>NW_011967225.1:750625-804454 GCF_000949405.1 Vollenhovia emeryi | reverse complement strand
GTTGCCGCGTTCTGCGTGCAGGAGCTGTTAAACGACACGCTGTCCTATCTTCAATGACGATGCACGATGCGCGAGATCTCATGACTCGTTCCCGCGCCCGACTGACCGGTTACCGACCGGTGTTTATATTTTGTGAGATTTGTACGACACCATTGCGTTTAATTGCGGTGTCTCGTTAGCTGTCACTTGTCGCTTGTCGTCTTTGACGTAATAAAAATGTCCGAAGGTAACAGCACCCGAATATACACGTATCTTTTATCACGCGGCAAACTTAACCTCTCGATGCTTCAAGTAAACCCTCTGGTTTACACCGACCGTTTGATGCACGTATCAAATAGTGAATAATTAGCAACTTGATTTAGTCATTGACTGATCGCTTCAATTACGCCGCTTGATACGCATATCGGACAATCTGGTGGTCTCTGTTACACGACAAACTTTAACCTCTCATTGTCAATCTTGAAACAAATCCTTGCATAAGAAAAAAAAAACAAATCTTAAATTCCGAAGGCATCCCACGAAATCGAGTCAGACAATGGCACACTGTAATTTAGAGTTAGATAAATGTCAGCTGAAGTGATATCGCACGCCTTTTGCCTCGGTTGCTTTATTTGTAAACAATATGCATTTTTTAAAACCAGTTTTAATGTGATAGTCATACATATACGATATGAAACACGTATCGATAAGATTTCGCTGTTATTTATTTTATTTCTTTTCAGCCAAATTCTGGCCGAGGTGATATTTTTTCGCAATAAATTTAGAATAAAATATTTGGACACTAAGACCCTGTCACGGCTCTTAGTCCCTTTATCCCTTCAAATTTGCGTTTATCACATTCGAGCCATACGAATTTTATTAATTTGCTTATTTATTATATTTATTTTAGTATGCAGTTATAAATGACGATGTCAGAGTTTAAAAGGGTGTATTCTTTTTATATAGACAGAGTAATCGCAACGGAAGATATGTGGACCCCGTACAAGGAATTACAAAGCCTTGTTGAGAAGTATGTGATATCGGTCCCCGATACTCAAGATCCTCAGTATCATGAGCTCACGGAGGCTTTGCGGAATCACAGACAGAATTTTCTCACGATATTAAAGAATCCAGTAAGCTAGTATTCTTTTATTCTGGTTATTAAATGGCCATTTATAATTTTACTCCAAATGTACAAGTGCTATAATGTTAACTACATTACGGTGCTTTCTCTCTCCATATTATGTATGTGTGTATGTGTGTGTACTTTAATATTACATTTTCTATACGTTAGCCAAAGAATGCCAAGAGCCGAGAAGAAATTAAGAAAGGAGTCACGGATGGTATCACCCTACCTGGCTTGGGTCACCAAACGTTATCGAAGGAGCTAGTGGACGAGACGCTCATTATATCGGACATGTATGATTTGAACGAGTTCATGGCGCTGGATCTCCTCTGTACCGCTCAGCTTCAAATGCCGCATCATCCTGGTTTAACCCGCGGCTTAACTGCTGTTCTTCTGTATTACGATGGAAGGAAAGCGCTGACATCAGTATTAAGAACCTTGGTGCACACTCGAATTGGTCACAGCTGGGCGGTGGATGCACCGGTTGCTCTTACAAGGCACATTACTGACTATACGAATAAATTGCAAGAGGATGGTCTGTTAAATAGGATTTTATCCTTGCTGGAGGAAATGGATCCCACTAAGGTATTCTAGGGAGGAAAAATAAGAATAAGGAGAAATATATGTTTTTTTTTATCAAGAGCTGTAAAAAATGTAATTTTATTGACTTAGATAATTAGCTGATAATATTTAGCAATTTCTATACTTTGTTAGTTATTTGGGAATATATTAATTGTGCTGAAAATAATTTTATATAGGAACAAGACTTGCTGCAACAAAATAGGGCATTAGGCGGAGCGAAGCATCATCAGATGGTCATGAAACTATACAATGACACGCGACAAGACCTGGCTGATATTTTGTACTTATGGTCCGCGCAATCGTCTCTTCCGAATATAATTCTGTTCCGTTTGTTATCTATATTGCAAACGCGTCAAGTAGAATCCGAGGCTGGCGAAGGGGGACCTGACAAAGTTACACTTGCGCTCATTATGGCCGTTTTGAATGCCTTCAATTTTAGTTTCTTACATAGTCGCGAAAACGGCGAAGGTATAATATATATTTTATTATTCCCGGCCTGCCGACGTAAAGCTTTTATAATAATTGCAATTCGTTATTTCAGAGCTAATTAATTCAATGCCACTGATAGCGGAAAGGGAAGCGCTGGAGGAACTGAATCAAAAGTTGATTTCCACTAACATAAATTGGGAAAGTGCTGGTTTGCGAGGAGTGATACAGTTTGCTTTAGCGATAGCTATGATTACCATCAAAACCACCACCACTCAATTTCAGTCTCAGAACATTAACGCGGAGGACGAGATACTGGAAGCCGCTCTGGCTAACAAAGCTTTCCATTTTATGGCCGAAGTTTTACTTAAGAATAGTTACATACATCAGGAGGAGTTTTACGTCCGTTATTTTCACACGCTGATTTCCGACTTTATATTACTGATGCCCGTTAAGATCAAAGAATTACGCAGTCGCGCCGACGAGTCCATGCGCTTGATTCAAGCGTTCCAGCAGGAGGGCATCGAACCTCCGATGAACCTGGACAATCATTTCGAATATTTAATGCTGATGATAGCGGAACTGTACAAGGAAGATCCATTGAAATTAAATTTAGCCATGGACTACTGGTGTCATCATACCGACACGACTCATGTGTCGGCTCCCGCGTACATCAGTCGCCTGCCGTCTAGACAAGTTGCCTTGTTTAAATTTATACGGCTTGCCGGAGAGATATTGCCGGCAGGTTTGTTCGTTCCATACATGAAGATGATAGCGTCTCTCGCCTCGTCGCCACAAGCGGCTAGATACGCATTTAATTTTTTTAAACCAAACGGTGAGTACGATTATTTTGAGCAAAATGTATTTGTGTTGTTGGGACAGTGAAATTATGTAAATGTATCTGTGTTACATAGGTTCATCGGGTTCGACAACTATTTCCTGGGATCATTTCTTCAATTCCTTAAACCGATACTATTACAATTTAAGGCAGGAATTACCTCCTAGTCAGGACACAGTGTATAGGCAGAGGTGCCATCCGAAAGGAATTATGCCTCAGGAAGTTAAAGGTCTCGAGGCAGTGCTGTTGGTTGTCCAAGTGATAGCTAAGAACGACGAAATGTCGAGAGTGGCGATATGCGATCACCCGAGTTGGAAAGTTTTGCAATCTTTGATCGGCTTGGTGAGCTGCGCGATGCCGATACCGTTGAAGGGCGTGCTGGTGAGGACTCTCGCGGCCCTGGCCAGATCTCCAGAGAGTTCCTCCACCGTTTGGCAGAGCTTGGAGGCCGCTCAGTTTCTGTCCACCATACCGACAACGAGCAGTTACCAGCCGAGAGGCGTGCAGACGGAATTAGAAGAGATCGAATCTAGGAACGAGGAGTACCCGTTAACGCGCGCCATGTTAGAGCTATTAGACGTGCTCACTGATTTCCCGATACCACGTCTGTTGGGCGTAGGTCAACGAAACCCAGGATTCGATCCGTACTTGCACTTCATCATCAACACCGTCTTCCTGAGATTCCACACTCGCTCTTACAAAAATCCCGCCGAGAAGTGGAAGGTGGCGAGAGCCTGCTTGAAGATATTCTCGAAGCTGATAAAGCAGTACGAGCCGACCGTCGAGGATTTCGTGGGCTGCAAAGTCGAGTTGCAGGGCGGCGAGTCCACCTTGGTCAATTCGGCTCCAGGATATCATTTGATGACGCAACTGCACACCACTTCTGAACTGTTGCACGTGATACTGTTCATCATGGACGAGGGTTGCCATCATTTCGACACCTACGACTATTTCCCGGGCAAGAGACATCTCGAGAGCTGCAGTCTCTATTGCTTGGAGATACTGGAGCGTGGATTGAAGATGCAGAACAATTATATGACGCAGTTGTCCGCCATACCGTCCGTGAACAAAATCATGACCGGACTGTCGCGTTTGCTGCTCGGAGTTAATCCTCGCACCGGCAAGCCGGATCACATGATCAGCATCGTAAAGTACGTTTCTTACAACTCGTGGTTGCCGAAACAGGCCTTCGTGGCGGTCGGCGTTATTCACGGCGTGACTAACGAGCCCGGAGCGGACTCCGAATTGCTGTCGACGTTCACGGCAACCTCCACGTTAGCGACGAACGTCAGGCACGGCTTCGTCGAGTGCCTGGACGCGGACAGTGTACCGGAGGACGACGACGAGATAATCGGAGCGGACGAGCCGAGCAGGCAGCCGATCGGAAATTGCAAGGAAAGAATTCTACTCCTGATGATGCACAGTATTACGCGGCCCGCGCCCAATATCGCACATTACTTGCTCGGCTTCGAGATAACCAAGGACATCAAGAAGACCGCGATCCAGCAGCCGGGAATCCTCGGGTTTCCGCGCACTTGCCTGCACTCCATCCTGGGCATTCTGGAGCAGTCCCTCGAGCGCGGCCGCGACAAGATAACCGAAGCCTGCTACTGTTATCTCCACACGTTGGCGGCTAACAGTAAAACGTCGGCGCCTGTTCTCAGATTTTTACGTACCACGAGTAACCAGGACTTCGTGCAGAGACACCTGTCCAAATTACCGTTTCAGGCACCGAACAGGTCGACCGAGCTCGGCTGCATGTCCTGGCTGTTGAAAATTGCGGCTATCGAGCTACGAGTCGCCGGCGGGAGCTTGCAGACCTCCCTGATTCAACGTCTAGTGGGGAGTTTCAATCAGGACAAGGATCAGATCGTGCCCTCTCAGAAGCTTCTGATGGATCTCCTACATTACATCGACTTCCAGCTGTATCTGGAGCCTGCGAAATCGTGGGAATTTTTCGATCCGTCGCAGATCGAAATGGTCCTGGGTAAATGTAGCATTCCCGTCGCGTTGATGGGCGGCCCGTGGCTCATCGACATCAGAAAGCTGCACTCTCTCATCACCGAGGAACTGACGGTCACGCAAAGCAGCGCGACCGCTACCCAGCGCAAGCTCATGCAGCAGGAGGTGAAGTCCATACTTGCGCACGCGTTGAAGAAGAATCAGACCAAGGTCCTGTCTTACGCGACTGTTAAATTTGTGGAGGGCTGGTGCCAAACGACGGAGATACTCTTCTCCGTCGCGACGAATCAGCAACTGCCGGTGGCTCAACGGCAGAATCTCCTGTTGAATCTGTCGCACGATCTGCTGCAGAAGATGACGTCCTGCGAGGCTCTGAGCGAGATCAAGACTCTCGTATCCGGAACGGTCCTGATGCTGCTGGTGAACCTGCGAAACAGCTGCGTGATTCAGTCGGACAACGAGTTACTGCCGTCGTCGCCGTCGAACACGACGATGATGAAGATTATCCTGAGCCACATTTTACAGTGGATCATAAACGCCGGCGCGTCCTCGCAGAAAGTCGTGACGCATCTCTACGCGGCCCTGCTGAACTTTCTGAGTATCGTTGGCTTGGAGAAGTCCGAGCACGTGAGCGCAATCGACTCCATGTATATCAGCCAACTGGACAGTTCGTTAAACAAGCTGATGCCCGTGCAGGAACGTTCGCAACGTTACGCGACGATCCAGGTCATCAACAGCTTCGGAAATCAGCTGATGGATATCCTCTGCCACAATTGCACGGGCGGGCACGACGTGTGCAAGATGCTCGCGCTGTCCTGCCTGGACAAGATCCTGGAATTGGATTACGATAACGCGTGGATGATCTATTTAGCGAGCAGAGGCTACTTGAAGCATATGATAGACAGCCTGCTGGAGTCGGACGGTCTGCTGCGATGCATGCTGCAACCGGAGCCGCAGACGATGCGGCCCCTGTACCTGTACGAGGCGAAGATGGCGATCTTCTGTAGGATGGCGTCGACGAGACTGGGCGCGGAGAGCCTGTTGGAGAACAAGATCTTGTCCTGCATGTCCAGTATGTGCGCGTTCGACCAGCACCCCGACGTGCACTTAGGCTTCGAGGACGGCGATTATTCGTTCATACCTTCCGTCGGGCAGCGCTATCAGCAGATTTTCTTACCGGCTTTGTATCTCTGCGACGCTCTGTTCACCACTCTGGGCACGGAGAATCAATCGTGCGCCGTGCAGGTCTGCGGGTTTCTGCAGAGTCACCGGGACACCGTAGAAATGGCCCTGAGAAACGCCTTCTCGCACGCCAACGTGCTCTTCCTGAAGGAGATCGCGTGTCTCACCGGCGTAATATCTAGATCTGCTAATATAGGTTTGTATTCTTGGTCGCGAACTGTTTTTATATTCTTATAATTTGGCTCATATAAATATAATCCGGCAAATATAATTTCAGACATGTACAAACTCGTGGACGAGGAACTGGCGAAAATCAACATAGACGATTACAATTTGGAGAACAGCACCGGGATGGGAGAATTGCGAGCGCATCTGTACCGATTGCAGAAGTTGATGCTGTCGTTGTTACACAAGTTTCAGCTGCAGTCGATCCCGATAAATCACAATTACCAGCAAGCTGACGCGAACCAGCAGTATATCTCTTGCATTCAGATAGTCGCCAACGTCATGCTGTACACGCGCAACCAGGTAATGTCATAAAGCGTGATCGTTGTACACAGACAGGCAGGAATACCTGGACACTTCGGGCCGGTATTCATAGTTCGGATCTTATATTTAAGACTGTCTTGAATTTATGTGAAGATGCTGTGTGGAACATTTCATTGGCTGCGGAGTATTTAAAGTTGATCTTAAGACGGTCTTGAATCTCGAGTTAGAATCTTCAGTGAACTTGTCTGTGTACAGTGATGGACCGAATTGCGACACTTTTTAAAAAAAATGAGTTTAGGAACTCGAGAAATAGATCGGAAACGCTCAAAATGATTTCGGAATGGCCATCGCGTAAAATATTCCTCGGGGAAGATTTTGAAACGTAACCCTCGGTCTAAATGCATGTTCCTAAACTGATGAAGAAAAAAGTGTCGCAACCATTCTGTCCATCACTGTGCGTACATTGCGTTACAAGTGAATAATTTCAGATGCAACACAGTCGCATGGATCAGAAAATACGGAATGTGTTGTTCGATCCTCATTTAACGCCGAAGCCTGGAAGACGACAGGACAAGACAAAGGACACCTCTGGTGGAGTGTGTTTGGGCACGATTGTCGAGCAGCTGGTCTCCGTGACGAATCTGCTGCACACTGAGCTACCGCACATCGACTCCCTGATAAAGAAAGCGCAAGTGGTAACCGACATGAGTACAGCGGAATTGAAAAAAGTAAGTGCCGTCTAAATCTTACAATTGAATTTACTACTCGCGTACGCGCCGTATTAAAAGCTTAACACAGGTTGATTTTGTTGACAGTACATGTCCGAAAACGAGGTGGAGCTCGACATAGGGAAACAACGACTGCTCGTCGAGCAGAAATTAAATCGTTGGATAAAGGACAAGCGACAAAGTATAAAATATTGCTCTCTTATAATAGAGCATGCTTTGTACATTGTTTGGAGTCACTTGGACTTTTATACTATGCAGGTCATATCGCGGCAAACTCAACGAGTGCACGGTTAGTGAAGTCTAATTCAATTTTTTAAATTACAAATTATATGTTTATGCGCGTAGTTTATAATCAAACATTTAATTCATAAGGGTCTGATGTGAAATCACAGATTCAAAGGAATAAGAGCCAAGGAAATTAAAATTATTTGGACATTTAACATCCTGCCTTGGCTCTTATTCCTTTGAATGAAACATTTAATATTGTAATATATTGGTCATGTATGTTAAACACAGTTACCTCGGGTGGCGTCGACGAGAGCATGATAGAATGGAAGGTTTCGTTGGAAACGCTAGCGGAGCTGAAGCAGGGACTCGTTTCTACATTTACGGACACCTTTATCACACAGCTGCTGGACACAACGCACAGCGAATACGCGACAGTGGACCGTAGCTTTATCGAAGCCCTTATAAGGCGAATTAAAAGATTGTTACAATTTATAACTATAAAATAATGAATTAACGTTTTCTAAACGTACATAGATTCAATTATGTTTAGGTACATATTTTTTATTCCACTTTGTATACTCCACTTATCGTTAGCCGTCGTTTTGTAATAGATAGGCAGTATTTACTAGGGAGGTGAAAAAAAATAGTGAAATCGATTAAATTTATTTGGAATCCCATATCGACTGATCTCTTTCACAAGGTCGCTTTTATACGCTTAGAATTTCCGGTTATTTAAACGCTCATTCTGGTTTAGATTAGCAGAAAAACCAGAAATTGCATAAAACTGAGACACGAAAAGATATCACTTGCGATATTAGATAAGAGATCGGTTGATATGCAGAGCTGATTTTGATCTATGTACGGGAATGAATCGAGGGAAAAATTGCATAAAACATTTTTTCTCTCGCATCTCCTGCCAAGTGTGTTGATAGATTTATATTAACATTTCTTCCGTATTCTCCTTTTCTATCTGACACATACATCAACGCAATAAAGTATATTCTTGTAAAATCATTATTTATTACATGGATAACATAAACGATACTATGTAAAGATACGTGATAAATATAGAATATTGTATTTCAAAGAGTTCAAATATACAATTTTGGATTATATTTTTGCTATACATATATACATATGTGCAAGTTTAAAATCGTTATTAATACTCTTAAAGAAATCTAACGCTTTCTATTCAAGAGGCGATTATTGCCTCGTCCCAAGGGCCGTAAATGTTATCTTTGTACTTCTGGCACCTGATATACCAAAGTGGACAGACAATATCAAGGAATATTATAGCGATAACAAAAACGTAGGAAAACGTTTGCGAAATAAAGAGAAGCAAATATATGGTACAGACTGTCAGGGCGGCCGATGTAATAATTTTATTATTTATCCGTGACAGCAAATAAGGCAACAGCACGAAGCACTGAACTGAGACGGTTAAGAGCGAGAAGGCGTGCAACGGGGACGCTAATCTGGAAGCCAGCATCAACGAGCCGAAGATCGAGGAAGTTATGGACAGGGAGTCCGTGAGGAAGATCTGTGACGATCCGTACTTGCTGAATATTAAGTGGGTGAGGAACATCGATATCGTCATGGCATAAATCGTATCCGTACTGATCGTTTCCGTCAAGGTCTTCAAAATGGGCGACAGTACGTAGCCAAATGTTAGAAATATTAACACTGTCCACAGATCCTTCGTCGGTTTTACAGGTCGATCGGGCACCTTCATATTGTACGCGAAGTACCCGAGGACCGTCATGACGCTCCCTGATATTACGATGACGTTCGGCGTCGTCCACTCGTTGTTCAGCCAAATAAATATGATGACGAAAAGCACGACCACGTTCAGCCTCGTGGATACGCTGGCGCCCAGGCTTATCGCCTCTATCAACGTCACGTTGTTCGGTTTTATGTTCTTACGCAGCTGTTCCAAGAAGGAGCTGTCCGTGTAATTATCGGGCAGTCCGTAGTTCTCGTACAGATTTTTCTGCCACTGCACTTCCCTCATCTCGAGCCACCTGCGGAGCTCCTCCTGTACCTACCTACCAAGTTTTTATGTAAGTTTATAAACCGGCCGCAGTGCTAAACTTACTTATTAACTTGACGATAATTGTGCGACTCACGAGAGACCGCCACTAATTCGGCCGCGTGGAATAGTTAAACACGCCTCGCCGTGCACCTTCTGGCTTGCATCTCGTTCGCTGCAACAATAAATAACGTGTAACTCAAGAGACGAAGGTTTTCAGAGACCAAGCTTGGATGTTTTGAATCGCAACAATGCTCTAATATCACTTCGGTGTAACTGATTGTGAGGGATGAAAGTACTTGGCTGCACATCAACTCTTTATTCAGGTCTGAACTGCAATGTGCTCTTCGGCTCGTATCAATAAAAGCGCCTCTAAAAGTGGCTAACGAGTCTTCCGATTGGCTGCAAACCACTTGTAGAGGTGCTTTTATCGAAGAGGATGCGGAATGCAGGCCTCTATGTCTAGAAACACTTATGCAATCGATAATTGAAAAACAACTTTGTGCGAGTTGATAAGCCATGTGCATTACACACTGTACAATCGTACGTCGCCGACTAACTTGTTAAGCGTTTTGACTCGCTTAAATAAAATAGACTGCCTCTAGACGTAGCGAGCGCAATTCTCATCAATCCCAAGTAGAACGTGTTGGTCGTGAAAGCGTCAAGATGACATCGTTTTTTGGTCATTTTTTATGCGACATGGTGACGTCAAAACAGCCCACCGAGAGCACCTATTTGTGACATCAAGACATCAAAATGTTGTAAAAACGATCTTGTTTTACAAAGCAAAGTTAGTTAAATATTATACATTAAAAATAAATCGAAGTGATAGAAGATAAACATAATATACGACCGATCGTGTAATCTGCAATAATATATTACTATACACGTCACGAATATCATAAAACATGCCATGGATCGTTTATTGCAAAGTAAATCTTGACGTCGATCACTTTGCGACTCGAAATCCATCATTTTAACGTGATCGCATTGACGTTTAATTGCGATTAACTTGTCCTACTTGGGAGTCTTGGGACTCTTTCGCGAGCAACATTGTTTTTCGTTAGAATCAGCGATGCATTGCAAATTAAACTACAAGAGCGTTCATGATTTACAGGGTAGAAATTGTAGACTCGGTCGACACGGGAACCGAAGTGGTATTTCCGAAAATTTCGGACGAGAGATAAAGTGAAAGAGAGAGATAGAGAGAGCGATCGAGTGTTTACCCCCGAAAGGCTCTCGCGCAGATCCCGGGACACGCGACGCGCGCGTCGATCGCGGCGCGTCTCTCGGCTCCTCGAGCCGAGCGGCCGTGGGTAACCGCGGGCAACTGCACCTCGCGCAACTGCACCTCGCGCCGCCGCGCGTGACCGATCGTCGCGCCCGCCGCGCCGCCATCTTTTCCCTCACCCAGGAAACCCGAGCGCCGGGCGCGGGGAATTATCATCCTCCGGGGGGGACGAGCGCCCTGGGAAATCTCTTGATGCGGGAGACGCGCACTGGCGGCGGACTCGGCAAGTTTTGCTGCTTTTGGTGGAATTTATTTTCAAAATGGCTGCTACGAGGAGATTGCAAAAGGTAAATTCGAGGTAGCCGTGAATCCGCGGTGAGTCGCCGACGTCGACGGGGGGGGGACCGGTGGCCCGGCTAGCGGCGAGGTCGTCGCCGTCGTCGCCGCGCGCGCTCCGACACGCTCCTTCTCGCGCGCGTGTCGCTCGGCGCCCTCGGCGGCAGCGGGCCCTCGCGCACGTCACTCGGCCTCGTCGCTGACGTGCGAGGGCCACCCCGCCGCGAGAATCGCCGTCTCGTGCCGCGGGCCGCTCGGCGATGCCGCCGGCAGTTCGGGGCGCGGGGTCGGCCCGCGCCCCGGGATCCGCTCCGCGCCTAGTCGCGCGCGCCGCCTTCCCCGCGGACGGCCACCCGCGTCCGTCCCGAGCGCGGCCTCGGGACTCCGCGCGACCTGACCGCGGCTCCGCCGACCATTCTCAGCCTACGGCTTTTTCCAGGAACTCGGCGACCTCAGGGCGTCGGCGATGAAGAACTTCACAAATATCCAAGTAGACGAGTCCAATATCCTCACCTGGCAGGGCCTGATATTGCCGGTACGTCGACGTCCTCGTCGTCGTGTCGTTGATTCCCCGCGGGTACCGCGGGGGGTACGTAACCTAGAATACGGCGCGCGCGCGCGCGCGCGCGCGGGTCGTGACTCGTCCAATTTCTCTCTCAGGAGTGCGTTTCCTTCACACCCGAGGTGAGACAAACGTTCTTGAGAGAGAGGAGGGAAATTAGATAAAAATGTGGCCGTTCAACGGTACGTTACATGAATGTACGTTCAAATCTGTTTTTATCCTTCGTATGGGAGTCACTTTCTAATGCCGAACTCCCACGGTGTTCCGCGATACGCTGGTATCGGCAGCTTATTTAAATGCGTGTACGAAAGTTTGCTCGACGCGCTTGATTAGCGACGTGTAAGTACTGGACGTGCAGTAAGTTTGCTGCAAGAATGTAATTATATAAATTGTGCAACTCGTAGATTCCTGTGGATAAAATTCATCGCAACTGTTCTATTTTACGTAGTGAATATTGTTGGAAACATTGTTTATCGCTTAAAAGAGTATGCATAGGATGTTCTTATCGTGACGTATTTTGCATACGTGATACTGCTGTGATTTTCTTCGATGCGGCCTCGCGTCCACGCAGCTCGATCCGAGAGACGTGTGTATCGCCAGTCGACTCGCAGCTTTTACGGAAAACCGGCAATTGCGTCGGCCACACGTTTCCCGGATCGAGCAGCGCGGACACGAGACTTAACGTATGTTAGTTTACCAGTGAAGACATAAGGTGCTTTCTTCCACAGGATAATCCACCTTATAATAAAGGTGCGTTTCGCATCGAAATCAATTTTCCCGCAGAATACCCCTTCAAACCGCCAAGAATAAATTTTAAAACAAAGATATATCATCCAAATGTAGACGAAAAAGGACAGATATGTTTGCCAATTATAAGCGCGGAAAATTGGAAGCCTGCTACGAAGACGGACCAAGGTCAGTCTGCGTTTCACTCCACGGCTCTTTTGTATTTTTCAGTGCAATTGTAACTGTCAGCGTGCAAAACTTGATATTCCAAAGGCAGCGAACATGAATTTTAATCGCGCTTCTTTCTCGAGACAAAGCGGGATATTTCTAGTTAAAAATGTGCCATTTACGCTTGCAGTGATCCAAGCTTTGATAGCATTAGTGAATGATCCCGAGCCCGAGCATCCCTTGAGAGCGGATTTAGCTGAGGAATTTCTGAAGGATAGAAAAAAGTTTTTAAAAAATGCCGAAGAATTTACGAAAAAGCATGCCGAGAAGAGGCGGGAATCATCATCTTCTAACGAATAACCCCGAATGATTAGCTTTACTTACCATCACCACCACGATGCCTGCCGCCCGTCAGCTGATTTAAACTCGAGCCAATGTATACCTGTCTGTTAATCCCCGTGAAATCTCACAGATTCGAGTTGAGATGACTCTGTACAGTATTGGTTAACACCGACGATATGAATATACGCAAATTGTAATGTTTATAAGAAGTGGGATGAACTTTTCAGAGTACAGTAAATTGCATTATTAAGTACATAAATTGCATAATTATATATAATAAATAACTGTATCATATTGTATACAATTTATACTTGAAGTCATATGCAATTATACTTTGATTTATCATCGAGAATCGTTACATTCCAGCTTGATCCTGTAGGAATGTATACGATGACGAAAACGGTTCAGCATAGAGACGTCATGTTTGTCAGATGTAGCAGCGTATGTAATACAGTATGTATTAAAGTACGTATAATTTCCAATGTCGTTTAAGATGTTAATTTATAATTGCATTTCGAATTTATAGCTACTGCTTTATAACTGTTATTAATATTAAGATTACAAGTAATAAAAACGAGGAACGTTTGCTCTCAATTTTCAATTTTTTTTTAAACAGAGATCGTCGTGCGATATACAATTTTTTAATAATGTAGCGAATATATAATTTAACATTTTTCGTCGACCGATTCCAGATTGTAAACCGTTTTTATTTTTGACCCCACTTTTCAATATCTAAATGCAATATAAATTTTCTTCACAAGGTGTTTGCAGATTTTATTTTGTATCCTGTACAGAACTATCTTAAAATGCTTTAATATAAAATTTGATACAATTATCAAATTTATTTACAGCATTCTCCGACACGTTTCGTGATGATTACCGAAAAACAAAAATCAAGAGTAAAAACATTGAACTTTTTTTCAAATGTCATTTAAATTATAAAAAGAATAATCAACAAGGTTACGACATGGTCGAAATCACTGGAAAGGAGTCCTAGTCATTTTTCTTTCCATTTGATTGCTGCAGTTTCTGATTTTCCTAATGGGCTTAAAGGCTAATGTTACATGAGAATTGTGTGAATATTCTTTTTATATGGCCTGATAATATATTTAAATAGGCAAAACAGTTATTACAACTCTCTATCCATTAAGTATATATGTAATATAATAGCTATACAAATATAACGTAATATATGAAATATTGACAAAAGCTCCAATTACTAGAATATGAAATGTCTTCTTTATACTATGTGTGCTGTGTTTATTGAATACTTGTATAAAATTAAGAAATACAATATTTCAAGATTAGTAAGTTATATATTTTGATATAAACGTGATTAAAATTATTTCTCCTATTCAATATACTTTAATAAGAATTCGTAAAATCTTCATGATTACATGAAATATCATTTGCATTTTAATCTGCGATTTATACTTGTGCAGAAATTTATGGCAATATTTTGAAAATGACACGAAATACTAGTGAAATTTTCACATTTATCTCTTAACAGCACATATAGATAAATAGTTGTTTAGCAAAATGCTATAAAAATTGAAATCGCTAGACGAGAAATTTTTTTTGTTGAAATTAAAATATTTAATATTGTGAAGATACATGTTGAACAATTTATTTTTATGTTTCTATAATTATGAAAGTAACAAAATCATATTTTAATTGTTTAACCTTTGCCCTGTATTTATTCAAATTTCTCGGGACAATAAAACATACTGAAGCAACATTAATCATTATGATCAGTAATGTAGCTCAAAGACTATAAGAAAATTAATTGGACACTGTTCATCGTATAGGATATTATTACTTACGTAAAAACTTTATACAGTTATTATAGTGTAAATGTATGGATATATTCTCAACGAATAAGCTTATGGTTTCATTGTTAAATCGTAGGAATAACTTCAGCATTTATTTTTAGTATTACAAATATACATTACATATATGCTGTTTGGCTGTTATTCTGATATATAGTGTGTGTGTGTATATATGTATATGCAGTTTTACACATATCTATATGTAAAACTTCGCAAGAGTAATTTTTTAGGGTAAACTGGGTATTTTGTATTTTAGCGTGTTAAACTTTGTATAAAAAAAATTAATGTATCAGGGTGAATGTTCCAGGAATAATAAGTGCTGTTGTAACATTTTAATTTTATTCGGTTCTGTGTAAGAAAAAAAAGGAGAAATCTTCATTTAAATATTAAAACTTCATCTTAATCAATAAAGAGAAAATACAAATAAAAACACGACACCAATAACTCGCTTTTCTTCACTACAACGTGAAATTGTGCAATACACGTTTGAATTGAACTGCATTTTATTAAGAGTCTTCACCTTTATTTAATCTCATGCGCACATTTTATCCGGTTAACAAATTCTGCATCTCTTACAGATTCGTAGATCCCACTTTTGGCATACTATAATAAATATTTTGTGTTGTAAACAGTTAGTACTGGACCGAGTTGCAATGAAATGATTGAGAAGCTAGGTGGAAGAGGCGGAAGCTGTTAAGCGTTCGTCTACATTCGAGAGCATGTATGTTTATTACTATATGAATTCAAATTATATATTTATATAAATACAAAATATAATGTAAAAACATATCTATATGTTCAAAATTAGACTTAGCAGATGAAAATTAACGTATGCATTATGTATTACGAGTCATGTGTATATATATTATATAAGAAGATAAACATGATTTGTATTTAGGGATGTGGAGTGCAGACTTGAAAAATAATATTGAGTTGTTGGAAATGAGACAAGTATATTCTTAATAATACATTCACATCACTTATTTACATATATAATTGATAGACATCAACGTAAATAAAACTATATGTAAATGTACCATTTTTCTTCCTAAATTCACGGTATATTCAGATAATATTTATGTTATCATAGACAATCACAGTCTTACAAGTGTAGAAAAGTTCCTAATTGCAATATTATCAATGCGAATCGTCTTCAGTAACTTAACTGTATTTTGCATCATTAGAAACGTACATTAACTAAAATCTCTCTAATTTAGAATACATATTTATTATAATGAGTACTCACATGTATTACAGGTGTATTGTAATACAAGTGTATGTTAAACAAATGCACATGTAATTGAAATGTGGAGTTGAAGCGCAGATACAATATCTTCGTTAATTATTAACAACAAAAAATTAATGCCTCCCTGATTTAGATGTAACAATAAGTGCAAAATTTCTTTGACACGTCGACCTTTTCCACCAAACTAGTCAATTATCAAAAGAATATCTTGCCATTCATTTCAATTACAGAGATGTTCCATGATAACAAGCGTATAAAATGTCTAATTCAAATCAAATATTTTATAATGGATATTTTATAAACGTAATACACCATCTTACAGCTTCAGCACTCAATAATGGCCCATTTCTATTTATTTTTAATATATATTTGCAACGTCAGCCGTAATCGACAGCTTACCATTTTCGATAAATTTCCCAATCATACACTCCTGCAAAGAACATCATACATTGTAAATTTAAAGCTAAATAAGCATCAATGGTTATCAGAATATTTTAAGTCTCTGGAAATATATTTTCTTGTTGGCATGGAATATCCCTTGGATATAAATTCACAACCGAGAAATAAGATAGTAACGAGAAGAATAACAATAATGACGCTACAAATGATAGTGATTCGGTGAATAAAATATGAAGAATCATTAATGTGTAGTAAGAGGATATATTATTACAAATTACTTACATGTTTGTACACATCCAATATTGTATTCAGCATTAAGCAACGTATGTGTACACCTTCCTGCAAATCGCAGAGCAACATCGTTAGTTTATATTTCTGTAGTAAGTACTGGCAATGCGTTACATACCGATCTTCCGGTGTACGGGCCAAGTATTCTCGTTCAATTAAGCCTTCGATACGTTTCTTAATTATTACAGGTGAAGGCAAAAATCGACCTCTTAACTGTTCTGTCACTTCTGTTACCAGTATGTTATGCTAGTAAAAGAGAACATTAATTGATTATGCTCTATACATTCCACACAGTATTACAACTTATCTCGGGTGAAAGAATATTTCTCTACGTTTGCGAAATACGTATCAATGGACAAATTATTCTCAGTTTGAAAGAACTTGTACTACTTGTAAAAAGTTCCAAGTTACATACAGGCATACGCTTTCGTGCTTTCATAATTCGTACGATGGCTGCTTCGATCTCGTGCTTCCGGTCTTCATCGACTTTGTTGCGCGTCTCTCTTCTCTCAGGTTCGGATTCTCCCTTCGCTGCCACGGTCTGGATCTTCACTCTTAACAAAGCAATACAAATATTCGATAAAAGATGCTTATTTACGTCACATATATTATTTATTTCAGAAAAATATATATATAGGTATCTGATAATACCTATGTAATTTACTGGTAAAACTGTCGTTCACACAGAAACAGTTCGTAGATTCGATTTCCTTCGTACGAGGGTGTTTAAGTAAAATTCTCTGTGTAGCTTTACCCATGGCAAGAGATTGTAACGCTCTGACCAAATCCCTCTCTGGAATATCGGTTTCACCTTGAATTTCCTACGCAATATTCATACATATATAAAATTACAAACATTTTGATTCTTTGTGTAACAACATGTAAATATGCTTAATTAGCTGGTTAAACTGATATAACATAACTAACCTCATACGTTAACCTTTCTCTCTTATTGAACAGCATTAACACACACATTTGGTAAGTGGAAACTTGTATTATGTGCTTTCGTGGTGTACTACACAGGCTGCTTCGTTGGCTCACTAAGCCACTGCTCGCGCTGCCATTCCCAATAGAACTCGAAGACGACGGAGTGTCCAAGCCCCCGCAATTATTCTCTTCTCTTCGTGGTCCGTAGAATACAGCGTTCAGATCAGCGGAACCTGCGCAAATTTTCATCATTTAGCTCATTACTATTAAATGTTTGAGTAAAAACGGTCATTGATGAAGATGTAAAGACCAATAACTTACCTAATTGTGGTTGTAGCGTTAATTGTCGACCGCTATGTTTAGCTAGGTAGAAGCGCCGGAAGGCATCGAAGGCATCACGCGGAGCAGTAGGCATACTGCATTTTGGAGTGGCTGATTGCGTCGGCCAGAAACCAGTTGTGAGCACCCGGACACTTATATCCACGCCATGCAGATTTGTCTTTATGAAAAATACAGGTAAAACATTAAATAATCTATGGCACGTACATGAATATTAACTTCACAAAATGTCTTTTAAAATAATGTTTAATAATTAAACGTAATCAGAAAATTAAGTGTTAACAAATCTTGCTTGTGACTCTGGTTGCGCGATAATTTATAGTTCGCAGCTGTTGATACCAAATTTTAATATTAAAATTATGTGTAGGAACATTCAAGACGTATCGCGTAACAAAATATATCTTTTGCTATATTCTCTTCTGTTAACTGGTCTACTACACTTTATTATATTATCTTGTTACTTACGCCAGATGTAAGAACATGATCCTTAAATTCATCCATAATAGTGTTGCTGACTGTTATATCTTTAAACATGCCTTCCAACTTTGATGTGAACTGACATCCACATTCAGTCTAAAAAAAAAGGATAATGAACAATGTATATTATTAACTTTTTTTTAAACATAAGAATGCAAGCAATACTGATAGGGACAAAATAACTTTGGTCTGGAAAATCACTTGGTTCTCACCTTAAGTTTGGAAATCATATTCTTTTCACTATCGTCTGAAACAGATTTATTCAACAATAATCGTTTGGCTAAATGTTGTTTATAGTACCGTTCAAATACATCCTTTTCTTGTAAGAAACGGAATAAAACCATAGTTTTATCTAGGATCCCTTCAATCTCCTGCTCTGTCATCTAGAACCAAGTATATTCATGTATCGAAAGTCACGCGATACGTAACATTGCAATTATGTGCACAATACTAACTCCTTTGACACCCTTCTTCAATTTGTCGTCGATAAATAGCGACAGATACTCCGGGCTCTTGGGATTTAAGTTAAGGAAGTATTCAAAATCCGACGCTATCATCTGTTTGTAATTCTTGTCGTTATTGAAAGAATAATGTAGAAAATGATCAAAGCGATCCTTTAGATCTAACAAGTTTTGGACGTAAAGAACGGCATTTGTGGTTGATTCGTGCTCCTCTTGCACTAACGCGCGACCCTGTTCCCTAAGAAACTGAGATACACAGTCGCACACAGTGCGCAACCCGTCCGACACTCTCGAAAATAGTTTATACATACAACCAAGGTCTTCTGTTTTCTGATTTTTGAGCATGTGCACTACACCACTGTTCTCCATCTGTCGAGCACAGAAACATGGTATAACACACAATATACAAACCCAGTTCAATCGCGTCCACCAATATAACCCAGATCATAAGTAGACGAACGAACCTCGACAATGGTTTTCATGTGTATTTTGATTAACTCTTCTTCTACAACCTCTACTATCCGTGACTCGGTGGACTCGTCTAAATAGTGTTTCGCTCTTTCGGACTCCTCGCAGATTCTAGCTTCAACCTTCTTTATGTATACCGATGCGCTGTTTTCCGCCAGAAACTTTTGAGATTCCATCTGAAGTAAATCGTGGGCGGTTACACACGGATACGCGCAAAAGAGTATCGCGGGTGTATCTCATTATCGGGCACTCACTCTATAAAACTCAGCACTCTGTTGTAAAAAAGGCCTTTCAAAATCCTCCTCGTAAACTTGGCGATTGTTAATTCCAAGTAGCATTAACATTTGGCAGGCATTTTTTATAGCGCTACGATCTACAACCTCTCCCCTTCTTTCCCTCGCGACCATACCTAATAATGTTTCCCGCAAATGATCTCTGACGCATCCATATCTGACCACCTGAAATTAATAAGGAACTTGTCAAACATTACGCATAAGAAGAAAAGTCACGGCGGCTTAACGCTGCAAAATCCACAGTCGTGTAAAGAAAGTACTGTTTCACCGCGCTAGAAAGCTTCTACGTACCCAAAGTTAGTTATACAGGATTAAAACGTGCGTGAAAATTACCTGATCTCGAAAAATAATTAATCCAAGATTATACACATTGTCTACATCGTTCTGTTGAACGTACACTCGGTCCATGTACATCAAGATATCCCTGATCATCACCATCGACGTTTGATGATCGTTCCACGCTAGATTCAAGGTTTGCAGGAAGTTATTGTTCAGGGAACGAAGAACGTCATCTCGCACTTTGTTTTCGAGATGCTGCGTTACGACCTCTTTCAGTCCTGTGTATAATCGTTCGCCGTACTTGTGGAGCACCATCGTGTAAGCATTGCGATAAAGTTCTTCGAAGCTGAGGCCAGAGTTATTTTTCTTCTGTATCTCTTGAATAGCACTCTTCAGTAAGGTCCAGATGCTCTCTACATACTTCTCATCCATAGTTGTCTGCGAAAACAGAGTGTTTATGGTTCTTTTAATTGGCTGGCGACTAAATAAGACCTTTTCTATTGTCTCTATTAACTTTAACTTGAACAAAACCTGTGTTTAGTATTAATCGGTCTCGCCAAGTGCGTTTTTCTTCAACAAACTTCGCGGTCGGTCAATACTAAATTTGACAATTAATACTGCACGGAGAATTTTTTTCTTAAAATTTATCCTGAAAATCGTGTAATCGTGGGACGTGACCTTTCGTAGGATTTCACGCGAGTTTTTTTTAAATTTTATAAAAATACATACCAAGTAAAATTACTAGTGAAATGTATGGTAAAATTTTCACAAACTCTCATAGAGCTCTTCAAAACGCCACGTTGTCTCACGATTACGTAATTTTCGGGGTAAATTTTAAGGGAAAATCCTCCCCGTGCGGCAACCCGAAGAATTTGATTTGCTTCCCATACAGCACGCATGTCTGAAATACGTCCTTGAGACATGCACGTGTCCGTTTGACTTTTTACAAGACCGTGTTTAATTTACAATAACGTAGTTGCAAATACTAAGTACACATTAAACGAACGCGAATGCAATCCCTCGGGGAAGAATGTTAACTCATGCTCACTGCATAAGCATAGCAACCAATACAACAGATAACAATTCTCACAAGAGTGTTACGAATTATGAGGGGATTGTTTTTGTATATTAATCCCGGCGCAGGAATCGGCGCGATCGTTCTGCCGCCTTGCTGCAGATCGTAATCTTCATTTTGATAATCCATCATTCTGTTTCGTTTTCTACAGTTCTGCTTTGTATCTCTGTACAGGTTTCGCTCGCACGTTTTGCTTTGTCATAACCTTGATCATGAAAATGCACATACATTTACGAATGGAATCTTGGGGAGAGAAAGACAGAATCACTTGTTTCTTTTTATCATACTTTCAATGGCACTTATTAAAGGCGGCTTTTGGCGATCATTTGGTACGTGTACCGAAGTTGTACCAGTGCACACTGGGCGTCATAAGTGCCTTTACACCTGAAAATAGCCGTCGAGTTCGATGTATTGCGACAGAAAGTTCAGTTTATTAAAATAAATCTGCCTATTGGACATCTTTAGCGTCTTTCTTCAGGTGTAAAGGCACTCAGGACGCTGAGTGTACACTCTGGTACACTTTGTATCAAACTTCAGCAGGTAGACTTTGTAACAACAACCTTGTTGGTGCCTCACCTTATGCTTTCGATCTTTTTGCATTGCTCTTTCTTTCGCTGCGTCTCTCATTGCAACAAATTAAATTAAATACGAACCAAACAGTCGCCAAAGAAATCGCCTTAAATGTACAATATTTATGTTACATGATATGTTAAGTGAACATAGTTTACCACGTAGACATTGAACGGTGCGAGCAAGTCTAACCTGCCGATGAAATGAAACTTAATGGAACTGTGCAGATCTAATCGTGCAACTGCAGATCCTTTGCTATTGAATTTGAAGCGAGGTAAGACTTTCGAATTAGATCCACACTATTCGTTATATTCACATTACGATAAAGGATTCGTTTACCAGAGACAAGCTTTCGATTAAACATATAAAAACATGTACTTTGGAAATAAATCCCTCTCTTGCGCGGACTTTCGCAAAAACGAAGAGCAGCCGGGTTGGGAAAGGGACACGTTTCTACGTATACAACCCGTTATTTGTATTAAACAGAAACCGTTTGCGCGTACGGACTCTTGTTAATATCACGCGCGCCAATCTGTTGAGAAAAGTTGCTGGCGATATTTAACTTTATTTACGCTATTCGGCACTGAAGAACAAGGTGTTTCTGGCATTGCGAATTTGACGAACGGCAAAACGTGACGTTAAAAATTTAACATGGTTATCCAGCTGCACCTTATCACAACTGTCCCCCCCACGCTACTATGGTAACCATTGCTAGTCGGTGCTTCCCATTTACCGGCGCGAGTATCACTTTCGCCCGGTTTTCCCTTTTCTGGTTAAATGTTAACCAGAGGTTAGTCGACTCTCCGTCTTTTTTTTTGTATTATTATCTGAGCAGAGATAGGCCCGGTTTTTCATTTTCTGGTTAATTGTTAACCAGAGGAGGGGGTTTAGTCGATTCTCTGTCTCTTCTGGTTAACGGTTGACCAGAAAATGAAAAACCGGGCCTTAGAGAGTCGATGATTAACTTCTGGTTAACAATCGACCAGAAAATGAAAAGAAAAAAATCAGGCCTACCAGTCTCTTCTTAGGGCTCGGTTCTTCATTTTCTGGTTAACTGTTAACCAGAAGTTAGTCGACTCACCGTCTTTTTCTATGCTATTATCCGAGAAGAGACGGAGAGTCGACTAATCTCTGGTCGACAGTTAATCAGAAAATAAAAAAATCGAGCCTTAGATAATAATATAGAAAAAGATGGAAAGTCAACTAATCTCTGGTTAACAGTTAACCAGAAAGTAAAAAACCGGGCCTCTATCTCTGTTGTGTTCACTGGATGATGAAGAAAGACAGACTGATACTTGCGTCGTTAAATGGAAAGCACCAATTACTTTTCTTGACGACAATGTCCGTCTCGCGCGCGGACGGTGCTTAGGAACATATGCGCGCTTTCGGCGAGCAACATATTTATTCAATTTAAGTATCGCCGATAAGTGATAGTTGGAATACAAGCGTACAGAATACGCGGTCGCAAACTGAGTTAAGGCCTGTGTCCACGATGCTAGAACTTGGTCCAAGTTCAAGATCAACTTGCAGCTATTCCATAAAAGCTGCAAGTTCATTGGCTGCACATTTCTCGGAACTAGAACTTGGATCAAGTTCTAGCACCGTGGACACAGGCCTTTAGACAAAGACGTTCGGCACGAGAGAAATACGATTGATACGTTTGGCGTAATTTATGAAATAAATGTATCGCCGTGCGTATTTTTATTTCGTACCGAGGTCCAATGTCCACTTCTATCAATGCTGATTAACTTTAATCTCGGCTCGATTTACCTCTTTTTTTTATATCTTTTTCTAAGGTCCGGTCCGCAATGCGTTGTTAGTCGTTAGTCAGAAGTCAGGGGTGCGATTCTCGAATTCATTCGGAAGAGATACGCGTGAATTCTGCTCTCGCGGAAAAGTTGCAAGTCGATTGGCTAAAGGCCTGTGTCCACGACGCTAGGACTTGGTCCAAGTTTCTAGTTCCGGGAAAACGTGTGGCCAATCAACGTGCAGCTTTTATGGAATAGCTGAAAGTTGATTGGCCACACGTTTCTGGAAACTAGAACTTGGACCGAGTTCTAGCATCGTGGACACAGGTCCTCAAAGCTACGCGAACAGTCAATCAACTTGCGACTTCTCTGTAAGGGCAGAATTTTCGCATACGTTTCTCTCTCGAACGAATTCGAGAATCGAGCCCCAGAACGGAGAACGGACCGACATATTTCTGATTGACAACTCAATTGGCCACGTTCAGCAGGCACAACTGTTGAGTGAGCGCTCACTCAACAGTTGTGTCTGCTGAACGCGGCCATTGTAGACTGGGCCTGACTCTTGAGGCCCCATGTCCACGAGGCTAGAACTTGGACCAAGTGGACACGGGCCATTTGGAGCTGGAAAAAGATGAAATGTCAGAGATGTCAGTTTTTAAACTTGGCGCGACACCGACACTGCATATCAATGGGAGCTTTCCAGCAAGCGACACAAGTCGACACAAGTGTCGTTCTGTCTTTATTATTCATTGAATGCGAAGAAAGACAGAACGACATTTGTGTCGACTTGTGTCGCTCGCTGGAAAGCTCCCACTATCTATTTTGAAGCTTACGCCTCTAGCACGACGTTGATTCATAAACAACTCGGGCCGGTCTTCATTGGCACGCGAGTCCTGATTACTTGCGACCGTGCCGTGTCCGAGATGATGGCTAGATTCTTCCCCCGATCGAGGGTACGGGAGCCAGAAGATCAGGGAAAAGTGTTCGAGGTTATGGCTAGATTCTTCCCCCGATCGGGGGGTAAGGAGCCAAAAACTCAGGGAAGTGTTCGATGTTATGACTAGATTCTTCCTCGGATCGGGGAGACAGGAGCCAAAAAATTAGAGAGAAGTGTCCGAGGTGGAGGTTACGGCTAGATTCTTCCACGATCTTCCGATCGGGGAGGAGGACAGGAGTCAGAAAAATGAGAGAAAAGTGGTCGAGGTTATGTGGGATAACGTTTGTCGGCTGCATCTTCTCGCCGCCGCGCGTCGGGCACAAGGGTGCAGGATAAATAAATAAATAAATAAATAAATGAATGAATGCATAAATAAATAAGCCGTTCACACGCGTGAACGCGAGAAGACACGGTGCGCGGCGGGTGGACGCGAGGGGCGGCGGGGAGGGAGCCGAGGGGGCATCCCTCTCTCTCTCTCTCCTCTCGCCTACCCCTCCCTCCCACCTTCTCCTCGCGCCGCGGGCCAGGCGGAAATTTCGCGGCGCGGAATTACTCACCGGGAAAGCACGTATGCGCATCTTGCTCTCTTTCTTCATCATAGCACTGCTCTTCATCATGTCGGGTTCTCGGTCTCGGGGGGGGCGTGCGTCGAAGGTACTCCTCTCCTCAGAAATGCCGTCCTGACGTGAAGGCTGCCTGGGCGAGCGCGCGACGCCGCGTGCACATCAACGTGCACGGCCGCGCGCACTAAAAACACACACACACACACACGCACACAGAATACACACGCGCGCGCGCGCGCACGAGGAGAGACAGAGACGCAGCGCGCACGCACACAGCCGCGGTGCCCGCGAGGCTGTTGCGACTCTCTAAGCGCGGCGGGCGAAACCCATTTACGTATCGGGAACAGCCGATGGATCGCTCGCCTCGCCTCGCGTTGGGAGACGGTGGTTGGTACGCCGCGCGAGATCACTGGACAACGGCAACGTGGTGAGGACCGACTGCGGGTAGCCCCTTCTTCCTCCTCCTCCGCCCCGCGGCCGAGCGCATTTAACGACGCCTCTCCCGTGGGCGAGCGCTAGCCTTCCGGCCCGACAGGCGAAACTCGCGGAGGCTACGCGAGGGATAAAGGTGCGCGCTTTCGACGATTGAAGGGAAGAGCGAGAAAGGGGGAAGGAGAGCGCGGATCACAGGCGCGAGAGGGAGCGAGAGAGACGTGAGAGGAGGAGGGGGGGAAAGAGACTGGAGAGCGAGAGAGAGAGAGACGGCGAGCGGACCGACACGATGGAGTCGAGCGAGTCACGGTCGAGAGGGGAAATGTCGCGCTCCTGTCCTGTCAACAAGCCGTTGCGCGGCGGCCGATCGCTCTCCCCGTTTTCCCGGCGCCACGAGCGCGGCTCGACTCGGACGGCGTACGAGAGTCTCAATGAGGCGGCCGCGGTCGTCCTCGTGACATAATTGTGGAGCGGAACGAGCGCGGCGCGGCGACGGCGACGGCGACGACGGCGAGTGACGATGATGACGAGGCTCCTCGTCGTTGCGCCAGCAGCAACTCCGCCGCCGTTAGCAGCAGCTGCACCGGGTATCCGTCACTATTCGCGAGCGACGAACGGCGATACTCGCGACACATGAATCACGGCCACCAACGGGGCACACGGTGCGCGCGTAACGTTTCGCGTAGGGACCCCGCAATCGTCGGCGGACTCGTCGGACATCGACTGGCCTCGCGGCGACCGTGCGGCCGCCCTAGCGGCGCGGCCGCGCACCACCTCGCGCGCGCTACTCCCGTCGGTCGGTACGGACGATCCCTAGGACCGACGAGTGGCCCCGCGGCGGCTTCTCCTGCCGCCGCTTTCGCGCGCTCTCGCTTGAATCTATGGCCGGTATTCATAGTCTGTTCTTATATTTAAGATCGTCTTAAGTATACTCTTAATGTGTTTTTAACCAATCACAGAGCCGTATTAGCCTCTTAAGACAATACTTAAGATGATTTTGAAATAAGAATCGACTATGAATACCGGCCTATGACCCCCTTTACACCGTTAAATCGGTTGGTACGCGCGTCAAGGTGGTGCGGACTGAACATTTGATACCTCCCTGTTTACACCGATCTATCTCAAAACAGATTAGGTCAGGTTAGGTTAGGTTTTTAGTCCAGATAAAGTCACATGTTTTCGGAGTGACAAGTCTATGGCCGGTATTCATAGTCAGATCTTATATTCAAGACCGTCTCAAGATCATCTTTAGATACTCCGTAGCCAATGAAATGTTCCGTACAGTATCTTTAGATAAATTCAAAACGGTCTTGAATAGAAGATTCGACTATGAATACCGGCCTATCTCTTCTTGTAAATCGGTCGATATTTATAAAAATAATGGACGGAGGACAAATTCTAGCGTCATTTATAACATTATTCGACGTTTTAAATGTGCAGCACGAAGCCAGAAAGAACGTCTCAAGAATATGATGAAACGTATGAAGATAAAATTGAGAGAATTGTATCTTCAACAGAGGAATGAATTGTTTTGTACAATGGAATCAAATGACTGATCCAAAATCACCGACTCTTATTTTAGATGGCATTCAATACCAAAGCAGAATATGGACCAAAGAGAGGAGTAACGATTTTCGGCACAGAATCGTAGATCATTTCACTCTGTCAGACATCAATCGCTTGGTACGCGTATCAAATAGTAAATAACTAGTAAATCAGTTTAATCATTGGCTGATCAGCTCAAATACACTACTTGATACGCGTATCAAGTGCACGATGTAAACTAGGCCATTGGCTAGCCACTTTTCGAATGTCGAAAAGAACTCGCAACGCTTTGTGACATTGTTCGAACTGAGTTAGAACCCAAGCTTCTTTATATAAAGCCGTGAACTTCCCGCTTTGTTTTTATGCGTACTATAATCGTGTGGGGGAATTTTGTAATTTTATAAAGCCAATTTCAAATTGCTCACGATGTAAAAGTTAAAAATTTCAAATACCAATATCTTTTTCATTGGACTTCTGACCCGAGTGTTTTAAGTATGAAAATGTTGTGCTATGTGGTCCGCAACTTATCCTGGCATTATTCTGTGCGTGAAAGTTAATAAAAAGATTTACCAGCGCAAAAACTATACTCGAATGTGTCGGTAAAATCTTTATGACAGTTGGAAAGCAGCTTTTTCTGCTGAACGCAGCGAATGATCGCGTTTGGTTCGAATCAGATCAAGAACAATGGTGAAAGAGGGAAATGTGAGAAATGTAAAGGGTATTTATTGTACAATATCATCTCTCACTTTTAATTGTATTATCAGAGAATTGTTTCGAATATTTCACAAACGTTCATTGTGCCCCTCTCTTACAAAAATGCAAACTTTTAAATCGTTTAAATTGTCCTCAGAATGCAAAAAGTCTTCCTACACTTTGGTTATCCTAATTCAATTCTTATTTCTATTCCTCGTGTTTTCACACAATGTATATTATTATTTCCACAGGTAATGACTGATCGAACGTTTTAAAAAAATTCAATGCTAAGTCAGCATGTAATCCTGTATTCTATAAGATTTTCGCTCTACAAGCTCTGCAGCTCTGTAACTTCTTTGCTCTCTCTCTCTTGCTCTACAGCGCTACATAGCTTGTAGAAATACAGCGTTACAGGATATTTTTACAGAATATACAATTTGTGTGTCACATTAAAATAATTCTAATTAAAATACTTTGGTCTCTATCATACTTTATTTTAATACGAGATTATTGTAAAAGCACCGAAAGTAAAAATCTTCAAGTCTCGGGAAAGTCCCTCTGAGCGATTACTAGGCCTTTATCACTGATTATAAATATAAATATAGCCAGTGACAAAATTATTAGGCATCCTCATAATCATTATACTGTACTGAATCTGATACCGGGACAATTTCTATTTAAAAAACAAATTGTTTAGTAACGCGTTCGTTGCTTCTATGCAGTGAACAACGTTTAAACAATAAAAATCTTTCCAGTATTAGATTCAGTACAATATACATTGGAAATCTAAGTGTATCACTTTTTATATATGTAATTTGCCGAAGTACTTTTTATATGCTTTCTTCCGTTTAAAACCACAATGTTATTTTACACATTTCTTGCCATTTAAAAAGATTATTTTGAAATGACGTTTATCAAGTCACGTGTTGCGATTTTAAACAGAAGAACGTGTGCAAGAAGCGCTTCACCAAATTACACATGTGTATAAGAGTAGCACACTTAGATTTGCAGTATAAAGGTCTGTGTTCACGATGCTAGAAGAACTTGGTCCAAGTTCTAGCTCCGAGAAAAATGTAGCCAATCAATTTGTAGCTTTTATGAAATAACTGCAATTGTTGGCTACACATTTCTCGAAACGAGAACTTGGACTAAGCATCGTGGACACAGGTGTTAGAACTGGTTGCACCAACGTCGCTTAACTTTAACCTTATGCTTAATTCACTCTTTGTCTCTTTCTAAGGTAAACAGAAAGAGACGAGAAGGGAATTAAGCTAAAGTTAGAAGTCAACGTTGGTGCAACCGGGCTAGTAATTCTGTCTGTGGCTGTATATATGAAGACTGTTACAATTGTACTACTCCTATTAGCGAGATAAATGGAATCATGCTTATCATAGCAATACACGTATAAGCGTAAATACATCACAAAATCTTATCAATGATTGTTATCATAAATAATCAACAAATTTGAAATCAGCTCGCGGAATCAGCTCAGTCCGGGTACGTTTAAGTCAGGAGCGGTCAGATACGCTATTATTATCCCCACAATGCTCACGATAATCGCTAGGATCCATGCGCTGCGATACCTATTCTTTGCGCTCCCCCGGGACTGTTTCGCGCTGTCGTACTTGTCCTTCCTTTTCCGTCGTGGCTTGAACTTCTTCTCGAACTTCTCGATCTCCTCCCGATTGCGCAGCTCCTCCTCCTCCAGTTTCCTCGCTATCATAGCTTCCTGGGCCTCCTTCCTCTCGTTCCTCAGTGACTCGCACACGCCGTCGCACTCTACGGTAATCGGCTCCTTTTGAAGAAGCGAACAGAGATAGTCCTTCTTGATCCGCTTGCACTTGCACCACAATCTGACTTTCTTGCTGCATCCCTCTCCACCTTTGCATTCTCCCGAGTGACAGTCGTTGACGCAACGGTGGCCGCATGGATACTGAAATAAAGAAAGACGGATCGTGTCTTGCACTAAAAGGGGAGCAAGGCAGAAATTTATACGCGTTTCACCGAACATAAATGTAAATGCAGTTACATTTTTCGGGCACTGGTTGCCACACTTGAGTAATTCGTCCCGTTCCTTGCTCGTTGCAGACGTCAGGTTGACGCAATGCCGGTACAGGGTGCTGATACCGCAGTGGCAAGAGACCCGGACCAGTTGCTTGCACGGTTTACACGGCGCCGGGTGGCAAGGCCGCGGGCACGCGTGCGTGCAACCCGGCGGCCGTGCAAAATTGCACTCCCTCTCGCACTCCATGCACGGAGCACCGCCGCCGTTGGACTCGTTGTCGGGTGTCTGTAGCTTGTGGCAGGTCGACTCGCAGGCGTGATTCTCGCAGGGTAGCAGCCGGCCGCAGGATCTGCCGCAGGAGCTCGGCCTCGACATGTGACACGGCCAGGGCCGGGTCTCGTGGCCGCCGAGGCAGGTCACGGGCACGGAAACCTCGCACGGCGGACACGGCAGAGTCTTGAGCTCCATAACGTCCTTGGGCCTGTCCCAGGGCCCGACCGGCTGCGCCTTTATGCCGTTCGCTCTGCTCTTCACCCAGACCTTGGTGTGACAAGTGGCCGGGCAGGTGTGGCCGCATCTCTTGTGCGTCAGCCCGCAGACCTTCTTGCACGGCGGACACGGGCCGTGATGGCACTTGTGCGTCTCCCTCTTGCTGTGGTGGCAGATGGGCGGGATCTTGCAGGACTTGTTGCACAGCGGCGGCTTGATTCTCTTCCTGGTGCCGCACGGCACCGTTATCTTGCTGCCGCCGCACCGACACTGTATGACGTCCGTTCGGGTGCACGGGTAGCAGGGGCCGCTGTGGCAGGGCGCGGCGCACTTGTGCTTGCGGCAGTTGAGCGTGTTCTCGCACGTCTTCTCGCAGGCATTCGACGTGCTCTTTGATATGCAGTCGCAGCATTTCCTGTTGCACAAGTGTCTGCCGCATAAACGCATCTGAATGCACTTCTTGTTGCAGTGGAACTCCTTCGCGCAGGCGATCTCCTTGGTGTAGCTGCCGCACCGGCACGCCTTCGTCACGACCTCCAGGCACTGGCCGCAGCGGTCGGCGTGGCAGCGCATGTTGCACAAGTGCGACCCGCAGTCCAGCAGCTTGCCGCACGTGTCACCGCACGTCGGCACCTGCTGTCGCCTGCAGGAGACCTCGTATCGCTTCTTCCCGCAGGGGCAGGATCTGTTCTTCTCCAGAGGACAGTTGCCGCAATCGCCAGGCAGGTGGCACGTGCTCTCGCAGCTGTGCACGTTGCAGGAGAACCTCCTGTTGCAGGGCTTCTCGCAGACCCACGTGCCCTCGTGGCACTCGCCCACCTTCTCGTTGCTCTTGCAACGGCACTTGAGCGGTGTCACCTCTACGCAAGGCGGACACTCGTCGGTGTGGCACAGGCTGCTGCAACTGTGCGCGCAGGAGTCGTATCTCTTGTTGCACACAGTCCCGCAGCTCCAGTCCTTGGCGTTGCAGCGTCGCGGTTGCGCCGGTAGCTTGCCGCAGTAACACTTAACCGACACCATCTTGGCGCAGGGCGGACACGGGCCGGGGTGGCAGAGCAACACGCATTTGTGGCCGCACTCCGGCTGCAGGGGCTTGCCGCAGGTTTCGCCGCACGAGTGCGGAATCGCCCAGGGCTGGTGCGGCGGGTCCACGGTCTTCTTGCAGAAGCATCTGTACAATCGCGGAATCTGCTCCTGATCGTATTCCATACGGCACTTGGGACTGTAACACAGTGCATCTTTGTTAAACGGAAATTTTGACCAACTTTGGCTCCTTTTATGGAACTCCATTCTGAATGACCAATGTACACACCATGCCCATATCGGAGTGATTCCCCTAGCCCGTTTGTAGCTCAAGCTGTCGTTGATCCAGTGCAGGATGCAGGACATGTGCAGGAACGCGTAGCACTTGTCGCAGTTCCATATCTGCGTGGAAAAGAACAGCGGAATGACAATGGCCTGCTTCCTCGTGCACGTTCAGTGCTACTGAAAGCTGACTTTTAACCAGTGAAGCTAGTAAACTGCGAGACACTTGTATACAGACCCTCGTATTTAAACAATTTAAAAACTGCCTCACACGTCGACATTTAAAGGACATTTCACTTGTGTAACTGAGAACATTTTACATGGAAGAATGTCCAGCCTAGCGTACGTAACGATGCAATTAAGATGTCAAGGAAATAGTAACGCGTTATTTTGAGACATATCCTTAAACGTACTGGATCCATCTTCTTGACAGTCGATATGCATATCAAACAAACAGCGCTGCTGGTCTGGAAGGAGTTGACCAGATACGACATCACTCTCTCCGCGTCCATGCCCTGTCCCTGGTACGCCGACAGCACTTTGCCCACCGCATTCTGAACGTCCTCCTCGTTCGTCTCGTCCTCCTCCTCGCTGGACGAATTCAACGACGCGTTGGCCTCCAAGTGCCTCTCGATGGACAGCTTGTTCTGCGCCTGAGCCCTCTTGAACTTCTGCATCTTGAAGCTCTAAAAGTTCATGCTACAAATCAGCGAGGAGCAACTCAAGGGACGTAAAGACCGACGCTGCCACGAGCTGATGCCAATTCGAGCTGCAGCAATTTTATTTCAAAAAGCAGACCGAGAATACGACGAGCAAATTCTGATATGCGTGCACGCGTATACAGTTCGTATCGGTTCGTAGCCGCAGCAGTCGATACTGAAAACATAGTTTCTTTCGTAATTAATTGAATAGCGGAGCGTTCGTCTCACAAAATGTCGCGTGGGTTGTGTTACGAATCGTAAAAGATACACTGGACTCGTTTTGTCGCGAAGTTGTCATCGAATCTGACACCTCGCCTGGCATTTAACCGGCGAGTCGCTGCGACTTCCGTCGAAGGCGGGGAAACGTTTAAATGACGAACAATTTGGCCGTGGCCCGTATTTACTGATTTTCCCTCGTTTCTCTTGATCTTAGCTCGTCGCAATTGATCGCCGGCTGTCAACTTATCCGCAAAATATTTTCTAAGATTGTATACGTACGATTTGAGGTACGTAACACACGTATACTTGGCGTCGGAGTGGCCTTCGCACTGGAAACAGCTGCTCCCGGATGGAGCGTCGCGTCTAGGTATTCGTGCACTGTGACCGTTGAAGACGAACCGGAAACGTTACGTCACAGCTGACACAGTTTCAACATTCAAATTTTCCTGGACAATTTAGATTTTCAGGACTCGTACTTAAATGTCCTATGGGCCTCTATATGGTTTTACAAGCAGCTATACACGAGCGAAATACTGTAACTTTATAACAATAACGATGAAGTTTCCAGGAAATCCTGAGGAGTCGTGTAAATGACAACACAATCGTGTGTGCAAAATATTGTAATATAGCTTTACAATAATCTAAAATACGGAATTATTGACAGGATTTTCTTTTGTAAAATCTTAAGGCGCTATTCTTACGTGCTTACAAATCACTTGCTCTACACATTTGCGCAATTTGCAGACAAATCGCCCGAGACTTACCGCGAACGTGCGTGTAATATTAATCTCAGAAGTGTCAGACTTACATTTACATTACAACTCCGGTAGCAATGAGATCGTTAACGCTAAAGCTACGCTTGACGTACAGAAACATTGAACGTGCAACTGCAACGTGCGAAGTAAATTCGTGCGCTTAACACAATATGAATCTTGCATCGAGTGAGGCACTTATAGTCTACATCTAATCGGTACGTATCAAACGAAAGATTTAACATATTGTTATGCCCGCGTTTTGGACGCCCGGTATCTGGAGTCGCCTGGATAAGAGTCGTTAATGTTTAGAACTGTGTTATGGATTCGAAGTTTGGCCCCTGCCTTGAGCAGACGCGTCGTGGGCCGATTGTATTCCTCTTCTATATCGTTTCCTATCGCAAAACGGCCTTCTGCTATTCCCGCGAACGCGCGTGCGAGTGTGACGGTGCGAAGTGAAACGCACCGGATCCGGCGGCTTGCGTCTCCGCGAGAGACGCAACGATATAATAAATCGCATAACTGGATCAATGACAGAATGTTGCATTTGAAACCTGCTTACAAATATCGATACATTACCTAATGAATATATTAAACGTACTGTAATTACATATGCGTAATTATTTTGGAAAAAAAGGCAGACTAAATCGAAACAAATGTTCTCTCTACTTTGCGTTTGCACTTGTCTTCTTCATCCGTAGATCTCAAGCTATTTTACACAACTTGATCTTATGCTCTACAAAAGAGTGTCGGCTTTATAAAGCAATATAAAATATCTACTATTCATACTATATAATATATATACATACATAATACATATAAAATATATAAAGTTTTTTCATTTATATAACAATCATTCTGTTCTTATGGACGGATACAAAGTAGCCACTTGTAAGTATTATTATATAACCGTGTCATTTATAAAAATCTAATATTGTACATCTAGAAGTATCAAGATAAAAAATTCATTAACTTAGATCTTACATGCAAATGGCAATGTCGTGTGTTTACGCTGTCAAAATGCAGATGTGACTAATAACTTTTGATTTGCGAATACATTCGTGTACATATCACGTTGTGCTATTACAAAGAATGTACCTTAGCAATATCTGACAATTCAAAAAGATTATATTTCAATATAATCAGCAACGAACACACTTTCGCATCATTTACGCTAAACGATTGCGAATATTAATAATAATTATACCAATTTATAATTGTCTCAATTATTGTCCGTATATACCCTAATTATTATTTCATATATATCTTTTAAAAAGTATAATGGACAAAACTGTCGGTTTTAAAGTTTAATTTAATAATTTATATGGCATTTTTAAAAACCAATGTCATCATCTTTTAGAAACAATTAATTGCATCTAGAACCCTAGGTATAAAAAATAAATATCAAAAGATCGTTGATTTTTTTGTTGTATAATGGTAACTTAAGTATTAAACAGCTGTTTGTGGTACTCCCTGTACTAAAAGTGTTTTGCTTTTAGCTTTCGGCAGTGAAGATTGACTCATGGTCTTCGCCATCTTGGGCTGACCATTAGGCGAGCTCGTAACGAAGCCTTCCGACCTCATATCTTTCAACGAGACATTAGAATTGCTACGTAATGACGGTGTAGAACTGAACTTTCTGTTGTGCGCCAGACGTTCCTGCAGCCTCGTCTCGTTTTGACGTGGTACTCTAGCCTTGACTGGTACATCGCGATACTCGTATATATTTTCTTTAGAGGACCGTGTTATATTCTCGATTCCCTCGGAGTGCTCATTGTCTCGTACCATCAGGATGTCTCCGCTATAGTAGTGATCAGATTGTCTGTGGAAAAAATAATACAAACGAATACTATATACAAAAAACTATATAAAATCCACGCAAGAGTTACATCAATAATTTTATTATGTATTATTTTATTTGGATCCTTAATTTTTTCCTGTAATTATACTTTTCGTATATCTTTTCTGTAATAATATATACAATACGTGCAACTAAAAGCATTAATGTGACAGACATATTGTCTGCATATTGTGCAAAATTGTCCATTGAGTATTTTCTATAAATACCTGCACGTATCCTAGCTGCCTTTGTTTTGCTAACCGTAAGCAGGAATAGAGTTAATTAGCAATTTATATTCAGAGGTGGTTATGTGAAGAGTAAGGCAATAAAATGAAACCGTACCCGAAAGTGACTGTGTCTATAAACCAGAACCAGTTTTTGCATGCGCTACCGTTCGGTACAGCGGGTGCAACCGAATTAAGCTGTAGTCACATGAATTTGGTTCTGTTTACCTTTTCTTACCTTTTGGCGTTACGCCAAAGCATACAGCACACCACAGAAAGTACAAGTAGCAGCAGACACGCCGTCGACATCGACCAAAATGCGATTTGCAGTGGCTGTTTGGGTTCCCACCAATACTGTAATAAAAATTGCAAATAAGTACAACCGATGCAATTCAATAAGAATACATAAACCATTACAATGTCTTACCTCTGTAACGGGAGGATATGTAGGGACGAGGTAACCAATGACAGTCGGCAAGTACATGGACCAGAATGCGCTCTCGGTTTGACGATAGTTTATTTCAATGGAGCTGTTGAACGTCGTATTGATGTTGAGGTATCGCAATTGTCCATGACGCGCGAGATCAAAGTGCAATCCCAAGATTTGCGAAGGCGTCGGGTTTCTGGGATAAAATTAAACGAGCCGTTGCATTTTTCCATTTTATCGTACAGATAAAATCGGCATTACTAGACACATACCCGTATTTTGCAAAGTTAGAGTACGCCTTCATGAAGAAGCAACTCATATTGCGATCGTTGTCAGTCCACATATCTCGACTCAGTCTCCATTTTTGCGGGAAAAATTCTGTGCCAATAACGTTACGTTAGTACGTGCGCCGGGAGATTTATATTAAGATATATATGCGAAAGAACGCACCAACGTCCATGAACGGTGCTCCTGTTAGCCATAAAAGCTCGGTATCGTGGGGCACTCGGGCCCAATGTGGCGAATGGAACGCTTCTATCGAGGTATTTAAGACGTAGAGGTATGTTGGTACGTGCCTTTCCACCAACAATTTTGCTATTTTATCATACGGTGCAACGTAATGAAAGTCTGATAAGAGCTGAAAATAATGATGACAATTAAAGTCAACGATTTTATACACGGCGCATTTAGCTCGACGCTTTGACGCACTACCCACATTTATGTACTGATCGCGTATGTGCGTGACATTCAATGGATCCGGCCAATACGTGTACATATATTTTATCGCCTCGTAAATGCCATACGGATTCAGAGTGTAATTATATTGAAGAACCAACTCCCAAATCCTTTGATCGAATACCTCAGGGGTGATTATGTATTGATTCCTTGCTAATGTGACATTATTTTCTGTAAAATAAAAAATACAGAACATAAAACACGTATGTTGGGACATGCAACTGAATGAAATAGACAGCAGTAAAATTCTGGGCAAGAAAAAAGATGTTGGTTAAATCATGACGTACTTATAATAAACGCTGCTTCCTGAGTCGTGACGCCAGCCATGTAAGCCAAGTCTTTCCTATATTTGCGAGCTTTAATACTCTCTTCTGGCGTTTCCATGAAAAAGCGCCAGTCGGACGCTCTCCAATCCTCATACCAGTCATCCTGAGGTACTGTGAAGTTGTGATCCAGCACAGGTGCCCACGGGAACATTCCGACGTGCGGCTTTAATTCGGAATTGCCTAATTCCAGGAAGCTACGCCCGTCCTTCAAGCATTGCACCAATTTCCAGCTGCTCTCTATACTGCACCCGAGCATCTCTGCATACACTCGGGACGTATTTTGTGCACGGTACTTGTCAATTATCACCGCCCAGTCAGCTAAGGCTGAGCCCGACTGCGCTATTACTTTTGATACCATCTGCCGAGTTCTACAGTAAGGTAAAATGAATAAATTAACACAATTGACTTGATATAAAATATACACAAAACATCAAACGCACTTACCTTGGCGCAACCATTAGTATTCCTGCACTCGCTGCTCCAGCACCTGGTCCAAAGAGCGTTATGGATTCGGGATCTCCGTTGAAGCTAGCTATATTATCGTAGACCCACCGCAATGCCATAGCTTGATCAAGAATCCCATAGTTTCCTGGGCTATTCTCATCTCCAGTGCTGAGAAAACCTGGAGATACAGTGAAAAAGATTGGTTTTTGCCAACACACGAATTTCACGACTTTCCCATGCATATACTTTTTCAAACAGCGTATTTACCGAGAGCGCCGAGCCGATAATTAATCGACACCACTACAACATCATAGAAGGCAGCTAGAATATGAGCTGGAAACAGATTACTCGCCCCATGGCTAAATTCGCCGCCGTGTATGTAAAACATCACTGGATATCTATTCGCTAATCCATGGCCAATCTGCATACGCAAAACATAGTCTTATTACTCAATCGACTCAATTTGTTTCATCTCCTTTGGACGTGGCGTACTTACAGTTGGTGTAAATACATTTAGGTACAAGCAGTCTTCGTCAACATCTCGCACACCCTTTGTAGTGCCAGTATATTCGCTAGGCTGAGGACAAGCAGGTCCCCAATCAACAGCTTGTAAAAGTTGCCATCCTCTAAAGAAGAAATAAGTTAGCTGTTTTACGTAAGACGATATTATTGAGCGGTAGATACGGTGAAAAACCCCTTTGTATTAACCTGTGAGCTCTGGGAGGTTTGAAACGACCTTCTTTGATAGGCGGCATGGCGTAAGGGATGCCCAAAAACACATTAACAACCTTTGTCACTCTTTCCACTGCCATATTCCAGGGTCTGTGCTTCGCATTCGGATCGTCATACAACTCGACTTTGAATCCTTGGACTGGACCATAATTTGTGGTCACAACTATGTCTCTGTCTCTAAAATTTTTAGAATCTGGTCTTTCTCTTCCTTGTAGATCCTCGCGCCAGCCGGCTAATATTCCCGGCAGCGGAAGCCGTTCAGTGGTCTGTTTTAATAAAACACAACGCTTATTGAATTTGTGTTTTCTTCCAAATCTTACGCACATTTTAGAATGTGTATTATCGATAAATGAGCGACAAGCCATTATTGAAAAAAATATTCTCAGTTACATCTCTAATAGATTTCAAAGTTTGAAACAACATTTGAAACACAAGGCAGGAGCAAACAAATAATAAATAATCATTTACATATACAGTTTACGTGAGTATAAACAAATTGTTTAAACTGAAAAAAAATTCTAAATTGTTGTTGGTAATGTTTTTCTTCACCAGTAATTAGATTAATAATATAATATAATCAATCAATTAGTTTCGACATAACTGACTATGTATTTTAATTGTCACAACGACGTTTCGACTGCAAATCGCAGTACTCTTCATGCGATTTGCAGTCGAAACGTCGTTGTGACAATTAAAATACATAGCCAGTTATGTCGAAACCAATTGATTGATTATATGAAAAAAAAATTCTCTCCGTGCACTTACGGCGTAATGAAACCGATCCTCGGGCGCCCTGGTGGGTCCCCTGTAACCGGGCTCCAGGTAGCTGGGCTGATAGCCGTACCTCCTGTCCTTGTAGATATAAGTTTTGTAGCCGGTCGGGTCCTGCGGCACGTACACGCCGTCGCGATTGTAGTAGCGGCTGCCGGGCGAGATGTAGTCCTGGGCGTAAGCGGCGGCGGCGGCCGCGAGCAGCAGGCACAGGCAGCCACGGGCGACGCCGTACGCGCGTCCTCCACGCGCGTTGGCCATGTTCCGCGGCGCGTGCGGGAGCGCGCGGGAGCACGCGACGCGCAGCAGGTGTGGCCCGTGAGAGCCGTGCGCGTATTTACGTCACGTCACGTCAGGTTGCGGGACGAGACGGCACGGCGTAAACCCGCGGCGGCGCGCACCAGGAATGGAAGGCGAAAAGCGAAAGTTCCTTGTCCCCCGAAGTCGTCCGCTTGTCGCCGAACGAGGGCACACTCGTAGATCGATTATCGACAATGAGTAATCGCCCGGAGTCTCCCCGCTGAAGTTTGACGCGAGTCGCGCCGCAGGTGATTCCCCGAGTGGGCGAAGACGCACCAAGACGCACCGCGTCTACTCGATTGGTCTCCAGTCGACGCGTCGTTGCGTAAACGTTCCCTCGGCCTTCGTTCCGAGAGCGTCCCTGCACAGACAAGCCAACACCCTATCGCGCGGGTCCCCCTAGTCACGCTCGCGCCGCGCGGTGACTCGCGTGGCACTTCAGGTGGTTTCGCCGCGCGCGCGGTATACCCTTCTCCCCCGTTCACCGTCTCTTCCACCCGTCGATAATGCGAAATGTCACGATTGGTGCCGCGGCACGCACAGAGGTGGGATTGGTAAACGGTGTTCGAAAGCGAAAGGCAACGCGCCAGATAACTGGCGATTAAAACGCGATAGAGCCTCGTCATTGACGCTATCCATCGTCGGCTCCCGTGACGATGGACTTAGATTACGCGCGGTTAACCCTTTCAAGCGTATATTTTCCTACACGGCAAAATGTGTCTGATAGCGAATTCGGTTGGTTGCAATAGTGCGCGCTGAGTGCGCACTATAAGGCTTGTTTACGGTTAATTCTTCTATTTAAGAATCGTCTTAAATATCTCTCGAGATATTTCGTAGCCAGTAAAACGATCTGTGTAGCATCGATACGGATCATTTTTTGGCCAAATACTCGTGGAACATGTATTTAAGACAAAGTTAAATATAAAAATTGACTATAAACAGACCTTAGTGTTGCATTCAGTGCGCACTGGTGCAACTATATTTGAGATATCTCGTAGACGATATATCCTGAATATTTTTAAGGATATCACATTTCTATCTTTTTCAAAAAATTATTGTCTATATGTTTATTTTTATTACTCGTTTCGTTTTTAAATAACTGTTTATTATTTAACTTTTCCACGAAATAAGTTTTCTAAACTTATCTAGTAAAAAAAGAAACGGTACGATAAAAATGACAAAAAGATAAACATGAGTTTACAGTAATAGTATAAAAAAAATTAAGGCTGATTTGTGGAGGCCGTGTTCCTCAATAATTTATGCCGGAACTGATACAGGAAAAAATATATTTTATCTATCACATTGCCTATTCTGTAATACGTAAAATCCGATTCCACTAAAATATAAATATCTATATTACTTGATGTATTATTTATTAGATAGCATATCTCGGATGAAATAATCATGACTTTTTAGAATCTGGAAGACATCTCTCAGATATCCAATTAGCGATATCTGAATACTTTTCTGTATCAGAGATTGTAATATTTAGATATCTCCCAGATATCTTTGTGACATTTTTTGCTGTGTAGGTTTCCTTTCAGCCGATTTTTGTGAAAGTTTTTTTAAGTCGCTAATTACGATTCAGAATTACAAAATTCGACTGCAGATTTTCAGGCGCCATGTTGGATCCGCCATTATGAATCTTGTAAATCTGACCTCGTGTAATCAGCTAAAGTAAACTTTTAACTTCTCTAAGAGTAAATTTTTATATTTGAAAGATTACTTTTAAAAACTTCAATTTTATTAAGAAATTTAAATTTTTCCAAGGTACGAATCGCTGGCGATACATTAAATCGTTTTTAGCAGTCGACGTGGGACGAAAATTTATTGCGTACGCGCATATTTAACAGTAGAGACGTTACACGGGCGAGAAGTGCGTAAAACGTAATTTTACAGAGAACGACTTACGGATCCACTCACGCCACTTCCTGTCTTAATCGAATGGAGACCGCAGGCGGTAGCCGCCGCTACGGGGACCAGATGACGTGCGCCGATAACGTCGATCAACTCGTTTGCGAGTCGCACCTTCCCGCAATCTTGCCGCGCGAAGATCAAGGATCGCGTGCGAATGTCGCGCGCTCGCAGCCGAAGATCGAGGCGGAAAAATGTTGCGCGAGGTGCTGGCTCGCGGATACCGTCCGCCGACTGCGACAGATCGGCGAAGAGCAGCGGCCGGATCTCACTGAGCCGTAATAACGTCGTCGCGTGCACATAACGTCGCCGCGATGGGTCGGCAACGGGCCGCCCACGCGCCCAACGGCAGGGGCCCCATTGCGAAACGCGCAGCCAAGCGGATGTGCACGACCGCGGAAGAGCCGGGGGTGCGGATGAAGGAGTAGGGTTGCTGGCGATTACTTGCTGGAGAAAATTCCGTTTCGAGTACCGCCATACGCGAGGAGCCCTGTAGCCCGTGTCAGACTATGGATTGAGATTGAGATTAGAGTGAAATTTGAGTAAAGACACGTTTCAGAGTATCCGAGATCCAATTGGAGTAAAAGTCACTAAACTTGAGCTTAGTAAACTTATTCTAATTGGCCAAATTTCAGTCTAATCTCAATCTCAATCCGTAGTCTGATACAGTCTTTGGAAACGATGATGGATTAATTAAAAGATCAAAGAATCAATAATAATAATGCAATAGTTAAGGCAGAGAGAGAGAGAGAGAGAGAGAGAGAGAGAGAATTATGATATTTTTATATTACATTACATAATTTCGATTGGAATCCATTCCGAACATTTCTATGATAAGTATCCAGGATACGTGTACGGTTTTTACCATAAATAAATATTATTTTTGTTCCGTTTTGCTGAATGTAATGATTTTGATTATAGACGCGATGGAAATGGATTGCTATGTGTTTATGGGGAACATTTTATCGTTCCTGCTTTTTTTTTCTCTATACAAAAAGTGGCGGAAATGAATGGAAATCATAGAGGAACAGATGACCTAGCTTAATCCCCCTTTGCGCCGCATATTTTAATCTATACGTGCCCTTGCAAAGGAATGTCGTCGCGTGAACGGATGTGTTCCGCAACGAGCGGTTGGCTCGTGCAGCTCCGCATTTATCAACAATAGTTTTACCTGAGATTAGATATTGAAACTACCGTGATTAATAAGTATACGTATCGCACAACACGTGGATATTGATGGTGAAATGACTATTGTGAGATATTAAGGCCAGGAATAATAGGAGGGTACCCTTTGTTTATCTTCGCTTGCACTAGCAAGCAAGACACGATCTGTTCATTCTCGCAATTTTGACAGAGAATCATTCGTCCTCACGTTTCCCTTAAGCTCGCCTTTTAACTCAATCTTTTGTAATTGCAAAAAGGACGTGTGAGCTTATTCGAAAACTTTTTCTTGCCTCTTTTCGTATATTTTACCTATTAACTTCGGTACTGTATGGGATGCAAAACACAAACGTGGTTCAGTAAACAAAATTTAAATAAAAACCAATACAAAAATTTGATTTTGTACAATTAATAATTTGAAGCCTAATTTATGTGTTAATATTACTAATTTCAACTAAATATTTTTGTTGTATTAACTAAAGGATTTGTTTGTTCTTACCCAAAGGCAGCAAGTGATTTAATTGATTCCATTTTATTGTATTCACGAAGTCGATACAATGGATTTGATTTCGGCTTCGTATTTTCGTACGAACAGGAGAAAATTCCTGATAATGCAGCAAATTCCACGACCCTCACGTTGATCAGCAGCGATGGATGCGCGCGATAATAAATTTATTTGCCACGAGGTACATTATGGTCTTCGTCGATGTCGTCTCTTACCCAGGCTTAAAACTGTCAAGCTATTAAAACTGTCAAGCAGATTTTATAAAATTGCTAATTCGTTCTGTTTCAAAATACAGAATGAGAGCTTCTGCTGGCTGTGAATCATACACGCCGCGACCGCGTCTTTATGACTCACGATTTTATCAGCTCAATTAAGTATTAATCGTTTGCCAGTGGAGTGACTTGTGTCATGAGCGAAATGTAAGAAAGCGCGAAACACAGAACACCGTCAGAGGGCAAGAAACTTAGGACGTTCTTTAAAATAGGAAATGAAGTTATATAATAGAATCTATTTTCACAGAGAGTTGAGCAAATCGTTCGGCAAAAGAGTTATTAATGGAGAAACTTTCAGCGTGAAAAATCATCCATAAATCCTGTAAGAAGTGGCCACTTGGAAAAGTACTTCGCCATGTGTCGCGCAAATTTCTGCCATGCCTTATAATAATCAATAAACACACAGTAGTGAGCTGTTAATTAGAAACATAAATAATTTAAAGGATATATTGAATGCTTCGGGAGTTTATAGGTCCTATAGTTTACACAGAATATTTTATGAGGAAGAAATTGTAAGAATATTGAAAGAATGTTGAAAGAAATACAGAAACCTGAATATCGATCTTACGATAATTCACAAAAATTATGCAGAACTTCTGCCGCTCTAATTTTATCAATGTACTAATTGCTTCAATTAATAGTCTAAAATTTGATAACCAAGTATTTAGCGAAATGTGCAACTGACCATTGCTTCTGTAAAGTCTTTTGATCTTTTTAATTATTGTAGGTATATTTAACTTGCACTTAATATCAACTATTTCAGTCTCCAGAAAAATACTCCAATCGCGTATTGATCAAATTGATTATCACAAAATTTCTAGCAGATTTTAAAATTCAATAAATTATAGATAAGTCGTGGAAATATCGATTGGTATTTAAAGGCGTGTATTACGAGTGAAAGCCGGGAACGATACAAAACGAATGCCCTTTCTCTCGTCCTACTCCCTCGCGCATAAGTTCTTCAATTTATAGTAATTGGTGAATTTATTACCGTTCTAGGTTCGTCGCTCCTACGTCAGTGCTGTACCGGGGGAGAGTTAAATAGCTTTAATTACGGCGGCTTATCCTCTCTTAGAATCGTCAAGCTGAACGAAGTAGTCCCGTCTTCATTGGACGAGATGAAATTTGTTAAATACCAGACTTGTAAAATAAAATAATGACGTTTAAGTAAAATTGTTCTACGGAAAATCGCGAGAGTGACATCTAAAGGATTTGCAGGACCGCTGTAACATACATACAATATAAAATCTAATTTCAGAAGAAAAAAGTGCAACAAGAATAAAATAGAAAGACAGAAAGTAAAAGATGGAAATGTTGTTACTTGAGTGTTAAATACGTAAATTCCACAGTCTGTAATTAAAAAAGTAATATTTAATTTGAGAAGGAAAAACAATATTTAGTTTGAAACTTATTCATGATTGTCCCTCAATACAAAGTAGAGAAAATTAATTAAAAAGAAAGAACTTTTAAAACAAAGGCTTTTTACAGTTTGAGAACAGCTCGTGATTGAATATGTTGCACGCACAGAAAAAGAAATGAGCGTCAGATCAACTCTTGTATACTCAAATTAACGCGTTCACTGTTTTATATATACGCAAAAATTTATAATCTTCTTAGAAGCATTTAATAATCTTACATTCCAACAATATTACAGTCTTATTTAAATGCTGTAATTGTCACTTCAAGAATACACGTAATTATTTTAATTATTAGAATCTTCGATTTGAAAATGTGTTATTTTATATCCGGTATTGTTTCCTGTCCATGTAGGAAAATTTATTGTTAAATAATAAGCGTATATTTTTCTTGATTAAAAATTATATAAAATTGCTTCGTTCACGTAACTTTTTCTTTCCTTAACGCAGTATAATCTTCAAGATTTTCACGTTGAAGCTAAACATATTTTCAAAAGAAGAATACTCTTTTTTTTCTGTGTACATACGTCGCTTAAAGTTGGCAAATTGGATGACTTTTCTATCAAACCACCTGCTCATGGTACCCTCTCTCTTGTCACCGCATTGATGTAGTCCTCGCAGTTCTATATCGCAATATTGCAACTGACATAAACCAGTTTATCGTACCAGTTTGTCGTCTTTAACGCGGACTCCGTTATCTTTTTATCACTTGAGCGAATCATCGTCGACCTTCGCGATCGACGGAAAATCGATGTCATGGGAATGCACGCTCGTATAATGCGATCCCGAAGGTGGCCGCGTCCACGTCCGACATTCGTCCGCGAAGTTGATCTAAATGTACGCTATTATGCTCGCTGTTCATGCCCCGTCGCGCGTACATCCCTTTTTTGTGGGAACGTGGACATTGCGGATGCTCTTTGAACTCGTGGGAATAAGACCCACCACTGCCAAGCGCATCGCCGCGCGGCGGCCTATTTATTTGGCTTATTTTAATCGTTCGCAGACGCGACGTTGGTACGCGCGTAAATACGGGCGTACGCGGCTAATGTTGCGCGCGTTTAAGCTTAAGTACCTTAACTGAAGGTAATACGCGTCATGCTATTCCTAATAGCTCTCGTTACGGCAGCCCGTTCGCTTTCTTTCGTCCGCCATTCATCATTTTGTAGATACCGGATACATTGCTCCACGAGGAAGATAAGAGTCAGCGCGCAACGGTTATCACGAGAGAACCGATATTCCCGCATCGCCGCGCCGCTGCGCTTTATCGCGGCAGCGTTTTACGACAACAATCTCAAAGCGTGCAGCAATTTGCATTTGTCATTAATTAATAATTAATTGATCGGTAATTAAGAACTCATAATTAGTTCATTTGTATTTTAAACCAAGACGTAAAGAATATAGACGAACGTCTCCTATTATGAGATAGGCTCCTAAAGGCCTGTGCCATCTCATGCTTTAGATAGCGGGCTTTCAACATTCAATTTCACTGATCCTTTTGAGATTACACGAACGATCTAACAATGAATCTTTCACTAAACAGAGATTTCACTCCAAACGCAATAAATTCATGGTGGAACCAACAGATGACGCCCATGAATTCAGCGAAAACTCCGCTATCTCATATTATGAGCCTGTCCCATAATAGGGGACTCTCCTCTACCAGACAATCCTTCATATTGTTATTTTCTTCTTTCTGTCTATTGAGATGTAATGATTTTATAAATATATATATTTAGAAGGTAGAGACGCTATTAATTCTTTAAAAATATACGGCTACGATTCTGCGATATTTCGCACACTTTACATCAAGAGCATATTCGTAAAACGTAGTAATTCAACTCGATTAACAAACTTTGTTTTCGAAAGTTACAACTAAGACTTGTCTTATCGATTTCAACTGACTTTTCGTTATCCGGAGCATTCGGTGCCCGTCATGACTTATCCTTGTTCAAAGGCAAAGTACGATAAGGAAAAGGTACGTACTATAGATAAAGGTACGTACGGCAGATAAAAAAGTATCTTGGTTTAAAGCGCAAAAACGACGAGTATTCTTTTTCTTCTGTGTAGATTAAGCTTTAGACCACGTAGATCGACGCTAGAGCTGCCAATATCACCAAGAGTATTTACACCGTCGAATTTTTTTTTATATATAATATTGCAAATTTTCAGCGTCTCTCTTTTCGGATAAATAACCAGGGTTGGGAAGTGACTCGTTACTTGTAACAAAGTTACAGTTACAGTTACTCTTTTTGGTAACTCTAACTTAACTTCGTTACTTTCTCTCCATCTGTAATTGAAGACATTGCTGCAAGAACGAGGTAAGTCCACATTTTATGTTTCCGAGATAAACGAAAAAAAACCCCCGTTTTCAAATTTTGTTTCAGAAAGTTTATTTATTTTACATTATATTCTTCTTAGCTATCCATTAGCGCATACTTATTCAAATAATAACAAACTTTCAAAATGCATGAAATTTTAACACTTTTAATTTGGACTTGCCTCGTTCTAGGACCAAAAATGGAAAAAATGCCTACACTGAAAAAAATTTCTGGTTGAATATGGACGAATCAGATAATTCCTTTAGGATTTACCAGAATTCCTTTAGGATTTACCAGAATTCCTGTAATCCTACAAAAATTCTGGTAAATCCTAAAGGAATTCTGGTAAATCCTAAAGGAATTATCTGATTCGTCCATATTCAACCAGAAATTTTTTTCAGTGTAGCAACAGAACATAAACTAGCCAAAAGTATTTGAAAGTAGTACCTTTTAGATAGTTATAGTGATAAATTAGTAAAAATAAATAATAAACTATTAAATTAGCTAATTTTTTTCCGCACTTGCCTCGTTCTTGCACCAATCTGCTTAGAGGGGCAAGTCCAAAAATCTCAGTTTATTTAACTAACAATGCACTTACGTACGTCGTTTTTACACCAATCGATCGGGCTTGGAACGTTGCATATAATGGTGTTAAAATATCATTTTCGTCAAAAAGTGGACTTACCTCGTTCTTGCAGCAATGTCTTCAATTGTAACTTAACTCACCCACAGCACGCATGTCTGAAAGGCATCGTTAAGACGTTTTCAAGTCGTCTTTTAGACATACATATCTAAAAGATGCCATACGTGTTGTTAGGGCAGTTACATTTTTTCGATAACTAGTAACTAATTTAATTAGTTACATTAACAGTTACTCAATATATTTTTTTAAACCCTCGCAGACCGCATTAGGCCTTGCATGTGCGCATAAACGCCTTTATCGACGCTTTACAATCAAATGCAGATTTAACATTTTTATTTTCATCGCAAGAAAGTAACTGCAACTGTAACGCGTAAAGGCCTTCACACACAAAATTCCGTAAGGACGTAAAACGTAAGCGTAAGAAAATCAACAGATTGGATTTGCTACTGCTTGCGTTATTGCCTTACGTTCTCGGCTGTGATCGGTCGATTTTCTTACTCTTACGTTTTACGTCCTTACGGAATTTTGTGTGTGAAGGCCTTTATTCTCCATAATTGGTAACTTGTAACTAGTAACATTTTTAGCAAAAACAAAAGACCTAACTGTAACCAGATACTTTTGTAAAGTAACTTTCCCGCCCCTGAAAAAGACCGCCGAGTTGTCGGAGAAATCGACACGTTTGACATTTAACAGAAAACGAGGCGAGACCAGAAGTCAACGTACTCCGCGCTTGCGGAAAGAATTGAAGTTGGGAGCGTCCGCGCGCAGTGTCAGTGTCAGTGGTGCGACGTCGGCGACGGTGACGGAGGAGGCCGATGGGTGATGCAGGGGCTACAGATGCACCGACGCGCAGAGAACAGCGGCCGGAGAGAGGGGGTGGAGCAGCGCGTCGGTGGTGGACGCGCGCGCCATGGCACGGCACTCGCGCTCCGGCAGGGCCCACTTGTTCGCCACGCCGCTACGCCGGCCTGTCACTCGCGAGCGCGTCGCCGGTGCGGCAACATCGAGCGCGTCCCCCTTCGCAGCTCGACTGACCCGCGCTCAACGACCCCCCCGGGTTCGTTACGCTCGAGAGAGTCGCCGGGAGTCGCCACGTTACCGAGGAGGGCGCGAGGAAGGACGATCGGTTCCCGGGTCTCCGGTCCGGAGGTCCAAGAGTGTCGAGGAGTGCTGGAGAACGCAGATCGCGGCCGATCGGTGATCCCCTCGTGAGGGAAACAGTGCGGGTGACAGTAGTATCGGGTCGGAGGAACATGTTCTGAGAGCTGGCCCCTCGTCGCGGGTAGTTTTCTTCCTTTTTCTCGACATATTTTCTCCACCTGGTGTTCGCGGGAACAAAGAAGAGACCGAGAATGGCGAACGAGACGTTGGCGCGCGAGGTGGACGCGCACATCGTCACTATCCTGTCGAGGCTGTCGGCCCTCCGGGAGAACAATGCCGACGTGAGCGAGAGAAAGGCGCCCATGTCCACGGAGGCTCGCAGCCTGGAGCTGTGGCGAGCGGTGGCCGTCGAGTGCCTGGCCACCTTCTTCTTCAGCCTCGTGGTGGCCGGCGCGGCCGCCGCCTCCTCCGTATCCGGAAGCGGCCTCTCCGCGTTAGCCACCGCCGTAGCTTCCGGCTTCGCCATGGCCGCGATCTCCCTCATCTTCAGCCACATAAGCGGTAAGGGTACCATCGTATTAGTTCCGCGGGAGATGACGAAGGAACGTATTAGGGGACGATGCACGTCCGTCGCCGCGCCTCGGTAAACCCATTCGAAGGGAAGTGATAGCGAAATGCTCCCCTATGCATCTTGTGGTACATAAAAGTTTGCTGCTTCTCAGGTCTTGAAAGCTTGGAGAGAAACCTTTGAAGGACCAAGACAATTCTCAATGTTGTGAAGCCGTGCGTCCACGGTCCGGGAACTGCGTCCAAGTTCCGCGCCCACGGAAAACATTTCCGGATCCAACGCCATTACGCTTGAACGTATCATAAAATAGGATCGATATAGCGCCAATCGTATTTGTTATAGAGAAAGGAATATTTTAATCCTAAATGAAAAATTCTAGAATCTAGTATAAAATGATAGCACGTATCGTCGAACATCGTGGCGCCAACTTCGTGCGTTGTAAGATAGAGAGGAAATTTATTCCAAACGCAAGAATATATAAACTTACATTTGTATAAGTTACTCTTGTCTCAATATAGTGAGTCGATCTTTTTCAATTCGACAGAGGAGACTAAGAATTATTGATTTTATTTTGACACCGTCGTATTTCTATACTAGATGAGGCTGTGAGAGATTTAAGTGCGTCAAGAACATTTTTTGTCTCGGTAAGAGAAGTCCTTTTTGAGGGTGCGTAGATCCAGCTCTTCCGTAAAAGACGCAAGCTGACCGGCAACTCGTTCCTCGGAACTGGAACGTGGATACGGTTCTTCGATTGTGGACACGAGGCTTAATAATCAATTTTCAGATTTGTTAATTGTAACTCGGTTTAATTTTTAAGTCTGGTCCCTATTTGCGGATCTAGAAAGAAGCAGTGCGTTAAATTTAACGCCACGTCTTTATGGTCCGAACCTTCGTTTATCGATAAAAGCCCCACTGGAATTCCGAAGGATTCTTAAGCCGTTCCTAGCTAATTCATAAAAGCTGCAAGCCGATTGGCTGCACGTTTCTTGGCGCTTGAACTTGGACCAGGTTCTAGCGTCGTGGACGCAGGCCTTTATTCCCTGAAAAACAAACTTTTATCGATAAAACAGGATTCAGCATACGAGCCTTTATGTCTAATACGTCTTCTTTTCTTTTATACCGTGTATGTTGCTCTGTGACGATACGTCTTTGACACGTATAAAAGAAAAGAAAGAAAAGTGTTGAGCGGGGAGCACACACTTTTGCACAAGTGCATAAGCGTATGCATAACGAATTTGATTGGTCTATAAGCAAATGCACAAGGAAATGGACCAATCAAATTCGTTATGCATACGCTTATGCACTTATGCAAAAGCGTGTGCTGCCCGCTTTAGACAGCGATTGTTTTATCTATGGACGATTCTATTCTCTTGTATTCTAAACAATGAAATTTTTCACACATAACACATGCACTTGTTACGTTCTCGTTCGACCTCGATTTAGCGCGTTTCATGTCGCGTCCGCGAGAATTTTACGCGCATCTCCTACGAAGTATGAAGCTGCTACTTTTGATAACTTCGAAGTTGACTTCGAACTTATGAAATCTTGGAAGCTTCGAAAAATTCATTCGTTCGAGTGGCGAATTTATTCAAACAACTAAAAATATTGTGAATAAAAAGTACCAATTTATATGCGTTGAAAAATAGGTAATTACTTCTAAATTATAATTTTTACGTACTGTAACATGCATATTGCATATTTGTTTGAGATCGCTTCCAAGATTTCCAAAGTTCGAAGGTTCGAATTATTTCGAATTAGTTCGAATTCCTTCGAAGGAAATCGCCAGTCCTACTACGAGGCGTTCAGAGGCTAATTACGTAAAGGGTCGCGAACTGCTTGACGCGACGATCTCGTTGCGTCAATGGCTCTGTTCCTTCTTGTACGTCGACGTATCGTTGACGAGCGACGGCCCTCGCGATTTCTCTCGATTGGCTCGTTAACCGATTACGCCGGCGCGACGTAACGTTACCGCGTCGTGCGTGTCTGCCGGAACGTATGTGGGCACTCATGGAGTACGCACCGCCGGCACGCATGACGCACGTACCCGACATACGATGCGTGTAATAAACTCTCGGTCCTCGTACCGTATACGTTACCGGAAACTCGATCGCGCTTGTTCCCGATTCGCTATCGCTGCGCGGAATGAAACGGAGCGCGGACGGCGCGCGCGTTTGTTTCCGCACGGAGAGAAATTGCTCTTAAAATTTGCCCTGAAAAATTCACGGCATTTTAAAGTTTAAAGAATCGAACGAAAGGAAGAACCGCGTGAGAGTATTATGAAATTTTACTATGCATTCCACTAGTAAAATGTAGTCGTGGGACAATGTGACATTTTAAAGAATCGAGCGAAAGAAAGGACTGTATGAGTGTATTTTGAAATGCATTCTGCTATGGTAAAACGTATGGTAAAATTTTGAGAAACTCCCATGAAGTGGCTCGAAATTACACGATTACATGATTTTCAGGATAAATTTTAAGAAAAAATTCTCTCCGTGTGCAGCGACTCGTTGAGCGATCGTTTGTAATTTAAAATGTCTACGATCTGCATCGTGGAACAGGAAACAAAAATCCTCGTTTGAAACGGTGTTTCTGAGCTGGGGCTCGATGAATCTTTTTTGTTAGCGTGCAGAATTCGTGAAAGGTGAAAAATTTCATTGACGAATAGTGAAATTCCTTAATGAAATTTTTCACTTTTCACGCACAGAAAAAAATGAGATCGACTCTTATATACTCAAATTAACGCATTCATTGTTTTGTATGCACGCAACAATCTATAATCTTCGTAGAAGCATTTAATAATCTTACATTCCAACAATATTACAGTCTTATTCAAATGCTATAATTGTCTTCAAGAATACGCATAATTATTTTGGCAATAACATCATTTTAATCGTTGTAATCTTCGATTTAAACATATGCTATTTTCTATCCAATATTGCTTGCTGTCCATTCAAGAAAATGATTCCTAAACAATAAGCATACATTTGTCTCGATTGAATTATATAAAATTGCTAAGTTCTCCTCTCTTTAACGCAATATAATCTCGTTTCAAGATTTTCACGTTGAGGCCAAATATATTTTCAAAAAAAGAACATTCTTTCTTCCCGTGCGAGTTCACGCCAGGAGAAAAGATTCGTGATCGAGCCCCTGAGCGGGGTACTTTTATTTTTCGCCGAGCGAGCGAGCGGAGTGCATTATTCCGGTCTCGCCGCTCGTAATTGAGCTCGTCGTATTTGATAACTCGGTGTCGCACTCGGGCAATTATTTCTCCTTGGACTTATTAAACGTAACAATTTTCGCTCGCGCGAAAATGAACGGGGACGAAAGTCGCTGCGCGGGAGAATCGCGCGATCTCCCCGCATGTCCTCTTCGCTTCTTCCCGCCTCTTTATATGGAAAACCTTTTGCACGCAGGTGGACACGTGAATCCGGCGGTCTCGGTGTCGTTCGCTTTGTGCAGACGGATTTCCCCGCTTCGCGCGGTGCTGTACGTCGCGGCACAATGCGGCGGCGGCATAGCTGGGGCGGCGATGCTTTACGGGTAAGTCTGGTCTTTGTGAATCAACATACCCCTCTAGAAAATGATTCAGCCGGTTACGCAAAATTCGGCCGAAGCCAGCAGCGATCATTGAAGTTGGAAAACTCCAAGACACTCCCTTGGGCTGCGTACAGAAACGTCACCCCGAGCGCCCCAGTGTATCACTTTATCTATGTTGCTCACCGTACGATATCTTCGTTCTCGTCTTTCCTTCGGAAAACCGCAAGATTACGTAATCTCTTTTCTTTCTGAGAACTTGTAAAAAAGAACCCGGGTTTAATCTTCTCAATTTGAATATAAATTTCTAATGTCCGCTTCTACCAATGTAGATTAATCTCGACTTAACTTTTTATCCCTTTCTAATTCTTAGGTTCCCACCTTCACCAGTGTCGCTGAACTTTAGGCTTCGCTTAGTTCGTCCTTTGTCTCTTTCCAGTTCTTTAGAAAGAGACAAAAACGACGAATTAAACTAACTAATAAGATCAAAGTTGAGCGACGTTGGTGAAACCGGACCTTAGAAAATGATAAAAAGTAAGTTAACCGAGACTGAAGTTAATCTATTAGTTGACAGAAACGGAAACGTCAATTTTCTCAAGTCGACAGCTAGTCTTGCGTAGTGTCTTTGTGTCAAATATTTAATCGAAAATGACCAGTGACTGTCGAGAACGTAAGCAGCCATGTTGAAACTTAAGCAATGCTGAAAATTCCGGTTGGTCGAAGTTCTTAAGTCCTAAGTTTTACCGTTCAAGTTTCTTCGGGCCTTAACAGCGTTATCCGACATGTAAAGATCCCTTGGCGTTCGGCAGCGCTAAGACCGGAATGAGATACACTGCTCTGTGAGGACAGCTGCTAGATAGGAGAACCAGGAAGGCATGTGGCCCATCCAAAGCTGGGCCGAGTTTTCTTCCAGGCGCTCGTACGGTGGTCGGCGGCGGCCCGAGCGAGTTTCGGGAGGAGCCTGAATAATATCCACCGTCGTGATTTCCGTTAATCTCCACTCTCTAAAATTTGTGGAGTGAAAATACTGCCGTGGAGTGAAATGTTTACTCCATTGGAGTTAATATTCACTGTGTTGGAGGAAATATTCACGCCAATAGGGTGAACATTTCACTCCATGGCAGTATTTTCGCTCCACAAATTTTAGAGAGTAGAGACTCGACAACTTTTCTATTCTGCAGCCGATTGACACGCTTGAAAAATTTGTCGTACGACAAGTATTATCCTAACATGAGCGCGAGGCGACTGTTTTCCTCGGTAATTTCAACGCCCCGCGAACGCCTTTCTTCGGTAATTGCCAGCGATATTTCTAAGGCCCGGCATCACAGTGGCTAGTTAGCTTAACTAGTTGTTACTGAATGATACTCAAATAGATACTTAAAAATGTGTAATTATGAAATGTATGTATATACAGGGTGAATCTTTCCATATCCGACAAAATTTTTGAGAAGGTAGAACGGATCGAGATGAATGGAAAAGTCCTGTACCATTTTGCAATTTTCGTAATACTTAACGAGTAATTAATTATTAAAAATCGTTATCTTAGGCCGGCCTACCGCCCAATTCGAGCGCGTGGCAAGATGTGACCGCCCGGCGATCGATATTGCTATGCGCACATCTCGCCA
>NW_011967225.1:710321-749776 GCF_000949405.1 Vollenhovia emeryi | reverse complement strand
ATTCGAGCGCGTGGCAAGATGTGACCGCCCGGCGATCGATATTGCTATGCGCACATCTCGCCACGCGCTCGAATTGGGCGGTAGGCCGGCCTAAGATAACGATTTTTAATAATTAATTACTCGTTAAGTATTACGAAAATTGCAAAATGGTACAGGACTTTTCCATTCATCTCGATCCGTTCTACCTTCTCAAAAATTTTGTCGGATATGGAAAGACTCACCCTGTATATTATATTTTTGCATTCAACATTTGTGTGCTGTATGGGATAAGATCCAAGGGGTAAACCACTGAGGGCACTGCGGGGTGTGCACATCTACATCTGTAGATTTGCGGCATTGGTGGGTTTTATTTGACCTTGCTGGGGTGTTGTAAGGAATCTATAAAGATAAAACAGAAGATAATAAGCCCACTGGGCATTATTTTATCTTATTATCGTATTACCGTTGAATTTCAACGCACCAGATGGGCGTACGTGATTTTGGTCAGCGGTTTACCCCTCGATAAGATCCGACCATGAATATCCAGCCGTAAAGTTGCGAGGAGCGGCATTCCGATCATCGCGGGCTATGAGGAATGCCACGCGTATCCTGCAACCGTAGATAAGTTTCCCCCAATGTGGAACGTCCTCGTATCGCATGATGTAAACAGCCTTCGTCGCCAGGTATATAACGGTTTCATACGATGATGCGCCTCTTACACAAGGCCCGACGTGGCCGACGCAACGTGAATACGAAGTGTAATAAAAGTGCGGTCCATTACGACTTCGTTCACGAGAGGCACGAATATCCCAATTCGCTTGCAGAAGTGTTATGATGTACGAAGGTACAACACCTCCGGGCGATTTTCAAATGACCCTCTCGATATGTGCAAGTCGGTGCACGTACTCTCGCTCGTGGGCAGGCGGCTTCCATTCCGAAGGGCGAGAAAAAAAAATGAAAGGGAGAAGGCGGCGCGCGTGTGTGGAGCCGCGCGCTGGACCGAGTAGCAGCAACATCATTCGGGGGAGCGCGAGTAGGACCGTCGTCCTTTCGAAGCGGCAGCTGAGAAAGCCGAGAGAGAGCACGGGGAAGCGAAGCGAGATGAGACAATGGAGGCGACGTGAGGAATGCCTGGAATAATTGCGCTTCGTTTGATGCTCGTTTAATTTGCCGAGGGACGTTTGGAGAACGGGAAAGCGCGCTATGTCGCTGTAATACACAACGGAGTGCCGCCTAGGAAAGAGCCGGCGAATAATGCCACTTCCTGATAATTAACCGTGAGGGAAGTTGAGGGCGCGTTAAATCGCACGGAGTGCAACAAGTTGGCACGAGGCAAAATAAGGGAAATTAAGTTCCAAACATGGGGAGAGAGAGAGAGAGAGAGAGAGAGAGTGTCGGGGGAGTCGCGTGGCAGGAGGAGACATCGTTGCCGCGTAATGAACAGTTATCAGATGCTGTCGAAAGTACAATTTCACCGCGCGACATGAGGCATACGTTTATTTAATAACTCCCGAGGCTCGATAAGTGAGAAGGAAAAGTAGAGTGTGTTGAAACGCTCGAAGGAATGTAAGAAGTTGGCACGAGAGCAGCAGGACGAGGGAGATCGACGCCGGGAGATAGGGGCGGGGGAGGGGGGAGGGTGGAGGATAAAAACGGGAGCGTGCAGGAGGACGGTAACGAGAGAAGGTGAGAGAAAAACCGAGGAGGCCGGACGGCGGAGGGCGGAAAGAGAGCGACCGCGGCTCGTAAGGGCGGAAGACGGAGAGAGAGAGAGAGAGAGGGAGAGAGGAGTGGGAGAGGCAGAAAGAGGCACGCGTAATTGGCAGGCGAGGGAGAAGCTCGGAAGGTGAGCACCTGCCTCGTACGAGGAGCGGAGAAGAGTCCCGGCGGCGGTCCACCGCCTCGCAGCTGCCGCAGATGTTTCCCCGTGGACCAAAAAAGATCGCGCGGAAAAAGGAACGCGCGAGGCGGCGAGCCGCGCCGTGACGGGCGCAGAAGAGGACGAGGATAATGAATACCTACGCATGCACACACCGAGGTGGGACAAGTTTCACGGCATCGGGATCGGGCGGACCGGCCCGTCTGAAGGAGGACACGCCGCGGAGAACGTTTGGAGAACGTCGGCGCCGCGCCGCCGCGCCGCCGCGCCGCTTGCCGAGGCAGATGTTCCCGCCGTTTGCGGAGATCATTGTCCGTTCTTCTCCTCTCCGTCCCGCCGCGCGGCTCCTTTCTTCGCCGCCGAGCGATGAGCGATGTGCTTCGCCAAATTTGGCTTTAACTTTGTGTCGCGTGTCCGGGCTCGGCGCCTGGTTTTCGCCCATAGATGAGATATCTGACTTTAAATTCTTACTTCAACAGCTTAGAGCTGTAGTCGAAATTCAGATCGAACTGCGTTAGATTCGTTGCGCGTTAGCTCTCATTGGTCTTTAGAAAGATATAAGAATTCTAGATGTACACGCACCGGCATAAATGCTGTCCCTATCCTTGTGAGGTGCACGCACACAACTAGAGTTCCTGTAGTTGTGTGCGTGCACCTCACAAGGATAGGGACAGCATTTATGCCGGTGCGTGTACGTACTTATTTATCTTCAACTCACTCGTCAATTATTCTCCCTAACACCGCATCTTCAATGCACCAGTAATGCATCGGTGTTTCGACAGAGATCATATATTTTAAAAGAAATAACGCAATACGAATGAATTCGTATTCGTCCCGGCATTTTATCCGCGCTCCTGCCTGTTTTTAAAATACACCTCTTCTACTTGTGAGTTGATACATATCGGATTTATTGGCTCGGTAGCATGCATCAGCTGCAGTCGTCATTAATATTAACGAGTTACACGTCGCACAGACAAGTAGCCCGCGAGGCGATCTACTATCTTGTTTTCGCATTTCTGTCCTGCAAGAAAAATCCTGTAAAAAAAAGTAGGTACTTATTTTCCACTCGACATTTATTATTCGTCATTTCTTCGCTTCGTTTTGGTTCTTTTTTTAAATAGTTCCTAATCACATTGTGACGCAACTGCATTTTTTCCATCCAATCGTACGTTAGTATCGACTTATTTCTCTGCCATTTATCAACGCGAAGCGATGCTGCGCGGCTTCTATCTATCTTGTCACGTCTTCTGTCTCACGTGACACTCGCTCGGCCACCCTCCGACCACCATATGACCGCACAAAGAGGTAACAAGTGCGCGATATGTACCGAAATAATAATCGAACAATACTCTAGTTAACCGGACGGGGCCAACGGGGCCCTTTCCCGAGACGTCTCGGGGGAATACCGGCGAGCTTGGTACAGAAAAAAAAGTCAGGGCGTGAGACTGGGAGAGAGAGAGAGAGAGCGAGTGCACGGAGAGTACACTTGCATCTGTTGCGATTTCTCTGGCTAACGGGCGGCGGGTGTAAAACACGCGTGGAGGCGATTTCCGGGAGGGGGCGGAGAGCTGAAAAAGCGACCCGGCGGGGAGAAGAAATTATGGGGAGCCACCGAGGGGTGGATTTTGGCGCCCCTATCGCCCTCGTTCTCGTCCGGGATCGTTCTCGGTGCCGCGCGCGCGTGGTAATAAATATAAAAACCATCCGATAAACCCCAAAGTGAGACTATCCGGGTCGAAAAATGGGATGGTAGCGGTGGGAGGGGGGGGGGGGGAGGGAATGGTAGAAACGGCAGCCGCGAATTTAACTGTCCGTGAAGAATTTACTGTCGTCTCTTCATTACTACGTACTTACAGGATTTTTCCATTACTGCGACGGCAGGGGAGTAATTTTTCTGCCCAGAATGATCATCATTTCTTTATATTTTTCGCAATGAATTTCTTCAATTAGAATTTGCCAGTCAGCGTCGTTCAGCAATTTTTTGCTACATTGGTTAATCGTGTACTGGCGTCAAATAATTTTTCACGCTATAATCATTCCTCTCTTTGAGAATAAAATAATTAATTGATTTAAACGTTATTCTGCTCGTGGGTTAAGAAAATCCGGAATCTCTCGTTTATATACGTAAACGTATTTAGGACAGAACGTATAAGTGAGGTTTCATCTCACTTAATGTATTTTTTATTAATTAATTAATTTTTGGCTCGCAAAGTGGCCGTGAGATGTACCTTAATTTTCGCGAAATAAGAGCGTTCTTTGATTGTTTCGTGCACAAAAGTTTAATGGAGAAAGGTTCAGCTTCGTTTCTCGATTACCAGAGATTATTACGGATTAGGCGATTCAGAGTTACACTCGTACACCACGGAGGGGGTTGCCCTTTATTCCGATCGCGAAATTGGATGCGTCGGGGGATTGGCCTATTGAAATGTCGAGACACGTGCGCCAGGTAAGCGCGCGCGACGCACGATATAAACGAGCGTCTTTTCAGACGAGGTGCTCCCTCGATATTCTCAATCGATAGGTTTCCAATCTGCCGAAGGTAGACCTAGTTCGGCCGAAACTACGGGGCCGCCAATAAAGTTCGGCTTACGGCTCTGTAATCTATGCAAAGCGAATCCGCTCGAATAATTTCTGCCCGAATATTCCGAGATCGGCGCGAAGCGCGCTCGAGAATACGGCTCTCGCAGCAACCGTGCAATCGTGCAGAAAGATAAAAGTCATCGGACTCTGCGATCTGAGCAAACCATCGGCTCGTGAGCGGAAAAACGCTAAGAATGTAGAGAGTCTCGCGAAGCCCCCGTACCTTTGAACGATAAACCACAACGCACAATGCAGTGCGTTCATCCCGGTATAATATAATTCACACAATGCATTTTTATCGTCTTCTGAAATTAAGTTTTTGGGAGAAGTCGAATTAATTGCAAAATCAATCGCAAAACTTATTCTTGAAGTTAAAATCGAGCGAGACTCGCTGCACTGTAGTCACATTTGCAATGCACTTACGCCTACAAATATATATGACGCAGTTTCATTCTTTTGTTCCCTTCGATCCTTCTCTTCTCTCCGACTCTCTTTCTTTCGGTGTTACGGTTTTGCCACGAAAGCTTTCCACAAAAAGAAATCTCGCTAAAGATACGTCACTCTGTGAACTATCGAGATACCTTCACTGCGCCCAGAATTTCAAAGAAATGACTTCTTCGTCTTAACCAAAATTTAATTTCATTGAGACTGCAAACTCAAAAAAAGACTCATATCTATTTCTTCAAATCTAGCAAATGTTTTAGTGGAAGTAAATAAAAATTTAGTGGGTTCAAAGAGACACGATTTCAACGTTTCTCGTTTGTGTAGCCTAAATAAATCTTCTTTTTTTTCTGGGTGTGATCGTCGTGGGCATTGCAAGGTTTTATTTAATTCGTTCAAACGCCGTAAAAAAAAAAATCGAAGAAAGCTCTTCGCAGGGTGGTTGGAGCCAAGCCTATTTGTCAAAAGGGTTCCTCCACCATTACCACGAATCGAGGAAACAGCTGTGAGGTGGCAGGTGTGTTGTGACGTCAGTAAAAGACACCCGCAGTGCGCGTGGCGAACCGGATGTCCAGGAATGAAAACAGCTTCTCCGCACGGCTTTCGCGTTCGTAGCGGCGCACTTCTTAGCGCTCGAATCATTGCTATCTATCCGAGATTAAATAAGTCTTCGAAGGACTCGCTGGCGCGATCGCCTTTATTTCTTACTCCGTTATTTCTTATTCGGCAGGTGCGGAGTTTGCGCTATAATTGGAACAAATAATTAACTGATTCGCGATCCCCGCATTAATACTACAGATAGCTGCTATCTATATCGCGTTCGAACATGGTAGAGTAGATTGAGACAGAATGCTTGGAAATTAAAAATCGTAACCCCAAGTAAAATAAGTAAAAACGGAATAATTCTGTGATTTTGCGTCGATAAAATATCATTATTCTTAAATTTATTTGTAACTTCTCAAGATTAAAGTAAAGACGGTTTATACCGTGCAGCTGTTTCCTTACGACTGAATGTTGCAAGGTAACGAACTGTTATTCTCGCGTGTGCGATATCGAGACGTTCCATCGTAAAGCGATAGATATTTGCATAAAGATGATAGAGGTCCATCTTTGCTTGAGGATATTCTGCAATCAGGAAAGCGTGATTTATATAGCAAGATTTAGCTAGGACACGCAATATTCGCGTCTTCTTGAAGGAACTCGGATATTGAGTTCTTAATCCGCGCTTCTCAAAAAGCCTTTCATATCAACAAAATCGATTCTCGTAAAAATCTCCTTTAACTTATTTCGTTTTCGGAGGAGGTTTGCCTCCTACATATGAAATTCCAGCTTTTACAAATAGAACTGATATTTTTTAATCAAGCTTGATGTTTCCTTATTAAACAAATGGGACATTTTTAACACGAAATTATGTCGCGATAACTATTGCGCTCGATCATGCGTTTTGGCGAATATAAGCGCAGTAATTATACGGTAAAAAGAAGGATGGTAATAAAACGTTATCACCGACAATGTACCGGCAATTCTGAGAATGTTTATAATAAATACGATGAATTTAGTATTGCGATTGACGCGTAATTGTTAATAATTTGGGTCTTGTTACACGCGACAAATACGAGAGAAATCGGCATTTCAGGTCGAAAAATACGCGAAAGCCAGGTGGGTCAGGTAGAGCGGTCTCTCTCTCGGCACGTAGGAATGCTTTAACTACCTGAAAAGGTTTTTATCGAGAAACGGCACGAAAGCATGTTCAAGGATTCCGTCCCTTTAGAACAGCTTTGGAAGACTTGGTCGAACTTTCTCTTCCGTTCATCGATACGTTATATTTCCGATGACACAAATGACACGCATTACGTTATAATGGAGAGTGTTTATGCGAATATCACTCAGCCATCCCTCCGAAAGTAATAACTAGCTGGCGCTCAGCGCTCGTTTATCACGCAGTTGCAGTCAACGATTAACTTGAAGACACCGAGTAAAATATCGATAATTTTCTTACTCTCTAAAATTTTTGCACTGAAATATTCGCTCTGTTGGAATAAATATTCACTCTGCTGGAGTAAATACTCACTCCAAGAACTTTAGAGGGTACAGCGAATTCGGCAGCTTGCACTAGTGCGCACTGAGTGCATACTAGTTTGTTCAGAGGTTTGTTCAGACTCTATACTCTCATATTTACGGTCATCTCAAGTACTTATCGAAAAACTATTTAGCCAAAAAAATGATCCATACCGAATACTGTACAGATCATTTTACTGGCTGGGGTGCGTTTCACAAAGTATTTAAGACCATCCTTAAATACAGGAATTCACTGTAAACTTAGTGCGCACTAGTGCAAGCTGCCGAATTCGCTATTAGATACCGAGAGATCGATCGTTGATAGTTAAAAAGTAAATGTCTTTGGGTATATTTTGGTGTGAATTCCTTCAACATTTATATTACCAAGATGAAGCGGACATCTATGAGCTTTAGGGAGATGCTTTCTCAAAATTACGGGAAGAACTTGTACAAAAAGCCGAGTGTGAAGAGATATTTTATACTTTGGAGTATGTGTTACCATTTCCAGACTAAACAAAAACGTGAGAGCTTATGCCGCGCTTGGAGGAATAAGTCTGGCGTGAGAGCTGCGCCGATAAAAGTTGGCGTTGCTCGTTCGGTTGAGAAACCCCTTTTCTTCATTTATTCATCAGTTTTTATTAAATTATAAAACATTAATCTTTGCACTATGTTACATTATAATCTGTATTAAGCATTTCCTTTTCTTTCGGTGTAAATCTGTGGCAGATATTATATGTAATAACTGTAAATATTGTGTCGTTAAATGCGCCCGTTTTGAATCTCCGAATATGCACTTATGTGTCAAATGACGTGAAGCTCCCGAATCAGAAACCCGTAAACTCTATTGTAAGATCCGCCAACATCGGCGGATCCCGTAAATAGAAAGAAAGAACTTCCACTATTAAGCGAGCCGGTTTGGGTTAAGTTGAGCGGAGTAGTAGGACGCCAACAGATGGTCGCAACCACGTGTTCGTTTTCAACAACCTCCTTTCCATTTCTTCCCTGCGAAGCGGCGGACTGGATGCACGCGTGCATCGCGTTTTGTACTTCGAAATTAGCTTCGTGACACAGCCAAAGTCCTATGAACTATTTTAAGATGTCAGATGCCGGCGAGGACTCTCGATGGCACTAATCTCGTCTCATGGTTCTTTTTTTTATCATCGAAGCGAGTAATCATCCGCGCGAGTATGTTTAACGCTCGACAAAGGGCTTACGTCAAATCTCGTCTAATTAGAGATGCATAAGCAACAGAAGATACTGCATCACTCGACTTGCTATCGATTCATCGTATCGATACAATATCTCAACAAAGAGCTGGGCAGAAAGATCGTAACCGTTTACGACTCTATCGTAAGATCGGTGTCGCAAGGCGACATACCTCTACGGCAATTCTTTGTGCGTTGACTTCCGACATCGACTTGCGTCTTACTACAGAATCGTAAACACTTACGACAATTTTTCTGCTCAGGCTTTAATTAGAGATACGTAAGCAATAGAAAATATTAGGGCTTGTATTAGGGCCTGAGCAGAAAGACTGTCTTAACTGTTATACGATTCTGTCGTAAGACTAAAGTCGGTGTCGGAAGTCAACGCACAAACAATTGTCGTAGACGTATGTCGCATTTATCGCATCGCAAAGCGACATACGATTTACGCCAGTTGTTTGTACAATACGTCGTATGTCGCTGTCGGATGCCGGAGGACCGTCGGCTACGTCCCGACATCCGACAGCGACATACGACGTTTTGTAAAACAGGCCTCGCATTCGTCGCATCGCAAAGCGACATACGTCTAGACAATTGTTTGCGCGTTGACTTCCGACATAGACTCGCGTCTTAGGCCTGTTCTACAATACGTCGTATGTCGCTGTCGGATGTCGGGACGTAGCCGACGGTCCTCCGGCATCCGACAGCGACATACGACGCATTGTATAACAGGCCTTACTACGGAATCGCAGACACTCACGAAAATCTTTCTGCTCAGGCCCCTTACTCGACTTACTGTCGATTCATTATATCGCCACGATATCTTGCGCCGCGCCGGATTCGAAAGATTGCGAATGTCGTCGGTTCGAATTACGGCTCGTGCCGAAATTAATATCGCGTGCGACACGGTTCGCGGAGCACGAGGGAGCCGTCGAACATTGCGCAGGCTGATCGTGAATTTCCGTCCCCCTTTCGTCCTTTTTTCTTAATCCTACCGGTGTTATATATCCTTAAGCGTGTCCGGCGCGGATAGACGTCTTCGGAGGCCCGGAGACGTAGAACATCTGCCGCGTCGTCGGACCCCTCGGCTGCGTCCCCCTCCAACCCTCCCCACCCCCCCTCCCCAACGAAGGAGAATCATTTATGGGGCCCTAAAGCTCCTTTGTGACGACGACTTACGCTACACGGCGCCCAAAAAGGACCACGGAGGATTCCTTTTGTGCAACATGTGGCCGGCACGTGTATCCTCGTATGAAGGCGCGGCCGGGCGAATTATACGGGATCTACACGGAGAAGGACGCGTGATTCGCTCTTGCTCCAGGGCAGCTGCGTGGTCCTTCGCATACCTAAAAGGTCAATAGGATTCTTGCGCCGTTCCCGCATCTACGTGCGGGCCTAGATCTTCTCTTATAGATCACGATTGTTTATCGAACGCGAAAGCCGCGAGGTCTAAAATAATGCAGCGAAAATATTAATTTATACATACATACTGAGAAAAATTTCCATTGTAATCGATTAAATAGTGTTTCCGATGAAAAATTAACCATCGATTTTTCTGATTAAGTTTTCCGCTGAAATTTCATCGAAAAACCGATTATATTTTTCATTGAATGTACAATTTGATTGAATATATCCGTTTATTAATACGTAATTGATTATTCGATTAGGCAAGGATATTTTTCTCATTTGAAAAAGTATACACGGAGAGAATTTTTTTCTTAAAATTTATCCTGCAAATCATGTAATCGTGGGACAACGTGACATTTTGAAGAACTGTGTGAGAGTTTTTTCAAACTTTACCATACATTCTGCTATATAGTAAAATGTATAGAAAAATTTCAAAAAGCTCTCGTACAGTTCTTCAAACTGCCACGTGGTCCCATGATTTTCAGGGGAAATTTTAAGAGAAAATTCCCTCCGTGTATAAATTCACATAAAAATATTAGGCTACCAATATCCAGTCTGACCAATGGCCATTCTAATTACTGATTAGTATATCCTTGTGCGGTCCTATCTCTTTTAATGCAAATTTACATCGTTACATTTTATTAATGTCAGAATTATGTTGGTTAACATTTTATAATTTTTAGCGCTGTATTACCGGTTGACAGACCCGGGCAATTCTCACTCTCTTTTCTTCTTAATACCTTAATGCCTACCCAGAAGAGCTGCGGATCTACCCAATCGGATTTACCCAGAATTATTTCGGAGGACCGTCATTTGGATTGTTATTTAAGAGAGCCAGCAAATGACCGCACCGTCCTCGCAGTCCCTTATGGCCGTCTTGAGCAGGGATACCGACAATTATCCCTTGACCCTACTATTTCCGCAGCATTACTACCTCGCCGCTTACTACGCCGCTTTGTCTGAGGTTTCGCTTAATCCATGCAACTTCCTTTCCTTCGCGCATTAAAATTTCGCTTTGCAATTACTAGCCTATGACTTATTGCAGCGTTATTACGACGTTAAGATGATAAAGGAGGCCATTCGGATAAGTGACGACGTGTGGAAACAGAAAGCATACTATTATATTATCACCGTGTACTTTATTTTCGTCAAGAAACGTCTCTTTTTATTACTGCGTGTCCAGAAACCAAGAGAAAGAGAGAGAGAGAGAGAGAGAGAGAGAGAGAGTCATGAATCGTCGCAAGGGGTATAATAATGCGCCGGGTTGCACGGTTTCAATGACAGCCGAGGTAAATTACGTGTCATCACAATTCGCTTCGAGAGGAAAAATGAATGAGCGCGTTGTGCGTAGGCGAATTCGCGCCGCTATTTTAATCGGCCGCGGTATACGCGCGCGCTTCCTGTCCCTATACCTTTCAGCATCGTATAAACAATACGGTGGGGCGGAATTGTAGGGCGACCTGTTTCTCCGACGTGTCCTCTTCGCCCCCCCCCCCCTTTCATAGGAATTCCTGTGCTTTGTTGCGGCGCGGCGCGGCGCACACGCAGCTCGCTCGCGCAAGAAACCGCGTCGAAAGATGAAACCCGAAATCGTCGGGCCGCGTTACCTGGTCCCGGCGGCGACACGCCGGTTTCTCGAAAGTGAGAAAGGAGAACGTAAAAGTAGGCGGACGCGTCGGGCGTAAGAAAACCCATGGCGGCTGAGGCGAGCTATTGTAATGACGGGACACGCAGAAGAAGACTCGGATGATGATGATAATGATGAACTTGGTGTACGGCGCGCCCGGGGGAGGGGGGGGGGGATTACAATAATAACCGTGCCGAGTAATAATTTCACCATTTTGACGTTTATGCATTGCTCCCACGGTCATTCGATACGGGTCCGGTTCCCACTGAAGCTACGCGGCGTCTTCTACGTTCTCTCATCTTCGTGGAGCGCACTTATCCCGAGAAGGAAGATACGTCCTAGTAATCGCATGCACGCTGATGACTATTCTAGTTTGTAGTTTGCGACGTGCTGCTAGAGCGAAACATCTGTCAGTTCCTGAGATACATTGACGATAATCACGTGGATTAATTATTAAACCGTTTAGATTATTTTAGGCGCGTATTTAAAAAAGAGACGAGTTTATTTTATTTTTTTAGGTATTTAGATGCTTTCAAACTGCACAGAGAAAAAGTGTTAGATCAACTCTTATATACTCAAATTAACAATCTATAATCGTCTTAGGCGCATTTAATAAGCTTACGTTCCAACAATGCTACAGTCTTATTTAAATGCTGTAATTGTCACTTCAAGAATGCATGTAATTATTTTAATTATTATAATTTGAAAATGTGTTATTTTCTATTCAATATTCTGTCCCTTCCATTCAAGAAAATTATTCTTAAATAATAAGCATATATTTTTCTTGATTGAATTATACAAAATTGCTGCATTCAAGTAAGTTTCGTTTCTTTAACGCAGTATAATTTCATTTCGAGATTTTCACGTTGAAACGGAACATATTTTCAAAAGAAGAATATTCTGTTTTTCTGCGTGAGAACAAGTTTGAACTCGTGGAGAAGTTTCTTCTCCACTGCGATATATTTGAATGTTATTATTTAGATCATTTTAAATTTAGAAACACGCTCGTAGATATGTTACTACTTAACGTATCCTATTCTTTTTGTATCAGGGTTATCCTTTCTCTTATCACGTTAAAACGTTGCATACAATGCAGGCTGAATACACAGATCTTCGATTTCGTTCCCAACGAAACCAAATGATCGTCGTCCCTCCTTCGTCGCCGCCCCAGTAACGACTTTACGGCTCATACCACGTTCTAATTTCATGGTTTGACCATGTTAACCTCAGCATCTGAACTTTCCCAAGACTTTATAATGGTATCGAAGCGGACGCATCATCCCCGAGCCCTTTGAGTTTCCGTCGTTTATCGCGTTCGTCACATGTGCGATATTCCTCGCACAAGGGGATCCTGAAGCGGTTTGGAGTGTCCAGAATTCGGTTCAGTGGAAGGCGGACAGAGGGGGTTGATCACGTCTCGACGAGATGCGAGAGGGGGATCCGTGGTCCAGTACGCGGAAGGGGGTATCAATAGCTCGTTAATCGCAACGAAGGGTGGGTTCGGGGTGATACATATCCTGGCCCCGTTCGTCTCCTCCCGTTCCCCTTGAATTGAAATTTATTTAAAACGGCCGCACGTACGCACGTACCCTTGGGGGTTTTTCGCCGGGGCGGCGCTCTCACCCCTCGTGTGAATCGCGAAAACGGCGCACAGGTTGCACTGGCTGCGGCTCTCGAGTCAAGTGCACGCAAGATTAAACCTTCCTCCATCATGTCTCGCCTGGATGACCACGCGCTTTTCATCACGCACGACGAGCCCTGAGAACGCGCCCGCCTCCGGGCCGAAACTCGTCGAATTTCTCCCATGAAGCTACTCGTCGCATTCGACTCGCCTTTCATACGAGATCGCCGTTCCTCGCGACAGCCAACGACAATAAGCGTATCATGTGCAAAATAATACACACGGTCGAGCGGGAACATCTAAATATCATCTTGCGTCACCAGCCCCGTGGCTCGAAGACGTGGAGAAAAACCCGATGATTTGAGAGTAAAGAGAGTCACACCCTCTTCTTTAAAGAGGTATACGACATTCAAGATAATATCGATTCTATTAAGAGTTTCATCTTGAGTTTTAATGTTTACGTATAATTTTCCCCAAGAAATTTTTCCCGAAAATAGATTTACCGGAAAAAAATCTCATTATATATATTTAAATCACGTTAAACCTTCAGAGATCTGATACTTTTCTTGAATGTTAAATCTCTGAAGATCTGCTGAATTTTAGAATTGGGTCTCGTGAGATATAATCAGATAATACACGATTGAGACATATATATAATGAGATTTTTCACTTTTTGAAAATGACACTTATAAAATATTCTCAAAGTTGGAATCAAACTCGTGAATGCACAAGAAATGTCAGGTTAAATAAATCGTGACAATTAGATGGGAAGGAGCTTCTCGTTTTTTCGCGCACGACCAAAGTAACTGATAAAAAGAAAGTAGAAGGTGTTTGAATGGAAAGTCGTTTGAACAATGATACGAAAGATTAAGGGCTCCGCGTGCAATCCGCGATACTTCAGTTGCTGGAAAAGTCGACTTTCATAAGAGACTGTTGACGAAAGAGAGAATTGTTAAATATTACACTGTACGCACTTATTGAAGAGCTCACTCACCGAGCTCTTTTCGACAGAATCGCATTTCGCAAAATCGTACGGAGAAAGAAAAGTACGTTATCGTTCTCGTGCATTCGCACGGTAATCGCGGCGTGACGTGTCCACGTGGGAAATGCATATTGCCGGGCGATTTTTTTTCGCAAAAGAAGTAAAAATCCGCTTATCACGCGAGGGCACGCGTGCAAATACGAAAATGCTGCCGTTCCTTTCTCCCTTAGCCGATTGGGGACTCACGTCTGCTGCCACAGTTGATCCCAATTGTGCGGTCATGATCTGCATTTCTGATTTCATCAATTCGCTCTCTCGTGACACGCTTGGCGGTGAGAAAGAGAGGGGACGGGAAGGGGAGTGAATATTGTCATTTGCATCGCGACCGCGGCGTCGAGACCGGGGTGTTTCGAGTCTGATGAGGAGGAAGAATGCGAGGGGCGGCGAATTGCAACTCGAGCCCAGTATTTAGCGGTGAGATTAATCGCGATCGTGCGATCAAATAGCCCACGGGGCTGAAGTTGCGAAGGGGCGAGAACCGCACAGGTGTATTCCTGTAGAAATTTCGTGAGTAGATGCTATCGGACGAGCTTATCTGTTTAGTGGCGTCTGTGCAGCGCGTTTGAAGAAGGCCAATTTCAACTTTAGGAACGGAGAAAAAAAAAGTAATTTTAAGTGGATGAAAAATTTACCATTAGAATTTAGATAAGAATCCAATTTGGCGAAGAGAAAATATTCTCAGTATAAAAGAAAAGGTCTTTGTTAACACAATGTCAAATTGAAATATACATATAAAGCTTAGAGCGAGAAGGGCAAAAAAAGGGGGGGGGGAGAAGAGAGGATAATTTCTTGGAATATTTCGCAAATATTTATTTTTTATTTTTACTTGATAGACGTCTGTTAAAACCGTGAGCACTTCCGCATCTTTGTGCTTTTATCACGTTGCGCACAAATCCCGACGAAATCGCAAAGGGGGTGTCTGGAATAGAAAGTAATGCGAGGGACCTTGATTATGGTAATTTCATTGAAATTTATGAATGCTATATTCAAGGAATTTGGACCGAACAAACTCGCTTGCATAGTCCATGCATGTGTAAACAGCACGAATGACAAAACTTATTATGAAGAGGCAGGATAAAGGGAACATTCGTTAAACGAATAAATGTAAAAAGTTAAAACAAGAAGAATTCTGTCTCCGGGAGACAGAGTTAGATAACAAAGACACATTAATACTTTTTGTGCCATCCGTGTGCGGCTTAACTTTCTTTTTCCAGAGATTTAGAAAGTTAATCTTAAAAGGTTGACACGTTAAGTATGAACTAATTATCTTTTTTCTTTTAAGACGTCGGAGAAAGTTGTTGCAGCTTTTTTTCCGCAAAACTGTCGAATCGTTAACGGGGCTGCGTCTGATATACATTTTTGCATTATCGTATTTTAACAAGCAAACTTTAGCTGGCAAGTGTGAAATGCAATCATACGAGCACTCGTGGGATACGATTGGAGGTCACAGCTCTGCGACCCCATGTGATTATATGAACTGAGAAAATCCAACGAGAAATTTATGTAAGGGAAACGTCACGAGAGGAAACATCGGGGTCACGTTTAAGGGCTCGAGGATGCACTAGCTAATATAAACATTACACCGCTGGGACCGACTTACCGCAGGGGGTATTTTTATGCGCGGTGCATGTCTCGCTGCAAGCTTCAATAGGAAAATCATCGTATATTATATCGCGGTCGTGATATAACTCTTATACGTACTGATGCTACCGCCATACAGAAGACCATATGTGATCATTTTCGGCGACCGATCGATAATTTTCTTTTCTTAAAGTAGTCTTAATTTTTTTTAATCTTTGGAGACGAGGACAAGATAATTGAAACAATTACAATGAGAGATATGTATAGTTTCTAATAATATTTTCAGTCGCGTAATTGTGGGACAACATGGCATTTTGAACAACTTTATGAGAGTTTTCTTACTAGTAAAATGTATGGTAAAATTTCAAAAAACTCTGATACAATTCGTCGAAACGCCGTGTTGTCCCGCGATTACATGATCTTTAGGGTAACTTTTAAGAGAAAACTCTCTCGGTGTATGTTTCAGCATTTATGCCAGTTATTTGTGGCTAGTTTTACTTATATTTCTTACATTCAAGCGAGACACTTTGATATTTAAGTGAATAGATAAATCAATGTTTATCAAATTTTCCTTTCGATTTCAGAGTAACTGTGCCTTCGAATACGCAGACCCTGACGGCCCATGGTAGGCTGGTCGGCGCGATCGAGAGGCTTTTGATCGAGATAGCGCTATCAGTGTTTATCGTCCTAGCACATTTCTCTGTGGACTCACCTAGAACATTGCCAGCTACGATTTCTTCGAAAGCCTCCGCAGTTTTGGCCGCGGCCTATACAGCGGCCACTCTCGTTTTCGTAAGTTCAGTTTTTTTATAATTATCTAGTTGCACAGTTTTAATATGAAAACCGATTATAGAGTAGAATAACGGATAGTGCAATAAGATTTCCTGTCTCATTAAATCGATACTCAATTATTACTTTCAACGAATCTACCCTAGTGGCACAGTGCATTGCTTAAATTTTGGTCCAATGTTGGTTACATTAGAAATGCATCGGCCGATATTGTCCAACGTAAAGCCAATATTGGTCATGAAATAAATGTAAATATTGCACGATAATAATTACAAAATATTAGATTTTTATTGGAAGTGCATTGGCCACATATTTAACAATGTAATAAGAATATTGGTCTAATATTGCATCAATATTAGACCAATGTTGCTAAATAGATAAATATATTGGCTAAATAAAAAAGGTGTCCATTTTACAATATTGGACCAATATTGGGAATACCATATTTAGATTATTTCCCAATATTGCGCCAGCATACTGTGCTACCAGGGTGTTGTTCTTGTAATCGTGCAATTTCTGTTGCTCCACTTATTTCATTCAAGTGTATATAATACATATCTTCAATCTCCTATTAATTATAATAAGATTTAAAGTAGATACGCGAAACTCAATTTACGATTAAAATTTCTCGTTATTAATAATGCGCAATGCAATCTGATACTCTATTATTAAAACCATTATTATTAACAACTTCAAGTTTGTTTGACCATATCTGGCAAGTTTTATGTTCAAGGCTCGTAACGTTTCGACCATGCGGGAAACGTTGCGAGACTTGAACATTAAAATTGCTGGATATGGTCACACAAACTTGAAGTTGTTAATTATTGCTGGCGACCTTCAAGATTATTTTTGTTAGTTTATTATTATTAAATTATTAACAAAATAATTCTCATCTATTCGTTGTCTATTCTCTACAAATTATTCTAATAATATTCTAACAAATTAACTTCTCTTATAAATTCTTATATTTTTCCCCATAGTCAACACTGAGAAAAATTTCCATTGGATAAATGGATTAAGTAGTGTTTCCGATGAAAAATTAACCATCGGTTTTTCTGACTAAGTTTTCCGATTAAATTGTGGATTCAATGAGATTGATCCAACGAAATTGCAGCTACCGATGAAATTTAATCGAAAAACCGATTATATTATTCATCGAATATACAGCTTAATCGAATATATCCGTTTGTTAATACGTAATTGAATTATCCAATTGGATAGGCCAAGATATTTTTCTCAGTGAAGTAATCGCGTCTCGTAAGGAAAAAAAATTTCCTCTTTCACGAGCGTATGCGTAATTAATGAAAGAACAGCGTTCTCTGCTTTCTTCTTCCGCTGTGCATGTCGTCTCTTGCAACCACTCTCTGTCCGAAAGCGTCTGTCGGGCTCTTTCCAATCGGGCCGACGTCCGCATCTTTAAAGAGCACCTGCCGTTGTATGGGGGAGAAGGGTGGGCTCGCGAAGAACGGCGAGCAGGGAGGTGAAAGAAAGAACTTGATCCTGGACCCACCTGCTCCGGAACGAGTGTACAATGCACCCCAAAACGAAAAATGTCGAAACCAACGTTCCACACATGTTGAATGTTGATCGCCTTGCAAAATCGAACAAGTTCACCGCCTTCAGTGCGAAATTCCTAAATATCCTCGCCCGTTTCTTTGTCTCGTCCAATACGAAAAAATCAGACGAAACGTAACATATTTAAAATAACATTCTACAATTTGTCGAAGACGTTTAGACGACTATTTGTAGCTTTTCAATTTCCCCAAAAATCGCCAGCAAATATTCCAGTGATTTAATTTTAATTTATTGCTACAAGAGTGAGACACAGTGAAAGGGAGGTAACACTGAGAGTCGAGAGCAAAAGGTGAGGTACCAACGGAAAGTTGTTATTACCAAACCTACCTGCTAGAATTAGGTATAAAGTAAAGATTGGAGCAAATAAAAAACGCTACGCATAACGCACGAAAGTAACGCAAAGAGAAAATACGCAACATAGCAGTATTGCTCGAAAGAGAAAGCGGTCGATGCAATGTAAGTAGATGCTGAGGAACGAAAAGAGGCAAGAGAGGAGGATGAACTGATGATATTCAATTAAGTATCCGATTACTCAACAAGACGAACGATTATTCTTAAAAACCCACCGTGAATAGGTATATTAATAATTCCTTTTTCCTGAAATTTGCAGAGTCCTTTCTTGAATCCAGCGCGCGCATTGGGTCCGGCCTTCGTGATGAACCGCTGGGACATCCACTGGGTATACTGGGTGGGCCCGCTGTCGGGAGGTGCTGTGGCGGCTCTGTTGCACGAATACGTCCTGAGTCCCAGGCGCGCGAAGGACTCGCGCGACATGGACGACGGCGACAACTCGTCCATGAGGTCCGACGAGGACACGTACGACGACCTGGACAAGCCGAACGGGCCCAAGTTCCCCGGCGCGTACGCGACCTATCGCCCGGTCGCTGGCGCGTCCTCCTCCATCTACAGCGCGCCGCCATCCGCGTTGGAGCGCGTCGAGTCAATCTACGGCGGTACCAAGTCGCTCTACTGCAAATCGCCGCCGTTGACGCGCGCCAATCTGAACCGCTCGCAGAGCGTTTACGCCAAGTCGACGTCGGGGCCGCGGGACGGCCTGATGATCCCGAAACCAGGCCCGCTGGTGCCGGCGCAGAGTCTGTATCCCATCAGACTGGGTCAGAATGGCTGTCAAAACGTCGTCAACCGCGAGACCCAGCCCGGACCCGGTGGCCCACCGAGCCAGTCGCAGAATCACAACAGCACCAATCAGAACATGCAGAACCAGCTGCAGCAATGCACGCAGAGCATCTACGGCATCCGCGGGATCTCCACGGGCCTCAGCACGCGGGAGAACGGTATCTACGGAGTGTCCACCGGCTCCACCATCTACGGTCGCGCGCCGGCACCACCGCCAAGCAGCCAGAATTCGCAGCAATCTGGTCAGAGCGGTCAATCCTCGATACAGAATCATTCGCCACCGCAGCCGCCATCGCAGCAGCAACAACAGCAGCAACAGCAGCAGCAACAACAGCAGCAGCAACAGCAGCAGCAGCAGCAGCAGCAGCAGCAGCAACCACATCAGAACGGACCGTTGTCGAGCAACTCGGATAACGGGACGAGCTCCAGGCGGCCCGAGAGCATGTACGGCCACTTGTCGAGGCGCAGTGACGATTCCGCGTACGGTAGTTATCAGAGCTCTACGCGGGGAAATTACGGGAAAGTGCCCGGGCCGCCGGGTCCGCCCAACGGACCCCCGCAGTACCGCGATCAGGGAAGACCGAGTCCAGCCGGGCCTCTTCAGCAAAGTCAAAGCGTGCAGAGTAACTTCCAAAGAAACTCGCCGAATCCTCAGTATTGACTGTAGACTGTCGATGGACCGCACAGGCCACCGTGATCCATGCGATCAGCGAGTCGCCTCGCATCTATGCTGACGACGTAGCTCCCTAGTATGAAATGATTCGTCGACCGCTATCGAATCGACATCAACACCATCGAATTGATGTCGAATTAACGTCAATTTGACGGTGTCGATTAGACATTGTTTTGACATCGATGAGTCATTTCTCGTTGTAAGAATTTTCCCCGCTCGGAACACGAGTAGAGTTCGTCTTGATACGTCAAATGCTATTTGCAATGGCAAATTTTATAAAATTCAACTTTGCACTTGAGAATTCTGCCTCGTTCTGTTGAAGACGGGATTAATAAGATTGGACCAATCACTGATTCGTATTACTAAATCTTGGAATTTGTAGATATGCATCACAATAATGTACACGCGCCGTGTGTTTCTACGTGGTGCGTGTTGGGAGGGAAAGGGTCGTGCGATCCGATCGCGAAACTTTCCCATCGACGTTTTGTAATGTTAGATTTATGATTAGGTACGTAACTAACAAGTAACGGAAGCAACCAAAACTTAGAAGGAACAAAATCAAGAAACATGAACTATGTGCGTATGGAAGCATTGTTCTCTATAAACTTAGCATAACAATTCCAGAATTTGTAGCTACGTCAAAGATAGATCGAACTTCGAGCCGGCTCGTTATACACTGTTGCGCCTCTATGTAAATATTTTAATTTAATTGTTACTCATATAAGAATAGAGAAAAGTCCTCTGTTATGAGATAGGATTCTAATATGAGATAGTGGGTTTTCAACGTCCAAGTTCAATCACAATTTTTTTTTAGCAACGATTGAACACGATCTAATAATCAATTTTCCACTAAACAGATGTCACAAGGGCAATAAATTTATGGTGGAACCAACAGATAATGCCTATTAATTTAGCAGAAACTCCGCTATCTTACATTAGAGCCTATCTCATAATAGGGAACTTTCGTCTATTAATTCTACTGACTCGCGGCTGATACTGTCATGCCAAATCCCTGCGAGAAAGCGGTGCACTGATTACGAAAGCTTTACTCGCAGGATCTTTTCGCGCAACGACGGAACCAAATAGAAAAGCCGGAAATCTTTTATATATATATATATTACACTTTTTCATGTATAGACTTAAAATGCATAACTTTATCGTATCACGTAAATTAATATATTTGTACAAATTACTACAGTGGCACATTTCGCGATGAACGATGGTAGCCACTATAGTGATTCCATAGTGTAACAGTTAAATCGTATGTAGAAATATTCTGATAACTTTAGAGATAATTTAAGTAATTAGAAAAATCTGTAAATAGATCCCAGTTATAAAATGTAATTCTTCTATTTCTTCTTTAGCCATTCGTGGTGGAAGTGTCACGGCTTTTCGTCTTTCAAAAATATCTTGGTTTCTTTAACAATATTTTATCATTTACGGGACATCGGCGAGTTAAAGACGTCATACGTGATTTGAATTCGAATTTCTTTGTTTTTACCGATGACCAAGCACCTACGCAATTCAATTTCTAATTTATACCTATGTGTATATAGAATATTGTAGATTTAAAAATACGCCTCGATACTTGTAACAAAATCGAGGGTCAAATGAGTCCTTTTGAGAAAAGAAAGCGCGTCTCTAGACTCCCCCTTGGACAATAAAAATGCTGGAGCATGTTACAGGATGTGAAAGATTGATCTCGCGCGTCGTAACGCTTTATGCAAATATGTAATTTGAAATAGACTTCAATTTTAATTCCTGCATCGACTGAGAACGATGAGGGTTCGCGAACCACATAATAGATGCTACTTGACGCCGACTAGATAATTACGAAATTATAAATTTGATTAAGCTTTAGGTTTAGCTCGTATCGAATTTTGTTCAACGAATATTCTTCGAAGAGCGATCGCATTTGACATGAATTATAATACTCGTTTTAGCAATGTCTTACAGTGAACGATCTAGGATACTATAAATCATTTATACCAGGAACTGTTCAATCGTGTTTCGCAGCCTCCCTTACGCTGTCTGTAACCAATGAATAATACAAGTTTTATAAAAAGATACAGTAAATAATGCAGATATCTAAATGCAGAATGCTGTACCATAGTAGATAAGCAAGGGAGGTAAATATAATAGCTACATCCTCCGCCATAAAAATCACCCTATAAGCATTTGTACATATATATTATTATCTGTATTTATTAATCTATGCCGACGTAGTCATTGTAAGTTTGATATCTGTTATGTTCGTATATATGCGTACACATTTCTAATATATACATATTACCTATATGAGCAAACATTAGTACATATATATAATGTAGTATATATTAGAAAATACTGACAATAAACATATCTATGAAAATCAAGCGCCTCGCTATTTTTAAACCTATCTATTGAGGAACGTCGTCTTTCTCAATTCCCATCCCTGGTAGCCCAATATATTGGCGCAATATTGGGAAATAACGTCCCGGAGAACATGCATGTCTAAAAGACATCTTTAAGACATAAGAGACGTCTTAAAGATGTCATTTAGATACACATGTTCTCTGGGATAAATCTATAGTATACCCAAAATTGGTCTAATATTGTAAGATGGACGCCTTCTCTTAATTAACCAATGTCTATTTAGCAATATTGGTCTAATATTGATGCAACATTAGACCAATATTGTTATTACATTGTTAAATATTTGCCAATGCACTTCCAGTATAAATTTAATATTATATAATTATTATCGTGCAATAATTACATTTATTCCAGTGCCAATATTGACTTTACGTTGCGCAATATCGGCCAATGCATTTCTCAATACAACCAACAGTGGACCAATATTTAGCCACTGTTTAGCCAATGCACTGTGAATTCTCTTATACACTCACCTCAGCGAGAAATGACTCGTCAATCGACAACGTCAAATTGATGTCGAATCGACGTCGAATTTCGATGTCGATCGACATCGTTTCGACGAATCATCTCTCACTGGGACTTATTGTTAGCCTAGACCGGAACTAGGCTCTTGATTATTCTCATCAAAGATACAGATACAAGGGTAAATTTTTTATGGATTCAGTGAGGAAATGCAGGTACAAGGTACTTCGTGAATTCCTTCGATTTGGATATAAGTACGGGATGCACTGAATTATTTTTCCGGAGAAAGATACGGATAGTGTCTGCATCTCTAACTACATCTTTTAAAAAAGGACACCAAGCTCTTGCGTAGGCCTGCATTCATCACAGACGTATAAAATCGCAGTTACGGTATAAGCGAACGCGGCGCTTTTTTGACCGCGGCAAATTTCGAATTTCCGAGGCAGCCGCTGCCATCTGTGCGACGACGGCGCACCCGTCCCGTCCAATGGCCTTACCGATCCCGCGGCGACCCGGGCCGCCATTGGTCGCCGTGCATCCGCGCGTTTCTCCGACTTCTCACTTTGCCCATATAAGATCGGCCCTAAGGGCCGCTTCCGCTCACTCGCTCTTGCTCCGTATACCAGTCTGATCAGCTGATGACGTAACATACGACGAGCGTTTCTCACGCGTGCGGGACGAAAGTTGCGTGCGTCTGTTGCACCTGGTGTCGGTGTCGGTGTCGGTGTGTGTCGTGCTGTCGCGGGACTCGCGGGCAGCGACGTACGGCGTAGGCGAGGTGGTAGCCCGCTTCCCGGAGTGCGCGGGCCGAGAGGTGCCCGTTTCCTTCGCGCGCGTGCGGCCCCGTCGTCACGCGTACGCGTCGCACGCAACGTCGCGCTCGCGCTCCCCACGGGCTGCGTTATCGCGGCGAGGCGTACGCAGCTGAGGGAACGAGCAACGCGCGATCCGCTAATTCCGTCCTCGCTGTGCGGGGGTGCGCGGAGACTGCGAGACGCGAAGAGTGAAAGAGACAGAGAGAGGGAGAGAGAGAGCACGAGCGAGAAAGCAGTGCAGAACAAGGGAGAAAGAGAGAGAGATCGGATCGCGCCAGGATGAGCGTCGACGCGTACGGGCCCAGCAGCCAGACCCTCACGTTCCTCGACACCGAGGAGACCGACCTGATCGGCGCGGACACGCAGGGCAGCGAGTTCGACTTCACCGACTTTACTCTGCCGTCGCCGAGTCAGACCCAGGCCTCGCAGCACGACGCGACCCAGACGCAGTCCAGTCAACCCGTTCAGGTTGGTTGCTTTATCTGTCAAACGCGCGCGCGATCCCTCGCCCGTCCACCCGGTCGGCTTCCCGGCGCGACCGCCGCGGCCTCCCGGGGCGCGTTCGGCCTCGGCCACGCGCGACCTAACCTCCAAACCGCGCGGCGGCAAAGCGGAGCCGCGACTCTATCTCTTTCTCTCTCTTTCTCTCTCTCTCTCTCTCTCTCGCCGTCCCCGTCTCTTATCTTTCGCTCTCTGACCCCGCGACTGATTTTTTCCCCTCGCCTCGCGGACGAGCGTCGTCTGGAACTTCCAGGTGGGCGCTGCATCGTCGGCGTGACCTTGATCGCCCGCTGGAGAAGCGCCACGGGACGGCACCACCCCTGTCTCCCTCGCGCCAGCCGCGAGCGGCGAGGTTAGGTGCGGTCGCTCCGGAGAATTCCGCAAAGTTACGCAAGCCGCTGCCGCGCGGCTGTAACGTGGAGGACGGGAAACCCGAGCGGACGCTCGTCATCGGAGGCGACGCGAGATAAGAGGAAAAACACGACGACGCGTTTAACCCCGATAAACTAATTTCTCCGGCTTGTAAATAAATCCGAGATAAAGGGAGCGTTTTGCGCCGCGTTGCGATAAGGAGGGAAGACGCCGCGATGCATTTTTCCCCGGGAAGGTCTAGACGCTTTGTCCGACTTGACTCGCGCGCGGTCGTTTCGTGTTTTAATAACGTCTGCCTTGTACACTTTTGTTTATCGGATACCTCGCTACAGTCTTGACGGTGTTCTCATGTTCTCTCCAACGCTCCTGTCGCTTAGGTTAACGGTACGAATGGCAGCTCGTCGTTGGACCTGAAAATTTCTGGAGCGGCCCAGAGCCTCGCCGAGTTGCAGTTCGAGGAGGAGGAAGAGGAAGCCTACTATAACCGCGACTTGCCTGACCATGCTTGTAAATACTGCGGCATCCACGAGGCGTCCTGCGTGGTTATGTGCAACGTCTGCCGGAAGTGGTTCTGCAATGGACGCGGCAATACGTCCGGATCACACATTATCAATCATCTTGTCCGTGCTAAGCACAAGGAAGTCACTTTACACAGGTGGCTTATCATGTAGACGTAAAGGCCTGTGGCCACGACGCTGAAACTTGGTCCAAGTTCCAGTCTCAAGAAATGCGCTGCCAATCAACTAGCATTTGTGCAACGCCTTTGTGGAATAGCTGCAAGTTGATTGGCTACGCATTTCTCAGAACTAGCATCGTGGACGCAGGCCTTAAGAGGGACGACAAACGTCTCCCGGTGCCCGTCAGCAGCTTAACTTTCATCTCTGATTAAAATCACCCCTTGCCTCTCTCTAAAGCCTAATCTACAACGTGCTCTTCGCGTCTAGAGACGTTCTATCTTGTAAAAGCACATCGAAACGCTTAAAAAATTTGTCGACCGCGTACGATTGATTGTACAATGATTAATGTACAATCTGGATGATTTCCAGCGATGTACACAGGCGACACTGTGTAACGCAGCGAATCGCTTTATCTTTGTTTGCCATTATTAAACGAGGATAACATGATTCTCTGTATTACGCTGTGTCAGTCTGTGCCTCTTGCTGGAAAGCACCCTTTATCAACTTGCACGCATTGTTTAAACGTATTCATTGGCTACAAAATAAAATGTTTCTAGACACAAAGGGCATATTGCAGATTAGGCTGAAGGGGACGATTAGAAAGAGACAAAGGATGAATTGAACCAAGATGAAAGGTAAACGACGTTGGTGAAAACGGGCAAAAGATGCATTAGAGAGGCTTAATGTCCTTTTATGAATCGGTTGGACATAAAATTCACTGTTTACAGAGATGGCGCTCTCGGGGAAACCGTTTTGGAGTGTTATTCCTGCGCCACGAGAAACGTTTTCGTATTGGGTTTTATTCCCGCCAAGGCTGACTCCGTGGTCGTGCTGCTCTGCCGTCAACCGTGCGCGGCACAGAGTTCTTTGAAAGATATGAATTGGTAAGAGAATAACTCGTCCTCCTTTGCACACAGTACCGGCCGAAATTATATCACCTTTCGATTTTCTCTTAGCATAACTAGATTTAAAGCGCACGAGTGAAAAATTCGAAAATCACGGTGTATTTTGTCAAATTTCATTACCCTTCGTGTACAAGATGCACCTGTTACCAGGTATCTACTGTAAAATATTGAGCACATTCGACGCACCTTGACGAAAGTTGTGCCCGGAAAATCTACAGGTGATATAATAATAGAGGAAAGTCCCCTATTATGAGATAGGCTTCTAATATGAGATAACAAGTTTTCAACATCCAAACTCGATCATAAATCTTTTTTTTTGCAACGATTACGTGATCTAACAATGAATTTTCCGCTGAACAAATTTCACTCCAAGGGCAATAAATTCATGGTGGAGCCAAAAACTGATGTCTATTAATTTAGCAGAAACCGCGCTGTCTCATATAAGGGCCTATCGCATAATAAGGGACTTTCCTCTATATTTATGCATATAAATCTATTTTAATATTTGCCGAACATTCAGGGATCAAGAACAATGGAAGCCTCTGATCGAAGATCGCAGCTTTTTGTCTTGGTTGGTCAAATTTCCGTCCGAACAAGAACAGCTAAGAGCTAGGCAGATCTCGGCGCAGCAGATTAATAAATTAGAGGAATTGTGGCGGGACAATGTTGACGCTACTTTCCAAGATTTAGAGAAGCCCGGGGTAGACGAGGAGCCGCAGCAGGTTCTATTGCGCTACGAGGACGGATATCAGTATCAAAATATTTTTGGTCCACTCGTGAAATTGGAAGCTGATTATGATAAACGGCTGAAAGAATCTCAGACTCAAGAGAATATTGAGGTACGATGGGACGTTGGGTTGAACAAGAAGACAATCGCGTATTTTATGCTGGCTAAGACAGACGGAGATATGAAACTGATGCACGGAGATGAACTGAGGCTCCGTTATCTGGGAGAGCTACATAAACCTTGGTCCGGAATTGGACATGTGATTAAGATTCCCGACAATTACGGGGAGGACGTCGGGATTGAGCTGAAAAACAATTCTGGGGCGCCGACGGATTGCATGAGCAACTTCGTCGTTGATTTTATTTGGAAGAGCACGAGCTTCGATCGGTAAGACACGGACAAAATCGCAATATGTATATCAATATTGTTTTCTGTTACGGTTTCAGCAAACATTTTAATTTGATTACAGAATGCAGTCCGCCTTGCGCAAATTTGCCGTGGACGATACGTCGGTGTCGGCTTACATATATCACAGACTACTGGGACACGAAGTGGAAGAGGTTTTATTCCGTTGTCATCTCCCTAAACATTTTAGCGCGCCGAATCTACCTGACTTGAACAGATCGCAGGTGTACGCTGTGAAACATGCGATACAACGACCTTTATCCCTGATCCAAGGGCCACCTGGAACAGGTAAAACCGTGACGAGCGCCACTATAGTTTATCAACTCGTGAAACAGAGCGGTGGTCCTGTTCTCGTATGCGCTCCCTCGAACACCGCTGTCGATCAACTGACCGAGAAGATACACAAGTCAAATTTAAAAGTCGTGCGATTGTGTGCCAAATCGCGGGAGGCCATTGATTCGCCAGTGAGTTTCCTCGCGCTGCATAATCAAATAAAGAACCTGGAGACCAACACCGAGCTGCAGAAGTTGCAACAATTGAAGGACGAGACGGGCGAGTTGTCGAGCGTCGACGAGAAGCGCTACAGACTTTTGAAGAAAGCGGCGGAAAAGGAGCTTCTGGAAGCGGCCGATGTGATATGTTGCACCTGCGTAGGCGCCGGTGATCCGAGATTGCACAGATTAAAGTTCCACTCTATACTTATCGACGAGAGCATGCAGGCCACCGAGCCGGAGTGCATGGTGCCGGTTGTTCTAGGAGCGAAGCAATTGATCCTCGTCGGAGATCACTGCCAATTAGGCCCGGTGGTAATGTGCAAGAAAGCCGCCAGAGCCGGCCTGTCCCAGTCCCTGTTCGAAAGACTGGTGGTGCTGGGAATCAGACCGTTCCGCTTGGAAGTACAATACCGTATGCACCCCGACCTGTCGCGATTTCCATCCAACTTCTTTTACGAGGGTTCTCTGCAGAACGGCGTTTGCGCCGACGAGCGAAAATTGCTGAAGATCGACTTTCCCTGGCCGGCACCGGACAAGCCGATGTTCTTCTATGTCACGCAGGGTCAAGAGGAGATAGCCGGAAGTGGGACGTCTTACTTGAATCGCACCGAGGCGTCCAACGTGGAGAAGATAACGACGCGCTTCTTACGCTGCGGCGTGAAATCGGAGCAGATTGGTGTGATAACGCCGTACGAGGGTCAACGGGCCTATCTTGTGCAGTACATGCAGTACCAGGGTTCCCTACACTCGAAATTGTACCAGGAGATCGAGGTGGCGAGCGTGGACGCTTTTCAGGGACGTGAGAAGGACATAATAATAATGTCCTGCGTGCGATCCAACGAGCATCAGGGCATTGGGTTTCTGAACGACCCCAGAAGATTGAACGTGGCGTTGACTCGCGCCAAGTACGGCATCATTATCGTAGGAAATCCCAAGGTGCTGTCGAAGCAGCCGCTCTGGAACCACCTGCTCAGCTTTTACAAGGAGCAGAAGGTGCTGGTCGAGGGACCGCTGAATAATCTCAAGGAGTCCATGATCCAATTCGCCAAGCCAAAGAAACTCGTGAACGCGGCCAATCCGGGCTCGCATTTCATGTCCACGTCCATGTACGATGCGCGCGAGGCTCTGATCCCCGGCTCGGTATACGATCGTTCCGGCGCTCAGGTGAACGGCACGCAGAACCACAATCCGTACTACCAAAGAAACGTGCCGCTCGACATCTTCAGCCGCACCCACGACACCATCAGCTACATCAGCCCGGAGCGGGCGCAGGCGGCGATGAACAACATGCCCGTGCCGGTCGGCATGTTCATGAACATGGCGCACGTGCCGCCGCGCTTCTTCAATCAACATCAGCAGGCGCTGCAGGCGCGTCAGAATCAGAGAAACCGGCGCGGCGCGGCCGCGTCCGCGCGTAACAAATCGGGCCCGCGTATGGGCAAGCTAAGCCAGACCGAGCAGAACACGCAGCCGTACAGCCAGCCGGGTCTGCCATTGACGCAGGGTACGACGCAGGGCATGTCCCAGCCTGGCTTCAGCCTCTCGCAGCCCGGCCTCAGCCAGGCGGAGCTCTCCCAGGACTCGTTCGCGGTCGGCGAGTTCCAGTCGCAGATGGACGGCCTGCTGTCGCAGGACTCGACTTACCAGGGCGACCGCAGCGGCTTCTATCAGTCGGGCCAGTCGCAGGCCGGTGGACAGTTCTCGCAGCCCTACTGAGCCGAGACCTACCTACGGCTGAGCAACGCAATTGCCATGCCATGAAGGCTCGTTCGACCAATTACTTCTTCGACCAACGACCACAAATCACTAACTGCGCAAAACGGTACGACGGCTCGACGATCGAGTGCGATATTATGCAGCATACGCTCATGTCGTCGACGTGAGGTAAAGGGGAGTGAATGGAGAACGAAGATTCCATAAAGCTGATTCGCCATTGGAGGATTTTCCACCGTGGACGCGGAAACGCGCGAGGCTTATGTATCTGATTTGTAGCAACGAGGGCGAGAGAGGGGGACACATCGTGCAGGCTGGAGGATGACCAACCACTACCACTGTCAATCACCGTGACACGCGCTCACACCGTGAATGGACGCCGTTTCATCGCGGGGATCGGAGTGACTGACCTGTAACCGGACGGAAAAAGGAGTAAAAAAACCAAAATGAATACAAAGAGAGAGAGAGAGAGAGAGAGAAACGGGACATAAAACGGAGGAGTGTCGCATTACGATTCGACCGAATCTTACCGGGTGTACCGGTGTATCGCGTCACACCCGGGTGAGTCTACGATGAGATTTTCGAGGCTCCTTCTGGTAATCCGTGCATCACAGAAGATCGGATCGCAATAGCGCCGAAAAACGCCGCATGTTCTTTTCTTTTCACTTTGTCGCTCGGATGATCGACTCAAATTCGAATCGAATGGAGGAAGCACGAGGAGACCACACTGCATTCGAATTTCTATGTACCCACACGTTGTTGCGAGCCGAGGGAAAGGCGTGCACCGCACGTGCTCGCTCCTCGCGCGCGTGGGCGCACGTCACACGTACACACACATACACACACACACACACACACACACATATACACGCATACGTACATCGAGAATCGACATCGATCTCTCCGGCGGAAGATTTTGTCGATGGGATTTCGCCAATGTTGCATCATTGTCAAACAGTACGAAGCCAATGTTTCAACATCATTCACGGAGATGGGACATCCTTTCTCAGAGGACCGGCGCCCTCCGCCGCTCGTGAGAAATTCATCGGTGGTTTTGATCATGTTGATTAAGTTTTTTTCTCTTTTTTTTCCTCTTTATTTTAGATATCTATTGCTTACTTTACCGCAGAGGTCACGCGACGGGGAGCGCGCACGATCGGAGGGATCGCTCTGTCACGGCGGATCCCTCGCGCACGGGCCAGGCGGATCGGAACGTGACCGAGAAACAGTATAGACGCACAGCTTGCTGAAATGACAATTCGTTCTTTCCTTCGTGTATCGCGTGTCGCACGTCGTTCTTTAGCCTTTTCGCAACGGCGAGTTGATGGATGCGCGGTGGAGGCGAAACGCTACTCTCGTCCACGAGAGTACGAACTTCCAACGCTTGCGAGTTTAAACACGACAGTTCCATCGCGTCGATGTAATGTACAAGTAATTATAAATCGACGAGTAAGAAATTACTGAAATTTATTTAGGGATTTGACGAGCCGGCGAAATTGTCTCTGTTCACGTGGGAAGAGATTCCCAGCAAGCAACGACGGTGGCTTCTCGTAGCGAAGGGGTTAACGCGCGACCGACAATTGATTAAATTTAGTGGGAAAACGTCTTGATTTTTATGCCCTTTTGGATGTGGCACGCGCCATGCAAAGATCCTACATCATTGTGTGTGTTTTAGACGTTACCACTGCCCTCAGTGGTATCGAGTAAATTGTCAGCATTCGAGGACTCCCACTCGCGGTATAGACCGGAAAGTCGTTCTATACATTTTTTGTTTTTTTTTTATGAAATTCGGATCGCCCTTCTATTGCTTCCGAATTCTATAGCCTGTCTGTACTGGCTTCTGGCGGTAATATAAATTCGTTATATTGCAATAGATTAAGTGATAATTAAGTGATAATGTAACTTGCATTATACAACACTAAATTATTTTATTTCTCTTGTCTGACCAACACCGCACCGCTAATATTATAGCAGATTGTAATAACGAAATTTCTTGTGAGATCTTATGGAGAAAATAAATTTGGTTTGAAAGCAATCGCGCTCTCGCCTCTTTCCTCCTGTCCTGCGAGTTGCCGCTTCGTATTCCCATACAGCACTCAAATGTTGAATCGACATTGCAATATTGCATCGATGTTACGAAATGTAGATTCAACGTTGAAAAGATATTGCGAAACCGTCTAATGTCCGCTGAATTGTAACATATCTTGTAAACGTTACAATTCAACATTCAGAAAACATTGTTAAATTATATTGAGTCAACATTGGGGGCGTTTAGCAGAGTATTTTTTACAACTGTTGGAAGTGCTGTAATTGAATTATTCCACTAAAACAATCCAATCTTAGCTCTGAAAATTTCTGACCGTTGCAAAAAAATATATACATTTTTAAGTATCTATTTGAGTGTCAAAAAATAATAATTTGTTCAAGATTGTGTTAACGTTGCAGCAATATAAAGAATTAATGTACAAACATTAATCTAGATTCAACGTAGAAAAGATATTTAACTTAGATATTAACTTCAACATTCAACGTTTCAGCAACATTATTTTAACTTTTTTGACGTTCTTTTGACAAGAGAATGAAAGTTTTAACACTCTTTCGCAAATTTAACATTTATGCAGTTCCATACTTGTACAAGTAGATTTTAGAGATCGATAATGATAAATTTGTGCATTTTGTATTAAACGCGGATAATTCTTCTCTTTTAGGTTATATTTAATTTATATGGCCTTAGCTTTTCCGGAAAGGGAGAGCGAATAAAACGGAGAACAAGGTGTGTAAAACAAATGCAAAAGTTAGTTTTTCTAGTTATCGTTCATAGTCCCGGACAGTCCTGATCGCAAGAGACCCGGCTTCGAAATGGACGACCGTTGCGAGTTTCACGACGGGGTGCTATTTCGCCGGTCGTTGTTATTGTTTGTCCTCACCGTCGCGAAGTGAAAATTATTAAGCTGTTCGGCAGTTCAAGCTGATAAAAAAAAATATTTACACGAGTGAGGGGCAGACATCACACAAGGTGACCGCCAGAAATTGTCGCTGTCGCGATTGGCAACGTTGGCAACCCTGCCATTCGATATCTCGACCAATCTCGACCTCTCTAATCGCTGCCATAATACGCCGCTAGCACCGCCCCGTGGCCGAGTCGTCAGGCACGCGAGACGAGAGACCGTCCATTGCTCGCCGAGGAATTTGAAAATTCAAACGTCCGACGTGAGTTAAGGCTGGTGCGGCGATTTGTGTTGGTAGCCGCGGGGCGCGGGTATACGGGGAGGCGTGTCGTGTCATCAAGCGGAGAAGGATCCTCGTCGTCGACGGGACGCGCGCGCTTCCGGGAGGAATCCACAGCCGAGCGTTTGGCGGATCGAGCCGACCGAGTTGGACGATCACGATCAAGCGAACCCTGCGTATCTCTCCGATACGCGAGCGCGCCGTGAGCGCGGCCCCCAGAGCTAAAAGGTAGTCCCCCCCCGCAACCTTTCCTTCCCCGTGCTCGTCCGAGGGACCGGGAATTGCCGGGAGTCAGGACAACATGGCGGCCGCAGTCATGCAGGTACCGGTAATTCCCCTTCCTCGCTCTATGTTTGTCTCGTGCGACGCCGTTTGTCCCCCTTTGTTCTCCTCGATCTCGCGTTATCTCGCGAGCCTCCCCCCCCCTCCTACTGCTTCTCCTCGCCATTGTATTGTCGTAATTGGAAAGTATTTCGTGTTGTCCGCGTGTTATCTCTGCCGCGCGTAGTCCTGTGCACGTGTCGAACTCGAGCAGGTGGTTTCCGTTGGAGCGTGCGTCTTCTCGAAAGAGGGTATCGCCGAGGGTTGCGTTCGACGCCTCGCCCGGCCTCCCTCCGTGGAGAGCGAACAACAGGGATTCCAAATCGCGTCCGCGAAATCGGGGAGACACTGGCGAGGTAAACATTCGCCGCGTGAGCATCACCTTCTCTTTGGCCTCTTATAAAAACTCGCACGTGTATCCCGACGTGCGGAAACCGAACTGGCTCGAGAAAATTGTCCAGTCTCGTCTCGGTCTCTTGATAACCCCCCCATTTTACATGCGCATTTTGACACAGCAATACCGTTATAGGTAAGGGAATCTATCTCGGAACACTCGACTTTTTCTCGCGTCAGCCGTCGCGTGACGTCAACGTTTGCTGTTGATGTTCAAGGAACATCATAAATGAACCTTGCGACGCGAAAAGAGCCAGGAATGGATATAGAAAACGGTCGAGAAAGATTCGAGTGTCCCGTACCCTTTTATAAGCGTATTTCAACAAAACTCAATTACCCTAGTAGTACACAATATATTAGCGCGATGTTGGGAAATATGTAAACCTAATGTTCCCAACATTGGTCCAACATTGGGTTTGTTTTCTATTGCCGCACTGGTGAACTATTGTAGTAAGCTAGAATGAGAAAGAATATATACTTGTCTTGGTCTAATTTATTGCACTAGTTCACCAGTGTAGCAACAGAAAACAAGCCTATTGTAAGATGGACGCCTCCTCTTAAGGCAGTGAACTCTATACATACTGGAATGAGTGACCTATAGTTCTGGCTGTTGCCGAGAGAGAGGTGCGTTGGGTGAATCCTTGTCTCCTTCTACTACTACCTGATTGGATAATCGCATATAAGTGACGCCCTTCTTCTCGTCATTTATATGCGACTATCCAATCAGGTAGTACTAGAAGGAGACAAGAGGCTTGTTTTCTGTTCCTACACTAGTGAACTAGTGCAATAAATTGGAGTAAGACAAGCATATTTTTCTCATTCTAGCTTACTGCACTAGTTCACCAGTGCAGGAACAGAAAACAAACCCAAGGATTCACCCAAACGCACCTCTCTCTCGGCAACAGCCAGAACAATAGATCACTCATTCCAGAATACTCTTGTTGCATTAGATATCGGCCAATTTACTTCCAACATAAATCTAATATTATATAATTATTATCATGCAATATTTACATTTCTTCCATGGCCAGTATTGGATTTACATTGGAAAATACTGGTCAGTGTATTGCCAATATAACCAATATTGGGTCAATGCGAGGAGTAAACCGCCAAGGGGCATTGCTGTGTTCATTTTTGCGGAAATACTGGGCATTTAGGCATTAGACCTAGCCGGGGCACTAAAAAGATATAATAAGATAATACCCACTGGGCATTAGTGGGCATTGGTGTACGTGATTTTGGTCAGCGGTTTACCCCTCGGATCAATGCTTAGCCAATGCACTGTGCTATTAGGGTATCGTTAAAACGGAAATAAACGTGTTACGCACACATTGCTTTTTAAGAAAACTGTATGGTATATGTTAAAAATATGCTTGTAAAGCCTTGTGTCCACGATCCAAGAACTGTGTCCAAGTTCTAGTTCCGAGAAATGCGTAGCCAATCACCTTGCAGCTTTTATGGAATAGCTGCAGGTTGATTGGCTACACATTTCTCGAAACTAGAACTTGAACCAAGTTCTTGGATCGTGGACACAAGGCTTAACGCACGAAGAACGCATTGAACAAGAGGGGATTATTTTCAAGCAGACTCGATTGCCACACTTTGGAGGTACACGAGCTCGAGAAAATCGAAGAGGACGCACTTATACTAAACATTTATCAAAAGTTACTTCTAATGTTTGCTATAAGACGCAGCAGTCTTCAAATTTCGCAAGCTCCATGTGTGATTGTACAAATTGGTTGTATTTGTTAATGTTTTTGTAGGCAATTTATGTGCATTAGAATTAGAATACGACATTCATTGCAAATTGGTTAATGTGAACAGATAAACATTTATTTTTAATGTTTGTTTCACATATTACACGATGCAGCAATCTTTTAGTCTTGTAAGTCCCAAAAGCACCAATGTACATTTGTAATTCTTTGGGAAAATACAAGATTAGAATAAATTTTGATTAACTTTCACATTTATTTATATGTATCCTTTGTCTTCCGTCCTTAATGTCCCACAATATATGATTCTGTCTTTATATATATATATATATATATATATATATATGTATTTTAGTATTGTTTCTAGCATTCTTTGACAGATCATTAACATTGTATTTTTTATAATGAATTTTAATAGAATTTATTATAAAAAATAATATCAGATAATGTGTATTGCAAGCAGCAAAAACCAATTAATTTGGTCCTATTCTAACATGAGTTGTGTGAGATAATTCTATTATAATTTATGTCTCAAGATCATTTTTAAAATAAATCTTTCGACAACAATGCGTTACATGACAAATATTGTTTTTCTTTTAGGAGATTGTGATAGAACGAGAAAATTGTATCTCGCGTCTGATCTGAAACTTTGGGAGAGAAAGGGGGAGGAAAAGATAGATGGAATAACGGCACATTACATGACGAAAGCACTTGGAAACTAAACTTTAGAAGCGTACCTCTTGCACAGGCAAAGTTGTATATACTATAGAATTAATATAAGTAACTCAAATTTGAGACCAGTGAATCTGATGGTCGATTGAAAATCAAACCAGGCTATTTTGTTTGTCTCATATAAATTTAATTTCCTCTAATGCAATGCTGTTGTAGTATGTGTTTGAAATTATTTGTTCGTTAAGCGTAGTCATTAATTTATATTACAATTTGTGTTTACAGCTCTGCACATTTCACATGCACGCATATATATTTATAAATTCTATGACAAGAGATAGACAGAGTGTGAATTGTAGCGTCTCATTATTTCAAAATTCCTAATTTCACTATACAATCTCATCTCCTTATAGTACTGAATTATTCTGCGTGTGTATATATATGTGTCTGTTGTTAACTTTTAGATTTAACATAGTAAAATCTCATAAAGATACAACATAATATTGCGAAACTGCAATATAAAAAGATAAAATATACACAAACGGAAAAAAAAGAAAGAAAAGTAACACAAGAAGCTTGAAGCTTTCCTAAGTGTTCATGTAGACATTAATTTGATAAACTATAAATTATTTCAAGATACAGTTACTAATAATCCTAGCATCGGGTGCCTTATAAGTGCTAAAAACATCTATGAGTGCCATTAAGTAAACGCCAATATATTGCTATATTAAGAATTAAATAAACAATTCAAGAGAAAGAGAGAGAGAGAGAGAGAGAGAGATTCTGATATTTGTATACCTATTTTGACTATGTATCATACTGTATTTCCGTCGCAAATGGTGGTACAAATAATGGGAGGCCACCAAACAAATAATGGACAATGTCCGTCGGCACAAAATCACACTCTGCATGTTAACGGTGTAAATTCATTACATCAATCTGACTTCCCACAATACGGTCCGAATATCTCTGGACATAACAGGCATCGTACGATACAGGTACATTAAGCAATCTTTTGGATTAAATCGAAATTCTATATACTATGTGCTAACATATATTTTAGCATGCAATTAACTTGTATGCATTAGCAATTCTTTCGTCAATGTAAGTAAATATATTTTGTATTTTCAAATATATTGTCAAAGGCTCTTAAATATCGTCATGTATAATTAGATTTTTTATTTATAAATTTTATATACTAGTAGGATATCTCTCTATTCTTTGTGGGACTATACAAGTAATGTTCTTACAGACAGGATCTCCTCTGGATTTATTACAATTAATAGGAGTCGATGTACCCTCATTACGACGTATAGAATACATGCAATCAAACAATAATTCATCTTCTTTAAATTGGGAAAGACGTATGAATACATCCAGCAACTCGTCAATTATACCATTCTCAAACTACAATTTCAAGCAACCTACAAATAGTAATTCGACAAAAAAACCAAGCTGGAATAACAGAAATAGCCGACGGAGTTCGTATAGGAATTTCTCGAAATATGAGGCATACAATAGCGATAGTGGGTTTAGTTCTCGTTCACCAACACCAAGCAAACATTATATTGACAATAGTTTAACAGAATCTTCAGATGAACGAGATTCTACAATTTCAGTAAGAGGACAGTGGCTAAAGTAATTATTCTGTATTTTTAGAATTATTTGTTACTGCCTGCTTTCCAGACATTGTTTATCCTTTTTTTCAACTAAGTTTATATTTCTTTTTTTTTTTCGAAAAAGTCTATGAACTATATATTACTGATTATAAAAAGAAAGAATACAAAAGAGGAGAAAAGGGTAGGCAAAGTTTGGGTAAATAAAATAGGAGAAAAAATATATAGCAAAAGATAAAGTGAAAAGAGGAATAAAAAAAGAGTAAAATCTTTATAATTTTAATAAACAAGAATCTATAACGCATATAAGCATAAATGTACACAGGGGAAACTTAAAACAGACCACCTTTTGTGGCCAGGCTATCGTGCGTGTTCGTGTGTGTGTATATATACATATAAATCATTAATCAATTAAATTTTTAGTAAAAAGCATCATAAGGCACATCCAGATAACAGAGCATATAATACAACAAATGGTTTAATTTCAAATACCTCTGCACATCAGTTTTATCCAACCCAACGATCCAACAGTAATTATGATACTACCAATTCTACTTCGAGAGCACATATGCAAAATTATCAGAACAGAAGAAGATATTTATCAGGTACACATAAACTCTATTTAATAACATATGATAATATACTTTAGATTGAAATTATAAAATGCGGTAGAAAAAAGAATTTATACCTCGAATTAATTAAACTTGATTTTCAGGCAAGAATGAAAATGCACCCTCGCAAAGATTTTCACGAAATCGTAAATATTCCGAAGTATCTAATTACGATATGTTTCCCGGGTGCATTTCGGCCCCTGATAGATTTCTTGCCAGATCTCATTTAGTACAAGTAACTTCTACGCCAAGTAACCTTGTTACTGGATCATTATGGGATGATTTGTCCGAACAAATTTGGCGTAAATTTATTACGAATCAACAAACTGAAGCCACGTATAAAAAGAAAATGATGCTATGGAAGCAGCTTAATACGTATGTTAAGGTAAAGTATAAGAGAGAGAAATGAGACTTAATATGGCAACATGAAATATAACTAAGATATATTTAAAAACAAAATTTGAAATAACACATACTAATATTATATTTGCTGTTTAATCATATTAATAAATTATACTTTTAGACTGTATATCCAAATTGTTGTGTATTTTTGGGTGGTTCGACAATGAATGGGTTTGGGTCAAATGATAGCGATGTCGATGTATGTCTTTTAATAAAAAATACTGAATTGGATGCAAGATGTATAGCTATAGAACATTTAACGGAAGTGCTAAAACATCTTAAACAAAGTGGTGTGTAAAATTATAAATATTGCATAACATTCTTAAAAATGTATCTTGATACGTTTATATAAGCTATCTTTTAATGATAATTTTACAATTTTTTGTCCTTTGTATGCAGATTTTGTTGAACAACTCGATATGATACATGCAAAAGTACCCATTATAACATTTGTTGATGCTATACGAAAATTTAAAGTCGATATGAATTGTAACAATTCTGTTGGCATCAAGAACACGCATCTGCTATATTGTTATTCAAAACGTAAGTTCAATAAATAATTTTTGCGTCTACACGCGTCTGTGTTGATAATGTATATACAGGGCATTCCAAAATTTGCAGAGTACAAGATGTGATTGTGCTAAAAGAAACATGTTCCTTTAGCAAAATTGCGTCTGACATAAATAGTTTTTACAGGAGAGCAGATTGAAATTAACGAATTCGTATCTACGGTTCTGAAGGCTGACGCGTGCTCCTTAGTCACTTGTATGGTCACCTAGTCCTTGAACTTTCTCCATAATGTGTTGCTTAGAGAATATGACAAAAGTTGACTAAATTAAAATTACTTTTAACCTTTTTTATTATTTTTTTACTTATATTTTTGCTTTTATTTCTTTTATTCGTTTATTATGTAAGGAATAAAAACAATATTTACTTATTTTTGTCATTAATATTTAAAATAATATAATACGCAAGTAGTTTAAGAACTAGGTACAAGTGACTGAGAAGCGCACGCTGACGCCTTCAGCGCCATAAGTAAGAGCACTCATTAGTTAACTTCAACCTGTATTTCCTGCAAAAAAAACTATTTGTTGGACGGAATTTAGCTAAAGGAAAAAATTTCTTTTAGCGTAAAGAATCACGTCTTGTACTTCACTTGCAAATTTTGGGATATCTTGTATGTATTAAAATATTTGTAATCACTATTTATATAAATATTTTTACAGTTGACTGGAGAGTGAAACCATTAGTGCTTGTCGTTAAACTATGGGCTCAATGGCACCATATTAATAATGCAAAATGTAGTACACTGTCCAGTTATTCTTTAGTCCTCATGGTTATACATTTCTTACAATGTATGTATGCTACAATTTTTTATTATTGCTTCGTCTTTTGGCTCCTGCCCACTGGACGCGGTAACGTT
>NW_011967225.1:703327-710051 GCF_000949405.1 Vollenhovia emeryi | reverse complement strand
GCGTCCAGTGGGCAGGAGCCATTTGTGTCTCAATCATTTCGCGATATTAGAATATGAATTCTGCTTTTACAGGTGGTACCAATCCTCCTGTTCTGCCATGTTTGCATTCAATGTTTGCAAATAAATTTAGGCCTGATGCAGATATTTACAACATCAATATTCATGAGGAATTGAACATTCCATCGTCCAGTCGCTTACCTGTGAACCATCAATCTCTCGGAGAATTACTATTTGAATTTTTCAACTATTATGTTGACTTTGAGTAAGTAACTTCGAATACAAATAATGAAATATAGAATATTTAGATAACTAATAAATGGATATTTATTTTATACCGTTAAATTAGCTTCAGCCAATATGCGATCTCCGTACGTTTAGGAAGCAAAATACCGAAAGAAGAATGTCGTATGGGGCTATCATCAAAAAATGACCCTTATCAATGGAAGTATCTGTGTATTGAAGGTAAATGAATATTCCTTATATAGAAATAATTCGAAAATATTACTTATGACATGTATTTACGTTGCAATGTTGCAGAACCGTTTGACTTGACCAACACAGCTAGATCAGTTTATGATCCAGACATGTTCTCTAAAATTATATTCATATTAAATGTTACGTGTTCAAGACTGAAGCGGAGATACAATTTAAGCGATGTGTTTGACGAGATGCATTTGGTGATGATTGATACCGCTTGGGCGCTAATGATAAGTGACGAAGAAGGATAATGTCATCTTGTGTGACGTGTTTGGTACCTTGTGATATTCGGCCTTATTTTGAAATGATTTATAATACAGGCAAGGTACAGACGTGTCCTCGGTTTAATATCCTAGTTTTTCTTTTTGGAGGATTGTGAAATCACAAATACACAATCAGGATGTTATATATGTAGTTAGTAATACGTGTGTAACTTATTATCAACTGCACATGTAATATCCTAAAAGAAATGTTGCTATCTGCTGTTATTAATAGGCAAATATTTTATTTTGTTATGAAAGATCGGACACACAGAGTTATACATATATCATTCTTGTTCAAACTTAAAAATGCAATACATACAATAAAGTTTGTGATTTATATTAAAGCTACAATCAGTTAGGTTTACTTAGATTTCTTTAAATCTTTAACGAGGTAGCCACGAAGCATTAGAATATTATTTTAATATCGGATGCTTATTTTTAAGAATGTAGCTAGCGACCTATTTTTGAAATATTCTCAATGAAGAACGAGTTGATAACTATGAGTTTTTTTTTACATCTAATAATTTTTTTTTAAGTTATAGGTGAAATTATATTATTCACTATTCTTGAATTTCTTTATTTTTATTTAGTTAATAAATCATTTAGATTGTCGCATGTTAGGGATCGTGTTAATGATAAGTTCGATAGCCTACAAGGCATCACACGTGTTAGATGTATTAGATGTATCAGACGAACAACTCATGCATGGACTATGTATTCTGGAAAAATCACAAAATAATTGTGATACGACAATAGTTTTTTTTTTAGTTACAGACAAAACTTCATTATTTTTCTTCACCCTTTTCATACATTTATTACATGACTGTTCATAATATCACGTGACATAAGATTGTGTTAACGATAACTACGATAGCCGTACATAAGGAACCATATATTTTATATTCATTGATGTTAAATGAAAAACTTGTATATGAGATAATAAGCAATGTACATTGAAGAAATCACGTTGGATAATTTGGATGCAACTATCATTACTTAACAATTACTATGCTGTAATCATGTAACTATTTAATTATCTAATCGTGGGGCATTGCCTAGTTAAAGATTTAGAAAAGGGCCTAAGCAAACTAACTGACTGTAACTTTAATATAAATTATAAATTTAATTGCAAATATTACAATATTGAAGTTTGGACAAGAATGATGTTTGTACGTTCGATCTTTTAAATCAAAATAATACATTTTTGCATTCTAGTCAATTTGTTCTCTAGATAATTAAATAGTTACATGATTGCAGCATAGTAATTGTTAAGTAATGATGGTTGCATCCAAATTATCCAACGTGATTTCTTCAATGTACATTGCTTGTTATCTCATATACAAGTTTTTCATTTAACATCAATGAATATAAAATATATGGTTCCTTATGTACGGCTATCGTAGTTATCGTTAACACAATCTTATGTCATGTGATATTATGAACAGTCATGTAATAAATGTATGAAAAGGGTGAAGAAAAATAATGAAGTTTCGTCTGTAACTAAAAATAATTATTAGATGCAAAAAATTATTAACATATTTTCAATTAAAAATGTTTTGAGCTATAACTTAGTAGACATAAAAATAAGCATCTGATATTAAAATAACATTCTATGGTACCACGTATAAAAATTAAAAAAGAAGGAAGTAGTCTGCTTATTTCTCTAGTTGCTATTTCTAAAAAAAAAAATACACATGAGCGTAGAATTATAGAAAGTATATAAACTTTTAGTATTATCTTTTGCAAAATATCAAAAATATAAAAAAAAGATAAAGACTTGATAAAAATTAAAAAATGTTACAAATTCGAAAAGAATTAATTATTTACGTTTATAATATTGTTCAGATATTGAGTCAATAAATGACTGATATAGTGGTAAGCAAGACTGTGTTTCTTTTAAAAGGATTAAAAAATTTTCTCAATTCTAGTAACTGTTCCAAAATTAGTGAAAATATGTTCTTATATCAGTAGGATTAACTTAATATATTAAAGCAGAGGATATTAATCGGTGATACATACATATGTAAAAAATAGAATAAACATTTCTAATTTGTTAAAACTAGGGAGGCAAGTTTCTCATAAATATAATCTTTACTTCTCAACAAAGTTCTTCATTTGTCGACCAATCCATGATGTAAGAAGAAAGGTGTGCTACCGCACACAACCTATCACAGACACTTCAAAAACGACGCCATATTGGGAAATATCAACCAATATCATCAATGCCTTCGCAGCCGTCATCTTCCTCATTATCTTCATCTTCCTCCTGAGATAATATAGCATAATTATCTACATCTCGCGCATTGATGCTATTGGTTGATATTTTCCAATATGGCGTCGTTTTGGAAGGTAGAAACAAACCAAAATTGGTTCACGCACTGAAAAAAATTAATGTACTTTTACATGGAAATTACTTGTTCAAATCCGGAAAATTACCTAATTATAACTAATTTTTTTTCCAGATTTCTTAAAGTGAAAATACATATTAATGGTAAAATTACTATTTTTGTGTAAAAACACTTTAATTTTCATGCAAAATTACAGAAAAAAGCAATTTTCCATGTGGGTAGTAATATTGCATGATTATGCTGGGTCGGAAAAAAACCCAGCATAATCATGTAATTTTACAAATATTTTTTTCAGTGCGGTGAGAGCACACCTTATCTTCTTACATCATGGACCAATCTTGATTTTTCAGATCGACTAACAATAAGACCCGGTTTCACCAACGTCGTTTAGATGTTAATTTTAATTTAATTCATTGTTTGTTTCTCTCTAAGGAAACAGTTGGAAAGAAACACAGGATGAATTAAACTAAGCTTAAAGTTAAGTGACATCGGTGAAACCGGAGCTAATAGTTACACAATCGTATATGTATTTGTAAATTGGCAAAACTAAATTATCAATTTCATTAAAAGACATTTGCACAAAAATTATCTTAAGATAGGGTTATTCCCTGCCTCAATTGTTAACATCGAAATTAAGCAACATTTAAAATGAAATATCAATTTTTTATAATTAAATACATCATTAACATTTTATTTACAATTTCTTATATAATAATCCTTACTTAGAAGAAACACTGAAGCTTGATACTCTTCTTTATTTACCGAAGGGAGATATACAATTTCCATTCTTTTATTAATGCAATTTTCTACTGATTAATCTTTATTTAAAAAAACATCGAACATAAGTGTAATATGATGATTTCTTGAAAATAATGAGGAATAAGGTTGTGTTCGCAGTATGTAACAGGTAAATTATTTTATCGCGATTACTTGAACTTCAAATCTACATCAATGAAATATAAATAACAAATAACAGCTGTCAATTTGCAAGATTTACATTTTGTCTTCTGTGTACGTGATTTGCAATATTCCTTTGGCTGATGCGAACTATGATATCTTAAGTTTGATGTGATATTCGACTATATGTATCTTTTTGTAATTTATTACACGAACTACTATATCTAATATTTCTTGAGGTGCCTAATTTATCTTGTTAATGTATTGTTAGAAAATTAAAAAGACATAATTCTAATGGCAAAGCTAGTTCGCAGGTGTCGAATTTATATATCATTTAAGAAAAATTCGCGGCAGTATATTTCTAAGTTAACATAAAATCTTCTAAATTTTTAGACTAAAAACAACCTTTTGTAATTCTGATTTTCCTGTTAAATAAATGCACTGTTTACACATGCATAGCGTTTATACTTATTCTATCCCTTCCCGATAGAAATCAATAATACAAATTGTTTCCACTAATATTTATTGTTTTCGGTTATTCGGTAGTAAGTAATTAATCCGAATGATGTTTCTCGGAACTAGAACTTGAAGTTCTAGCATCGTGGACATAGGCCTTAATCGAGGTGGTGAAATGTCCATTTTTATCAATGTAGATTAATTTTTATCTCGGTTTAACTTACTTTTTATCTCTTTCTAGTTCTAAGAGATGGAAAGTAAATTAAACCATATTAAAGTTAATCTGCATTGGTAGGAATAGGCATGAATGTTTGATTTAGATATTTAACTCTTTGTAAGATTATTATTTTAAATCGAATATTTTTTGCATTTCTTTTTCTTCCTCGTATATTAGGCTTAAAGCCTCCTTGCCGAAGAAAATCTATCATCTGGAGGACTATACCTTTAAAGGGGTACGTGTAGCAAGATACTCTCGATAGTTGGCACTTTTTTTCGGGAAATTCCGAAAAAAACCAGCGGTGTCCGTGGATTTGAACTCGGATCTTTTCGTTCATTTGTTTACTAAGCAGCGCACATTTCTCTGCGTCACTTTATACTTTTATTCTTGCTACACTTTATACATTTCAATTAAAAATAACGTGTTTCCAGATAGCAAAGAAAATACAAAACGAATTGTTTTTTAAATTTTCGAATTACGAATTATTATTTCCTGCAAATTTTAACCGTCGGTTAATCTAAAGGCCTGGGTCTACGATGCTAGAACCAGAGACTCCAGAGAGAAGCTTTCTTCTTGTTCTGATTGATGGCACCCGGCTCACTTAAGTGATACAATAAAAGCACAGATTAATAAACAGATCGCCAAAGGCCCGGGTGAAGACGAGACTACACTTTGCCCCTTACCGACGAATCGCCGCGCGCGGTTGCGATTCGTTTAAACTGGCGAAATAATAGCGAAATTATTCGTCAGTCCTCGATAGTTCGGGCTGAAATGAACAGAATCAATTAATAAATGTGCTCTCTAAAAGTCAATCGGTGGATTATCACTGAAAACAGTGAATCGATTCGTTATTTTCAGTAATAATCCACCGATTAACTTTCAGAGAGTATGGCCCGGTTTCACCAACGCGAGTTAATCTAATCGGTCGGTTAACTTGACAGGGTGCCAACATAAAACTTCTTTATTAACCAAGAAAATAGGTTAATAAAGAAGTTTTATGTTGGCACCCTGTCAAGTTAACCGACCGATTAGATTAACTCGCGTTGGTGAAACCGGGCCTATTAGGCCTGGTTTATCATTTTCTGGTTAACTGTTAATACGGAAGTTACTCGACTCTCTATGCTTTTCTATATTATTATCTAAGAAGAGACAGAGAATCGATTAAACTATGGTCAACAGTTTATTAGAAACTGAAAAATCGGGCCCAAATGGGTGCAATGGGTACCTTTGGTTGTCCCATCTTTAGAGTACTCTCTAAAATCAATCAATGGATTATCACTGAAAACAGTGAATATTCACTGATTCAGTGATAATGCACTGATTGATTTTTAGAGAGTAAGGGCCGGGGTACACAAATGGCCTTAAGCAATAAGACGTAAGCAGTAAACGAATTCACCAATCACAGTCGAGAATATATAATATGGCTGCCATAATTCTCGACTATGATTGGTCAATTCGTTTACTGCTTACGTCTTATTGCTTAAGGCCATTTGTGTGCCCCGGCCCTAAAGGCCTTCACACATAAAATTCCGTAAGGACGTAAAACGTAAGCGTAAGAAAATGAACAGGTTGGATTTGCTACTGCTTGCGTCATTGCCTTACGTTCTCGACTGTGATTGGTCGATTTTCTTATGCTTACGTTTTACGTCCTTACGGAATTTTATGTGTGAAGGCCTTTAGTCCCAGTCTACAATAGAGATTTAAGCCCTAAGCCTTAAGAAATTGACTAATCACAGTCGCGCATTCTACTCATACTTGACCGTGATTGGCCAATTTCTTAAAGCTTAGGGCTTAAATCATCTATTGTAGACTGGGACTTACTCTTTGGGGTACTAAGCCTCTCCACCACGACAAGGTAGTACCCGAGGAGGGGATTCTCGACAAAAAACCGTGCAATTACATATGTGTATATTTAGAAAAATGAATATTGAGTGAATATAAATTAGGTTTGCTGTTGCTAGTTGATGTAAATATCATGTAGACAATTTATGCTAATGTAATTTTGAATTTCACAGCACAATCCTGAAAATTAGGCGTAGCATGGACGCGCACAAGGTGGTGACTTT
>NW_011967225.1:641583-703042 GCF_000949405.1 Vollenhovia emeryi | reverse complement strand
GTCTGAAGATTCTAGGGGAAATTTTCCCGCGCGACGGTCACGCCGCGAAAACGAATTCCAACGTTGGCCACTCTGCGCCTTCCATCGTTCTTTTCCGGTGGAAGCTCGCGTGCCTCTCTCCTCGCTTGCGTGACTCCTTTCCGGTTAGAGTGGCAAGATGACGGGCTTCAGCGAGAAGGTTCGTACTCAGAGATTTAGTATTTCAGATGGTCCAAGTACCTCCTACGTGGTGCGTGTGCGCAATCGTGATTACTCAGCTTGTAAAATAACACGCGGATTCCTTAACACATCGTGAAAACTCGCTGTTACCGTGAAAACAGTCCCTCTGCCACCGTACGTTGCGCACGTGTTTCTGGCGGCGTTCGCGGACGACCCTATTTTCCACGCGAGAACCGAAACGCGCCCCGTCTACATCGAACACAACGCGAACTCCGGACTGACGCTTCCATTCTCGCGACTGATATTTTCGAAGCTAGTAACGTGTCCACCGCGCGTATATCGTGAATCTTGCATGCCGTTTCTCGGGACGTTATAGACGCGAGAGTCGTGGGCACATCGCGTGGGCAATTTTCAATTCCCGTAATGGAGATTATTAATCTTTCAGCCAATATTAATAGATGGCCGCGGCCACTTGCTCGGGCGGTTGGCCGCTATCGTTGCCAAGACCATCCTGCAAGGCAACAAGGTTATCGTCGTACGCAGCGAACAGCTGAACATTAGTGGTAACTTCTTCAGGTTTGTGAAGCCTCGTCGCCTAACGATAAATTAAATGCGCGATGTGTTAGACAAAGCCGATGGCAATAATTACAATAAGAAGTTTATAAAATTTACTTAATATAATACTGTTTTATCGTACGAGATGACTAGATAACGGCTAGGTTTGCTACTTTGTGCCATTTTACTTCGTCGTGTACGAAAATATTACACGAGCCATTAATAATCGAACTTGGTTTGCTTGACTTTCCTAAGGACTTTGTCCACGACGCTAGAACCTGGGGCTGAATCGTGAATCTTTTTCTTTAGCGTAAACTCGTGGAAAAAGTGAAAAATTCCATTGGTAAATGATAAACTCGTCAATGAAGTTTTCTCACTTTTCACGAGTTTACGCTAGAGAAAAAGATTCGTGATCGAGCCCCAGGTCCAAGTGTGTAGCGAATCAACTTGCAGCAATTCCACAAAAGCTGCAAGTTGATTGGCTATACATTTCTCGGAACTAGAACCTGGGCCAAATTCCAGCATCGTAGACGCAGGCCTTTATGACGGAACTTGAAACTGAATGAAATTTTTATGCAATTTTGCCGTAATATTGAGGTAATGCATAACATATATTGTAATTGTATAAATTTTTTGCTGTCGAATTTCATTCCTTGTCAGAAGAACAATGATGGTATGGTAATTTGCGTCTGAGGGTAGTCTGCTTGACTCTCATTGATGTACTTTTAGACTGAGTTATCACATATTATGCAAAACGGTCTCGCAGTGTTGAGGTAATACGGGTACTAACATGCTCTTCTATTTGCAGGAACAAACTGAAGTTCATGTCTTTTCTGCGCAAGAGATGTAACGTAAATCCTGCGCGTGGTCCGTTCCATTTCCGGGCGCCAAGCAAGATCTTTTGGAAGACGGTTCGTGGTATGTACAGTTGAGATTGCATTGGCGTTACGTGGAATAAGAATGTCGCAATGATTAACAACACAACTTACCTACATTATTTGATGGTGTAATGAAAAGAATTACCCTGTATGATGCCAAGATTGCCTAGACTGCTTTACAATGTGGCAGGTGCGAAAGGAGGTATTAAAGAAAGGACTCGTGTTTTTTACAGGCATGATCCCACATAAGACACAAAGAGGGAAGGACGCTCTCAGACGACTGAAGGTTTACGAAGGTTGTCCACCACCGTACGACCGTAGGAAGCGTGTCGTCGTACCCGGTGCCATGAGAGTGATGTGTCTTAAACCAGGCAGAAAGGTATTGCATATATAATTTTGATTTGTTCCAGACTTCCGGTCCCTGCAGTTGTCCTTGTTTAACGACGTCGGAGAAACGACACGCTGAGAATTCCTGCGTTACATTTTCAAACGAAAAAGACACTTTAGCACACTTGTAAAATTGTTCAAAAATTCTTTTTGTTCTGTCTACTATCGAAGGAAAAGGATAGTTTTTGGATAATTTTTCGTCTATATATCTTTTCATTTGAATGTGCAACGCAGAAATTCGTAGCGTGTCTTTCTCGCTTCTGACGTTATTAAATAAGGACAACAGGGACCGGGAGCATTGAGCTCTTATACACTTGGATTTCATTCCTATTTATCGGAAGAACAACGATGGGTATGGTACTTTTCTGAGATAAGTCGGCTCGACTTGTGATAAACTTTTAAACTGAGTTATGAAATTTTATACAAAATACTTCTGCGACATTAAAGTGGCACGGATACTAACGTGATTTTCTTCTACTTTTAGTACTGTCACGTGGGTAGATTGTCTCATGAAGTTGGCTGGAAGTACAAGGCTGTGGTTCGCACATTGGAGAATAAGAGGCGTGTCAGAGCCATCCTCGAGGTTCAGAAGAGGAACAAACTCAAAGTAAGTAACACCCGAGACTCGAGCGTATCAAACGATCGTATTTTTGCGCTTATCTTTCCGAAAATTTTTTTTCATATGTACAAGTGTACTCGAGATTTGCCAATCGTTGCATCTCTTTTTTTTTCAGAAACTTACCAAGCAAGCCGGCGAGGCAGTTGCCCAAGCAACGGCACCGTACACAGCTATTATCAATAATTTTGGATACAATTAACGTATGTGTTACAAAACAAATAAAATCTCTTAAACATCTTGATTCAGAATATTCCTTCACCCGTAAACTTGGAAATACAATTAAGCAAGTCGAAGATGAAATACATAAAGAATCGTATAATAAAAATTATCTTATTAGAAAAATAAATACATATTTTCAACGCTAAAAGTTTCATGTGTACAACATATAATAGTCTGTTAGCTTTCTATTGAATCCACGGTGAACATAACTGTGCCGCCTCTATCGTTGTCTTCCTCGTCGTGCACTTCGTGCTCTTCGTCGTCGGAGGAAGACGAGGAAAGTGAGCCGTTCGTATGTGAACGATAATGATCAATATTGCGTGGCATTGGACTCGTGCCGTACAATCCTACTTGAGCAGCCAGACGTTCCACTGCGTGCTTCATTTGAATTTCCTGTTAAATAATAAATTTGAAATTGATTAAAAATACATTTCTAACGGAGTATCCTTCCCAACAAAAAAAGCACTAAAGATGTCGAGTACCTGTAATCTTTCAGTTTGTTCTTTCTGCAATCTCAAAGATTCATTAAAACTCAAAACCTTGGCTGCTCCGTGAACTATAAGAGGCGGCGTAGCTGCCGTGACCTCCCAATTTTTATGCAGCTTCCGCTGTTTCTCCTTCATTGGGTCGTGCACGTTGCTCTTGGTCGTTTTATACGGCTTGAACGGCTCCCTTTTATTCGTTTCCTGTGCCTTCTCCACTTTATCGACGATATACCTCACGTGCTCCACGTTTAAAGGATCCGCCTTGAAGGTTTCAATCTCCGCTATGTCTTCTGGCTTGATCAGGCTTTCTTCAGGTGCCACGTGTATAACTATCTTCTTGTGTACACCAGTTCCCGTAGGCTGTTAGAACAGAGAAATATGTGTAATTATACCGAGTGAAACTATCATTGGGACTTGAGGCGAGATCAGTCAACCTGAGCTAGTATCTTCAGCGGATCTTCCTCGTCGTCGCTGTCCAGCTCGACGATCCTTGTCGTATCCTTGTTCTCATTATATTGTCCCGTCCATTCCAATCTGCTCATAGCCGCCTTGCCCTCGGATGCTATGTTAAGCCGCGACAGCAAGTTAGCCGCCTCCTCCACCTGATTCCTGCGTTCGAGCTCCTTCAGTACCTTATCGTGGCAGCTTATAATTTTCTCTCCCTTGTCGGGAAGCCTAGAGATGAATTTCCTGCGAAGAAGGGAAACTGTTCAGGATCGTTCGAGACGCTGGGATACAATGGTTCACGTCCTACCCACTTGTTGGCAAGGATTCTTCTCTGTCTTTCTAAAAGTTCTTCCAACTGAAACCGCTGCATCTCCCCTAAATCACCGATGTGGCCTTGGCTCTCCCTCTTCGAAGGGAACACGTCGCCAGGTATCTTTGAAATTCTCGGGAACATGTCTCTTCCGTTGTCAAATTTCTGAAAAATGCAACAATCGCCCTGGAATAAAACCGACGTGACGAGAGATCAAGACTCGATTTCACCATCGCTCAACTTTGACCTTAGTTTAATTAATTTATTCTTCGCCTCTTTCTCACTGTCGCCTTGGGCCTGGCTTCACCAAACGTCGCTCAACTTTAATCTTAGTTTAATTCAAGTTTGTCTCTTTCTAAAGTGACAGTTGGAAAGAGACAAGAACAAATTAAGCTGAGCCGAAAGTTAAACAACGTTGGTGCAATCAGAAACAGACAAAGAATTAATTAAGCCAAGATTAATGTTTTGTAGTCCGCAAGGATACTCTGTATCAAACTGGTAGCAGCTGTTTGTCACATGTGTATACACAAACTGTTGTTTCTGTCATTTACATTAGATACATAGGAGAGAAGAAGTTGTCAATGTTACAAAGTATCTACCAAAGTTGATCGACGTGAAACCGGGGCAAGGCAAAATGCGTTAGGACCTGAGCAGAATGGCTGTCTTGTACTTTTAAGACAATGCTTTGTGTTTTAAATCTTTGTCTTAAAGTAACGCGCAATGTCTTGTGACTTAAGAATACAAATCAGGCATTCTGCTCAGGCCCTTACATTACGACAATCGTGTCCGGGATCTTTCACGAAATTGAAGAAAGAATCGAAGCAAATCCGCGGCGCAACGTGACGCTAAGAGTCGACGAAGATATCTTCGCTTCTTCTTCTTCTTAATCGGCTGGCACCCGTCTTCTCCTTGAAGAACAAGGTCAGAATCGAGTAAACTGCGTAGTCACAGCCGCTCGAGTCGGGCGAGCGAGTTCCAGCTGAAATGAGACGGATGTGCGATTAGACGCGGAGGAAAATGGGAGAGACAGACAGGCAGGCAGGCAGGCAGGCAGGAAACAAACCGACAACACGAGACGAGCGAAGCGATCGCCTGACTGCCGCTCTCGTACGGACGCGACTCGGAGGAGGCGGCTCTGTAAAGTGGCGAGCTCGAGCATCGCAACGATATATCGAGATCCCCGCTTTTCCCCGAATCGATTACCCCGAAACGGCATGTCGCGCGCGACTGCACCTTCCGCACTCCCCGTCCTGTCGCCTCTTCTCCCGCCGACGCGCGCCGCGTATATCGCGCGCGCGCGCTCTCTCGCAGGAGTGCAGGTGCAACTCGAGCGCGCAGGCAGTGTCCGCAGGGGAACGGACGTAAGGATCCCAACCTCTCCAATGGAGCTTGGGGGCGCGAGGTGAACGATGCTCGGCGCTCGGCAGGTCTCCCGACTGGCCTCCCAAGTTCAGTGAGACGTCGGCCCCGTCGTGGTGTTGCGCGCACGCGGCGGCGCCTCCCGGGGGAAGGTTTCTATGCGCGCCGGCGAGAGAGGGGCGAGGAGTTATGACCGCGCGCCCGAACGGGAGCAGCGAGCTCGCGAGGCGCACCACCGCCAGTCCTCAGGAACGATGAACTGCAATGGGGGATCGTCCGTGGCCGGCGAGGCGCGCAGGGCGGCCGCTGCCGCGGACAGCAGACCGATCGTCACCTGTGAGTTCCGTTCCGCCGCCTCCCTTCCGCCCCCGTCGATATAACGCGGCCGCCGTTCGGGCACCGTCCTCTCGACGCGTCCCCCCCCCCCCGCCGCCGCTCTGTCTCGTCTGTCAATTTCTCGTGACGTCTCTCCCCTTTTCCTCTTGCTCGCCCGTGGACGCGGTCGGTGTCCGGGTGGAGAATGTGCCGCCCCGGATAATGCGTGTCGAGCAACGCCTACGTGCGTCCCTCGGCTTCCCCGTGGCTCTTCTCAAGGAACATATGTCGACCTGACGCTTCTGTCGGGAGAACGCGTGGCGTGGACCGTTGCCTTCGGATGATCGCGTATCTTTGCCCGATTCCCCGGCTTCCTCCCTGTCACCGGTGTCGTGTGAATTTTATCTAGGTTTCCGTGACGTACGCACAAGGTTGGACTTTGCGGTAGCTCCTTGTAATGCGAATGAGTAATGTAATTGTGCAGGATGTCACTCTGGCCGATGCAAACGCTGCCTCGTGCCTCGGAGCATACGGGATGTAATGATTTGTACGGTGTGTGACGCAGGTGCCGGAGATGAAAACTTGTTGTCTACGTTGGAAAAGAGTCTATGCCAAGCTATACCCGCGGACGCGGTGGAGTGGCGCAGGTCGTTCAGCAGGCCGATCAAGCAAGTCAAACTTGGGGCTACCTTCGTGCCATTTTCCAGGGACATTCTGCCCACTGACAAAGATTGGCATCTGATAAAGCAGCCGATCTTCCACATTTATTGGACGGAATGTTCTGTGAGTTCCTAAAGCTTTGTTCAAACTTGCAGCAGCGTTTTGTCACATACTCGTGTGTACACGAAGGCCCGTATTCTGAATTCTCTTTTGTCTACGAAAGTGCCCGTAAAAGAATCTTTTCGCTCAACAAGAATCCTTCAAAACCGATTTCAGTGGCACTCTCGTCGATTAAGTTATCAATAATGTTGTGAAGTTAAAAGTACCCATTTGACATATATTTAGATGCATATATGCAGATTCATGCTTCTTTAATGCAGCAACAGGGAACATTACTGTTACGTGTTCTTGCAGGATGTTGATACTTATAAGACTAGTATCAGAGATGATATCGACGCCTGGTTAAAAATACTGAATTTATATCACATTCAAGATTGGATGATTGTGCTGGTAGAAACGTACGATGTAAAGAAGGCCAATAAGCTGTTGCCCAGGACTACCGTCTTAGATAAAATACGTAGCGACTTCGCCGCCAAGAATGGCGACAGGTAATTACGATAATGACCTTTTTAATCTCGCAATATGGAAATTAGATTGTTGCACATCCACAAATTATGCCTATAATTGACAGATGCTTCGCTGTAATTAATCCAATTAAATCTGAATCTCGTTCCGCGGAATCTTGGAGAGGCCTGATAACTCGCATTCGTCACTTGATGTTGACCGCATACGACAGGACCCTGTCGCGCTTCGAAGATATTATACGCGAGCAGAGAGAGAGGCGGAACAATCCTAATTGGAACTTCTGCCATTATTTTCTTCTACAGGTAATATAACGCTTCGTGATAAATTCTCGTCTCGCCGGGATTGTCGAATAAAATATTAAGTTAAATGGCAAACGAAATTTAGGCTCCTGAAGCGATCTCGTATTTTTTTTATTCGTCATTTTTCATAACGTCTTCAATCTCTTTTTAATCTCTTATAAGTATACATGGGACAACGATCTCTGGACTCGCCGACTACGAATCGATCGCTCTCACGCGGAGCATTAGAAATGATGCTCCGACTTCTCCAATATTGATTTTAAAAGTTCGAAAGCTTGTATTTCTTTCCTTCTACAAAATTGAATTGATGTTTTAGGAAGAACTGGCGTTTGCGTTGCAAATGCTGGGTTTGTACGACGAGGCATTGGTGCAGTATGACGAACTAGATGCTCTCTTTACGCAGTTTGTGCTCAATTCTAATGTAGGAGGTACCGCATTTTTTTTAAATCAAATTTTTACCAAAGGTGTACGCTGCGCAGTGAGAACGGATATTGAGACACAAGGCGAAAACCTAAATGTAGATAAATTGCTTCTAGATACTCCAGGATGGTTAAGTCTGTTTCAAACGCCTCTCAACAATTGGGGAGGTGTGAATTTAAATAACGGCACGAACCATCATCTAAGGTTTCTTTTGGCTGAATGTAGAGCATCTTTATTAGATCTTAGGAGTTACTTGTTCAGTAGACAATGTGCCATGCTACTCCTGTTTAATAAACCTTGGGAGGTTTGTATAGACTATAGATTCAACAGTTATCGATATTAATCAATGGCTTCGTACGATGATGTTTCAAAATTGTATGTTATTCTTAGGTTGCACAAAGGTGCTTATCATTCGTTCATAATACATTGAGCGAACTAAGAATCTTAGAAGTACAGAAACCTGAAGGATCGGTAGAATGCTGGTCATTCCTCTGTGCGTTAGAGGTCTTGCAAGCATGTCAATTGTCCACCAACAATATTGATAACAATCAACAGTTGGACTTGTGCTCTTTGCATACCGCTAGCTTGTGGGCGCTTGCAAGGGACAAGGTAAATAATTTATTCATTTGACACTGTCATTTATATATTATTTGCTAATTAGGGCAAGCGTATATCTTCTGTTCCATTGTATATCTTTTTATATATCGCATTGTGTATCCCTTTTCTTTTTAGTTAGGAAGCTTGGGAAAATTGTGCGGCCTAATGCCGGGAAGTGAACCGACTAGTGAACAGTTGCACACAGTTGTGTACCTTATAGCAGGAATAGGAGATTCGGAGCCGCAGGTAGAGGGGAAGCTGACTCCTACAGACAAGTTGAAAGAGGCACTTTCATCCAAAGAAGCGTTCAAGAAACAGTACCTGGAGCATGCGGAACTAGCTATGGGCACGTACAAGCATGTCGGTCGCATTCGATCAGCCAGGTTAATCGGCAAAGAACTGGCACGATTCTACAGCGAACTCGGAGAGAATCAGAAGGCGGTAGCGTTTTTGTCTGACGCTTTGAAAACTTACATGGACGAAGGATGGAATTACTTGGCTGTGCAAACACAGTTGGAGCTAGCCGAGTGTTACAAACGGATGGACGACGTCGAAAAGTATACGAAAGTGTGCGCGGCAGTAGCTAGCGCGAGTCTTTTGCATATAACCGTGCGCAACACGTATTTGGAAGAGATGTTAGGGTATATGAAAATGATCTCGTCGCCTCAACCATTACTCGCGGAACTCGGATGTGCTTTTACAATACTCAGTATGGAAGCTAAAGTAATGGACAAAATAGTACAAGACTGTGTAGTTAACGTCGAAATCAGTGTACAGAGTTTGTTTCCTCGGGAAGTAAGATGCACCAGCGCCGCTATCTCCGTGGAGGAGATACAGAAGCCATCCATACCTAATAAGAAGAAAGGATTGAAATCGTCTGTTGAGTCTCCAGTACAATTGTAAGTATTAATAAATAGAATTACAAATATATATAATTACATTTTTTAGAAGGTTCTGCATATATAATTCTTAATACTGTAACGAAAGAATAAATTGTATTATTATTCTAATGTTCATATATTTACAGTAGTGCTCATTGTATTTTCTGTATATCGAATTTTTGTTTTATTTCAGGTTGTCAAAGTGCACATTAGAAGATATGAAACTACTTGATCTCAGTTTGTTACGTTTGCAAGTATATTCTTATTTGGACTACAAGGAAGACAGAAGTCTTGGCTCTGCTAGCGTTATTAATAAAAATACGAAGCCGCTCGTGAGACGTTCAGATAGCGCGAAACATAGAAAACCTTCAATTAATACAAAGGGCGATTTTAGCAAAGCACTCTCCTGTGATGAATTCATTATGAAACCCGGTATAAATACGTTTGTCCTAACAAGACGAGTAAATCAACCGGGTTTATACAAAGTTAGCCAGTTATCATTGGTGATAGAAGAGAAATTAGAGTTTTTATCACCTGTACTGAATCCACGATTATGCTACGAAGTAGCAAAGACGCAGCCAACGATATCCGTAAATTGTGGCAGAGATTTACTGGCAGGTCTTACTCAAGATATTGAATTAGTTATCTCGAGCGGAAGTACAAAGATAACCGAAGAAATGAAATTAAAACTACGCACATCACGCGGATTGACAGTGCAATCACAAAGTGTTGAAAAAGTAATGGTGAAGGAGCTAGAGATACCACTGCCAACGTGCGAACCATTTCAAACTATAAAAGTGCAGTTAAAAATTTTAGCTGAATTACCACCAAAAAAGGATGCTTCATCTATGGAACATAAAGTATTTAACGCTTATAACTTAATTATTCCATGTTGCGCAACAAATATAACTAAACGTTGTATTTTTTCAGCTGAATATACAATGTCCATGGGGTTCGGAAGAAAGCATACCTCTGCATTTTGGTCCACCATTGATGTCGAGTATGAAACTTCATACAGCAAAACAGAGGAAATTCATTCAAATTGTCGTGACTGGTTTAACAAGTCAACTTCTACAATTAACCGAACCTGAATTAATGACAATTTCGTCAATAGACATTAACTTTAAAAGTTTGAATCCCGTCGCGGGTCAAAAATTAGTGATAGGCAATGGAATGAACGTTTCCTTTATGTGGGAATTTGAGATTGGAAAAGATGAGAAATCCACGATACCAATAAAGACTGACTTTCGTGTAAAATATATATCAGTTAATGACACTGAAGAATTAAATAATACACATGTTGATGATGACCCACTACATATACACAATCTAGAGAGAATGGAGAAAGCATGTAGTGTTTACAGGTGCAACTTTGATATTACAGATTATGTGGTAAGAACAAGTACTCATTATTAATTGATTATATATATATATATACCTAAATATTTTATTTTTATTTTAAATGAGAAGCGGATTAATGGTAATAATGTAGAATCTATGCAAAACTTGTAAAAATTATCCTGCGTATTCTGTATATATTAATAGTATACAACATTAACTTGTTTGTAACGGTGCTTTCCAGACTTTATTCACAGTATCCTCGAAAGTTGAAACAAGTGGTGGTGGAGGGGAATTTTGTCGTGCTGGTAGTATGTGCCACTTGTGTCTTACAGTGATGCGCATGCCTAGTCTTAGTCCAAATTCTCCACCACAGTTAATGTACGAGGTTCTGGCGGACCAAACTATGTGGGCGGTGTGTGGTCGGACAGCAGGCATTGTATCGTTAGAAATAGTAGAGAGACAAAGCGTTACATTAGATGTGATGCCTCTGACAAGTGGTTATTTGCCTCTTCCAGTTGTTAGATTATCTCGATATATACCAGCAACAGAATCGAAAAATGGTAAGTTTAAGTATTTTGCACAATATACCTTCAGGCAACGTGTCGTTTGAACAAATTCATCAAATTTTTGTCGTAGACGTTTGCTATAACTTTCGAAAGGAAAAGTAATTACATTTGCCGCCAAGTTGTATAAATTTCTGTAATTGTTTTATTTGTTTTCCATTTTAAGATATCATCCGTAACAAAAATGATTTAGGATCTGGTCCTCGATTAGAGCCATTTAGTCCGGGACAAGTGTATAATGCCAGTAAAGCACAACAGGTGCATGTTCTGCCAGCAGCTCCATCAGAATCGAATTGAAAATGTATAAATTGTTAAAAATATGTACATGTTCTTTGATTTCATATAACAAGTCATGAACATCTTTATTTAGGGAGAACCTTAGGAAATAATCGCAAGTTGTTTCTTTTTGTATGAAAATGGACGAGTATATAAATATCATATTTTAAATTCGTACAATAGATAAGGATTATGTTACATTATATAAATTAATATTTTGAAATAAGCAAATCGGCATTGAATATAGTTTAATATTTATTTTTATTGCTGTAAGACAGTTTACTTCAATTCTCTATTACCAAAGCCATTTATCTTTCAAAAAACTTGAATTTTTTGATTAATAATTATGTTAATGATGCCATAAAAAATTTCTTTAAAAATTACAAATTCTAAAGCTTCTAGCTTTTACTAAATATACGTTCTGTATAGAAACCTTGTGTTTAATGTACATAATTATCACATTTTATAGTTCAATTACATTTCACCAGAAAGAAATCGTGTTATTGTAATAATCCGAGATATCTATGTTATACTGAGAATAATACCAGAAAATATTCTACTTCTCCGTGGTTTTTAATGATTCAGTTATGATAAATGTGAAGGAAGCTTGCTGTCCTAAATTATGTACTTATATACTTTTGTCATTTTACGTTATGTTTACAATGTTTCCGTTCATTTGTTCTCTCTTTTTCAATTTCACATTAATTCACAATTTGTTGCTCTATCCAAATCCTGTTCTGCTGTTTCTTATTTCGTATAAAATATTTTCATCTTTTATGCCATCTTAATATCTTAAGAAGGATGGTAATATAAGAATTTTTTTATATGAAATATAAACATATGTAAAATTTGTACAAATGTTTGTTAGCGACATATACTCATAAGCTTGTGAATAAATGTTACATATTTCTACTAATTGTTAAATTGTAACATATAGCAATCCTTATGGACATAAGTTTGATACGTAAACTAGGAATTTATTTGAAGCTATGTAAAAATATTATGTTCGTTTATTAATATTTATATTTCAACTAAGAAAATATATCGACAGAGGAAGAACAATATACATCACTTTGTTAGCATTTATTCGTCAGAATTGGATATTATTGTAAATTTTTCTTGTGTTGCCATGTTTTCTAGAATATTGAATATTATGAGTTTTTATTTATCATTTTTAACTTTTAAATGTAAAATAACCGTAAAATACTCTTGAGTAGTTATATCGATATATTTATTAAGTTGCAAATATTTTAAAACTGATTTATATAAAATTATGTTTACCAATCTTTTTTGCAGAAAGTGTTTCTACCAAGTAACGTAATACACTTATATCATCTATTTATTATATTTGGCAAAAATATCTATTTTTATTATATTTGTTGAGCCTATATCTAAGATATGTATATCCGTTTTTTTATGTAATAATAATATAATTTTTGTGGTAATATGTTATACCAAATATTTCTATATATCAAAGTTGGAGATGCATAGTTAATAAAATATATTTAAATCAAATAGTTTATTATATCTATGTGTTATATATTGTGGTAGATACAATTTATTTTTATGTTTTTAAAATATCGTGAACAATTTTCAGTAGTAGTATAAGTAAACAAAAATATGTATTGGATTACCTATTTTTTTTATGTTTTCAATGTTTATTAACATTCATTTATTTAAGTCAGTTTAACTTTTCTTAAATTGTAATTTACCCTCACGCTGATTTTCCGGTGCAAAAAAAAGGATTTGATTTGTAATATTCAAACGATTATTAAAATATTCAGATTTAATACTCAAAGTTATGCTGTAATATTAAAAAAATGTACAAACAAAAGCCAAACGTTACAAAATATACTATATACAAATATATAATAATATATCTTACGTCGAAATTCATAATTCGATCTTATATTAAAGTTTTTAAGAACGATCTTGAGATGCTGTACGTCAATTCAATGGCTGGATGAAATGTTAAGACAAACTTGAATATAAGATTGGATTATAAATGCTGCTCTCACAATCTCTTTTCGTTTAGTAATAAGTTAAATTTGTATCCATTTTACATGAATATGTAAAACACCACATTGGCGCATTACACTCAACCTGTGATAAATAGTCTTTAAAATTCATATAAATGAAAAGAATCAATTTCTCATATAAAATTTCTTCTCACGCAGCATGTAATTATTATGTTTACTATATTTGTGTCTTATTTAAGAATACGTATTACGTATATTCTATCAACTATGCATAACCATCTGAAAAGTTACGTAATTACACGTTATTCTACATAGCATTGATAATTAAACCAATAACTTGCATTTGGTATATAATCTTATTTGTGATAAAGGCTACTGTATAAAGATTTTGTTACTTTTTTAAATATCAATAGGTGAAATAGTCATGTATCAATATGTTAATAATTAAGAATAGAATTGTAAGATAGTTGTCATAAATGGAACTCAATATCAGCTTGGTATTTGAAATTTCTGTTATATACATATATAATAGTACATGTCCCATATGTATTAGTTTGGTAGATATCAGCAAGTACGCGACACATGTTAAACTAATAAGATTGCAAGTAAGTAATCTTGTTACGATCTTGCAAATAAAATTGTATTATATTGCAAATCAGAAAATACTGTATACAATAGTTTTTATTTTTTATAATGTGCAAAGATAATAAACTGTACATGAAATTTGTATAAATTGAACGGCAAATATATGTATCGGCAATGGAAACTGAAAGATCTCATTTACTCTCGGTATCTAATAGCAAATTCGGTTGCTTGCACTAAGGCTGGTTTACAGTCAACTCTTATATGTAAGAATCGTCTTAAATATCTTAGAATATTTTTTAGCCAGTAAAATTATATGTACAGCATCTATACGGAACACTTTTTGGCTAAATACTTTATGAATGTACAAAATTTAAGACGAAGTTAAATAAAAACTTACCATAAATAGACCTTACTGCGCACTCGTGCAAGCAATCGAATTCGCTGTAAGTTGCAATGAAAAGTTCTCTGGAAATAATTCCTTATCAAGACTATTATGAGACTGTAATACTGGATGCAGCTCCATGATGTCGAATAATAATCTCGGGTGCAGACTTTTCCTCGTTATCGCTAAAGGAAATTGTGGGCGTGAAAGTTGAATCACCTTTCTGTTGGCAGATATAGATTCGCATACTTGGTTGTATCACGGGTCACAATATCATGTTACATTTTCAAGTAAAATTTATTAGCTTTATATACAACAATTAATAGCTAGGTTGTGTTTGTTGCGTCAAAAGTAGGCCGTATCTTCTCTTCATAGTAATCCTTTCCCTTGAATATTTGTCCTCTATGGAAAATCGTGCTGTAAAGACATTCAATAATTTCGTAATTGCCCTGTGTATCTGTGCAATGGAAATAATTTATGCGGAATGGTCAAGAGATTAATCAGCAAGATCAATAAACGAGCGAATACGGACGTCGATATAAAATAATTAGATTGTTCATTAACTTTAAAGCATAAACGTTACGCATTACACTGAGCTCTCACAATCACACATTGGATCAATAAAATGACATGAAAGCAGATTAAAACAACGCAATTATGACGGAGAAAAAGAAAAAGGGCGCGAAATGGAGATAAGCCAGCATGAATAGTAAAAAATAAAGTAACTCATAAAAAATATAGTAAAAATATGAAAAATATACGAGACAAACAATTTACCTGGATGTGCAGACAAGGTCGGCTTTCCATCAGGGTCCACTTTCTGTAAAAAAAAATGCAGCAATCGTTAGAAAAGATACAAAGGCGTCAATTGAGAAGAGATCAGATCGTAAAAGAAGGAAAGCTAAGTCGTGTAACCTAGGACAGTGCAGAGAATCTAAAAAAAAGATTACAGATAAAGCTACAGAGTATCTATCACTATCTATTACGTGACGATGTATGCGTATGGCGAAAGTACCTGCAGAGTGTACACGCGGTTCCCCTGCTTGTCCAAATAATACATAAGATACATTTTGAGGTACTTGGTCGACCTGCGCTCCTTTGCAGCCCAATCTAACCTAACTCTCTGTAACAAATATCCGTCTCGCTAACGGATACAGATTCGTCTAGCCGAGCTGCACGTTCGAGGATAAATCCGCCGTATCTCTCGTACAGGGAATGTCCAAATATCCGACAATAACAAACGACGCGACAATTACGGCCGCTGCGTTTCTGGAAAAGTGTTCGTTTGGCTGTTGCGTCGCCTCTACGCTCCATACCATAGACATAGTACATACATATAGACTGAGCGTCCCATTGAATGAGCTGAAGCTTGTGAAGGGAGAGAGAGAGAGAGAAGATTTAAGAAGACTTTCTTTCTCTCTCTTACGCCATCGTAAGGGGAAAGAATTGCGCCTGCGCAGACGTGATCCTCCCTTCTCACGATCGTGTAAGACAGAGAAAGAAAGTCTTCTTAAATCTTCTCTCTCTCTCTCTCTTTTCACAAGCTTCAGCTTATTCAATGGGACGCTCAGTCTGTATCAGTCTATATTTACTATGTCTATGCCTCCTCACCACGTGGTCAAGGTGGCCGCGCGTCGCCGCGTTTCCGGTGTAAACGGAGCTGTGTTAGCGCTGTATAACGTCGTTACATATAAGGTTTTTGCGCTGTCCCCTCGTTACATTATACCCCACTTTATGCGTTGCGCGGCGACGTTTATTGAGAGAGCGCTTCGGGCATGCTAGGAAAAACCAGCTACGAGAAAACCTGCTTGGCTCAACGTGTGCCGACGTTTGAAGCGTATCCAGACGGGTTTTACGATAGCCGCGCATGCATGGAGAAATCGATTAATCACGGATGAAAAATAAAACACGCCACGTTACATTATTGTATACGTAATTGATTTCTTTACGCATACGCTTTATGGGTCAATGACAGGCACGAAATTGTTGCACGTAGCAGATCTGCTTTTTCTGTCGAACGTAACTAATACGCTTCGGAAGGAGTAACAAAAGTAAGACGAACAGTTCCGTCGAGCGAGACTCTATAATCGTAGGGGCAAAAGTGAATGAGTTATCGAATTCTCCGTTCTTGGACGGAAATTCTGCAAACTTCCGTGGATTAATAGAGGGTCTTCTATTACGAGATAAGCTCCTAAACTGACATACCCTGCCGGAAATAATTCTACAAAATTCTACCAAAAAAATTAAATACACTACAAAAACTAAAATATATAATAATTGCAAGAATCGAAGAAATTCTACGTAAATTTAAAAAGTGTTACAAAAATCAACCTGAAAATGTTAGAAGTAAAACACTTTTTTGTTAATTAATTTTTGTAATATTCTACAAGTAAGCAGATGTTTTAATTCTTTAAGATGTTGTTTCTCAAATTCTTAAAACTAGTGAAGCTTGGTACTGATTTTTACAAAATTGTACATTTTCATGAAATACTACTTGCAATAATTTCTTGATTTGAGAACATTGTAATTAGTGCTACTATTTCGCAGATATTTTTACAAAAAAACTAATGTTTCAACGAAGATATAAAAATTTCTACAAATTTCTATTTCAGGTCCATTTTTGTAGTTATTTATAGAAATTTTTTTCCGCTAGGGTAGTAAGGTTTCTGCTAAATTAATAGGCATCATCTGTTGGACCCACCATGAATTTATTGCCCTCGGAGTGTCTGTTTAGTAGAAAATTGATTGTTAAATTGCGAAAAGAGATTTGTGATTGAATTTGGACGTTGAAAACCTAATATCTCATATTAAAATCCTATACAAACTCGAACTCTCCTGCCTTTAATTCACTCCTATTCTTAACTTTTTCCTATCCCTATTAACAATTGTAAATATAATTGCTCACGAAATAATTAATTTAAAATACACTATAGCATCGGTGATTTTTGTCGACCGTGTCTGGCAATTAAAATTCTTATTGCGAAAAATATTACCTCAGCCAGAATTCGAACCTGGGACCTCCCTACAATCCGCGACGGGCGTCTTCGCCAGCTCGACCACCTGGGGCTGTGATAATACTATTCGCAATAACGTGTATATAACTTTAAGATGTTGTTTACGCGTTTATTTCGACTTTTCAGAAACTGTGCGTCGATACGGATTGTCGATCGCACAATGAACTGTCGATACGCGATTTTTGTGAAGATTTCGCAATAAGAATTTTAATTGCCAATAAAGTGGCCAGTTAGGTCGAATTAATTCTCCATCCAGGTTTATTATTCACTGGCGATACAATACATATACTGATAGTCTATCAAACTAAGCCTGATCCATCAGGAGACGCACAAATTTTGTCATCAATTAATAAATGTTCTAACGCTCAAATTCCTATAACTCAATATGAAGTAATAGAGACGTCATATGGCGCTTTTTCACCCGAAGTTGTTTCTACCAATTTCAACAACTCGGGTGAAAAAGTGCCATATGACTTGTCCATTACTTCATAATGAGTTATAGTAATTTGAACGTCAGAACTTTTATTAATTGATGACAAAATTTGTGCATCTTCTGATGGATCAGGCTTAGTTTGATAGCTTACTAGTAAGAATATTCTTAAAGTCGCCAGTAGTAATTAATAAATTAATAACATCGGTGATTTTTTTGTCGACCGTGTCTGGCAATTAAAATTCTTATTGCGAAAAATAATTGCGAATTATAGTATTATCACAGTCCCAGTGGTCGAGCTGGCTAAGACGCCCGCCACGGATTGTAGGGAGGTCCCAGGTTCGAATCCTGGCTGGGGTAATATTTTTCGCAATAAGAATTTTAATTGCCAGACACGGTCGACAAGAATCACCGATGTTATTTATTTATTAATTACTACTGGCGACTTTAAGAATATTCTTACTAGTTAAAATACACTATAATCCTCGTAATTTGAAAACGAAATGTTAACTTTACGAGAACACAGAAATTCACGTTCGAGCTTATGAGTCAAAATCTGCACGTGGCCGACTCGAAGATTAAAACGGAGCACGAAATATCTCTCGCGATCTCTCCGTTGCACCGCACTTCGATATCCATCTCCTATAATTACAAATTAATCACATCCTCAATCCCTTACAATTTCCAAATTACCGAACTGACGTTTTTTATCCAAAGGACCTTCTAGCCTCAAGGACCCGTTTCCGGATCGCTTTCTTGGCCAACACTGTAAATCCAAGTGTGTAATTTTTACACACACAAGTGTGTAAATCGTGAAGCCCCTTTTACGTATTTATGTGTGTATTAATTTTTACGATTTTACGTGTGTGTGTGTAAAAAATTACACACTTGGACTTTTCCGCGTTTATATGTGAGTTTGTACGAACTTGCGCACCTACGTGTGTAAAAATTACACGTTTGGATTTGGAGTGAAGGGATCCCGCGATGAAAGGCGGATAAAGATACACCCGGGAGATCGCACGCAAGCGACCCGACTTGCGCACGTACTCATTATCATGTTTATTATCGCCGCGCGACAGGTTGTCGGTCGCGGACGTAGGCGCGACGATGCTCGCCGGTGATTAGCCGGGAGGCTGCCGCGGCGAGATGCACCGGAGAGCGTGTAGGCGCGCTGATTGACAATTCCTCCTCGTGGCGGAGGAGTTGACGTATAGTGGGCACGCGCGTGCACGCGCTCCGACGCGGCGGGAGCCGGCCGGACAGCCAGTGTCACTTCCGCTGACCAAATCGCTGTCAGTGCTCGTCAGCTTTGGCTCGCCGTCCGCGACGAGCCCCGCGCGGTGTGCGAAGCGTATACGAAAAACGCGCGCGTTTCTTCCCCGGATGCTGCGCGGCCGCCCGCTTCCAAGGTGAACGATTGCTCGTGCGGGAACCCGTCGATCAGGTGCGAGACGGCGCGTTCCCGGCGTCGCGAGTAGGCGATTTCGCGGCCACGGGAGTGAAATCGCGACGGCGAGGCGTGAATTGCGGGATGCTGGACGCGCGGAAAACCGCGCCTGTCATCCGCCGCGTCGGGCGTCGACGATGCTCGGCTTTGTTTCCGTTAATGATTATACAATAGGAAGCGCGTAATCGTCCGCAATTGGCGCGAGTGTGTACAGGTGGAGGTCATCTGTAGGTGTTCGCGTAACAGATCGCAATTACACGAGGCTATAGCGCATTCGAATTGTCTTGGATCTTCGGCCAATGGATTTCAAACGTAATCGCTCGTTAGCGGAAAAAACTTTCCCGATAATAACAGAATAATCTCGTGGCATTACCGAAGTTACCTCGGATTGTAAGGCCTGATTTTTCGTTTTCTGATTAATTGTTAACTAGAAGTAACTCGTGTTACCAAAAGTTACGGTTAAATATGTAGAGATATAAAGAGTTCCATCACACGATACGCGCGCTGAGAAAACGTTTACAGGAAATGACGATGTTCACGGTTCTTAGAGCTCTTCATTCGTCTCGATGTCTTTTGTCTTGCAGTGAAATCGTTTAAGATAATCGACAAATTTCTGTTTCGATCAAACAAAATGCATAACATGTTAAAATACTCGTTAATCATGTTATTTATATAATTAAAATCCAGAGCTCACGTCTTATTGTAATGTCAAGTGCATGGAGAGAATTTTCTTTTAAAATTTCTTTCATCCTGAAAATCATGCAATCGTGGGACATGGCATTTTGAAGAACTGTACGATAGTTTTTGAAATTTTACCATATATCCTACACTGAGAACAATGTCCGATTAAATATAATCGGATAATCCAATTACATAATAACAAACGGATATATCCAATTAAATTGTCAATCCGATGAAAAATGTGATCGGTTTTTCAATCAACGTTTATCGGTAACTGCATTTCATCGGGTGTATCCATAATTCAATCGGAAAACGTAATCGGAAAAATTAACCATCGGAAACACTATTTAATTGGTTTATCCGATGAATAATTTTCTTAGTGTACTAATAAAATGTATACTAAATATAATTACTAGTAGAATGTATGGTAAAATTTCAAAAAACTCTCATAAAATTCTCTGAAATGCCATGTCGTTCCACGATTACATGATTTTCTGAATCCAAATGCAAATTTAACTTTACTCTCGAGCCGTCTTTCTATCACGTACACGGAGAGAATTTTCTCTTCAAATTTATCCTGAAAATCATGTAATCGTGGGACATGGCATTTTGAAGAACTGTATGACAGTTTTTTGAAATTTTACCATCTATCCTACTAGCAAAATGTATATTAAGTATAATTATTAGTAGAATGTATGGTAAAATTTAAAAAAAAACTGTCATAAAATTCTATGAAATGCCATGTCGTTCCACGATTACGTGATTTTCAGGATAAATTTTAAGAGAAAATTCTCTCCGTGTACGTGCTAGAAAGACAGTTCGAGAGTAAAGTTAAATTTGCCTTTGGATTCAGTTGCAACGACATTTTCGTTGCAATTGCGCGAAATACAAGATTCGAGTCAGCTCGAATCGTAAATGTTTTCGTGATAATTTAACGGCTACGGACTGCCATTACCGATGGAAGTAGTGCTTCACTCGTTCGTATTATCGGCGAACCTTCGTTCGTAAAAAATAATCGCTCCGATACCGTCGCGGCGGCCTTAAATCTGCCTTACGCTACTAATCTCATTCAGTCTAGCGGCTAGAATTGATCGCAAATCGCGCGACACTTTGCGATTCTTAAGTATCGCTGGATTATCGTCTGCTACGCGATCGCGGTCGTTTTAGATGCAGCGGAGGAAAATTCGTTGGATTATTCAGGTACCGGAAGAGCCGCGGCACGTTGAGACCGTCGAGCAGCAAATCTCAAGTACGAAAGGTAAGCGAATTCTAATAACGCAGAAATTCAACAACTACTTGGCTAGAAGGGAATTCTAATCTTTCGAAGGCCTTTCTGTCACGTTACTGACAAATTCACAAGTTCCGCGTTACCTTAGTTCAAGTCTAATCGTAAATAGAAATCGTGCAAGCTCATTTGTGCAGTACAAAACGTAATTATTTCAATTTAATTTAAATGTCTAGCACGCGGAAGAAAATTTTTTTATATAATTAATGTATTGCGTACAATCGATAATAATGGATGCACCTTTAAATTGCTGTGTTGCGTAATAACGTTTAAAGCAGCACGATTGTCTGTTCGTAAATTTAGCAACGGGTTCGTCGAAAACGTTTATTTGTAATAAACGGCGCGTAAAGCCGAAGATAAGATCCTCCGCAAGAGATTGACATAAACATGCATAATTTATTACGTGTATAAATAAACATTTTGCATGCCGAAGTCTCCGCGTCTGCCTCATGAAACTTTATTGAGCAAAACTCCTGCGAGAGTAGTTATCTTAAATCATTAGGCTGATAAGGGTAGGTCGCGACATCAAAACATAGTATATCAATCAGACTGATTTTCAATTCAGGCCTCCATCTTCTATTAAAGTGTCGTAAGTTATTGGAGACTTTTACTTTGTACCTGTTTATCATTCGCGGTAGAAAAAGAATTAAAAGTGTCTTACATAATTGGAACAATGTTGTATGATCTCTAATATTTTATACGCTATTACAGAATAAATGAATAGAATAAAATACCACCAGCTATAACGTCTAGTCGTGACGTGAATTCTAGATTGTGGCAAATCCGTCACATCTTCTTTTCTATATACGTTTGCGAATTTTAGACGCATAATGTTAGGCGCAAAAAAAAACAGAATGCAATGTGTATTCTCTAATAATGTCAAATCACACAACATATTATTTCGATAAATTGTGTCCCATGGAACATTTTATGTGTCTGTCTATACTTCTTACTCGTTCCTTAAAATCTACGTTCAAACACGTGTACTCTATAATAGTTCGGTTCTAAGCTTTATGTGTTGTCTAGTTATATTGAATAATAAATTGCTGGACAATAAATTGAGATTCAAACGTAACTGAAAAAGAGAATGCCATTGTTTCGTATAAATATATTCTCGGACTTAATTAAAATTATTAAAATAATGTAATATTTGGAATATTTCAGGTTTCTCTTCCGATAACATTATGCGTCTAAAATTCGTAAACGTAGAAAAGAAGATGCGACGGATTTGCTACAATCTAGAATTCATGTCACGACTAGACGTAGCTCGTAGTATTTTATACTATTCATTATGCAGAGTCGTGACACCGCGTCGTTTACACGATTATAAATAAAGATGATCAGCACGATTGCGTCGCGCTTTACTTCGCTTTTCTCCTTTCAGCGTAACATCTTTTTATAGACGATCACCATTGTCTTTTACGGCCGTAGCTCCGCCGTTGATGGATTACTCAGCTCCCATTTGCTCGTTTTATTAAATTTCCTTCGAAACGTAAATCTAACATAGAACAGAAATGCCGATGTTGCGGACAACGTAGCCGGTGATATTGAGGCAATTTCGCTCTGTGTGCTCAACTGTTGGCAAATAAATCTAGCGACTGCACTCAGCAGCGGATGTCCTGAGGCGCAATCGGCAATGATGCGCCTGATACGAAAAAAGATTATGGTATCGTTCCTTATCTACAACTATCTATTTCTCGAAAGTTTAGAAACGATATGAACCACTATAATCCGTAATAGCATCCGAGAAGTTATAAAATGTGCAGGTTGACTGTCGGAAAGCGCGCGTTAATACGATAGGACCAAATGTTAATGACATTTGGCAACGGACGCGTCTCGAGTGCATTTTAACGAGTCAGTTATGTCAAACACCAAGGAGGTGTTCGATGCGTCGGCGCTAACTTCTGCAGAGATCACCCGCAGGGTCGAAATCCGGGATACCGCGCAGTGTCGCGGCGGGCTGCGTCCCATGAGGTCGTTCCGAGTTATGGAAAGTCCGATGCGCTCTTATTGCACAAGTTCCCTGACTCCGTAGCCGCGCCAGATTATCCGTGGACCGCCGCGCGGAAACGACGAGTGTTCTTGACGGGAACAAGTGAAACTGCCATTCATTTAGAATGTGAATTTTTTTTCTAAACAGTACTCGCGAAGGTACAAGCTTTGCGAAAGGAGGACTTTGCGTTGATAGATCACAGACTCCGAGTTTACCTTTTATTTAGCGAACGAATAGCACGGTGTGTTATCCCTTTGCGTTGCAAAGGAAGCGATCTTTAATGTATAATTTTCTCGAGTGGGTCATTACGATTCTTCCTGGTTTTGTATGTTTTTCTTTATTGTAAGTTGGTTGTTTTAGTCCTGGAAATTTTTGTCCTGAATATCATTAATTTTTACTCAAGGCGCGTATATGACGTACATTGCGTAAAGAAGAAATTATATATTACCAAACCAATAACGATGTTATACGATATAAAGGCACTTTTTAATCTCGATTAAATGGACGATTATATCTCCCGTAATTACCAGTCTGACTCTCGCCGGTTTAAATCACAATGCACGGATGTAATCAATGCGCAGTCGTTTATATCGAGATGATAAACACACGTGTATGTTGTGTACTCATTTAATTATAGTTGTAAAACGAATGTTACATAATCTTCTAGTATTATATATTTCTAATTATTTACTTATGCAGAGTTGATTCAAAAAGTTGATCAAGTGGTGAAACAGCTGTTACTTTGCAATACTTTGCATAAAGTTGATTATGCAATATTTAATCGCATTTTAACATGTTTGCGTACAATTTTATTGTATTTCTAATTATCGTTAATCATTTGCTTATTCAGAGAGTCAGAAAGTTGATCAAATTCTGAGACAGCAGGTACTTCGTATAAAGATTGGTTATGCAATATTTAATCGCAATTTAACGTGTTTTGTACAAGTTTATTATATAATATAAATTTATTATGTTTACTTAATTACGTTATTTTTTGCTCCAGAGACATGTACGTTCTATTGCTACGTCATTGATAGTAAATTATTATTGTATGATCATTCTCGCGTTAATAATTCGCGCATCAAAATTCGTTGAGACGCATGCTACGTGAATGACTGTCGAAAAAATGCAATATTCGAATAATAAGAACAATTAAAGGTTGTGACGGAATATCTATCTCTTCACGAACTTTGTACATATCTGTGTGTCGATAAATGAATACAAAATGGATGATGATATATGTGAGTATGATAATCAATGATTTTTCGATTAGTACATTTTCTGTATTGCACGTTTTTTTTAGTGTATGCGATTTTTAATACACTAATTTTGCTGTGAGAATCTAATTTTTAGTATTTTGTAATTATATCCAGAGCGTTCATCATTTTGTTGTTCGACACAATGTCGAAAAATAATAGTAGTGTTCACAAAATTTATTCGTTCTGTCCCGTGTATTTAGAAGAATGTTAAATTATTATAAGTTACGATACGCATCTCGCTTCTATGCTTTTGAAACCGCAAAGGATTAATAAATCTGATTTAACTCTTAACTTGATTGTGCGGCGTAATAATATTATCTTACCTTCTGCGGTCAGAAGTAGTTAAGGGACTAAAAGAAATACAATAAAGAAAAAATCGCTAACAAATGTGAAACTTTATCTTAATTTTACGTAGTTTTAGTAAGACAAGTTTTATATATAAAACGAGAAACGGAAGTTTTGCTATAGAAGAAGATTGCGATAAAAAATTAGTTTACAGCTTTCTTTATTTACACGCGTTGGCATTTCATTTTAAATGCACGACGATGTTGCAACGAGAACGCGAAAAACTACAGCTGTGGGTTGTTTCTGTATTGAGAAACCATTGTTCTAAGCAGTCTAAGTATTTCTTGGTCAACAAATGTTTACTTTCTCCTGTCGAAAGTGACATGCTTCTGATATGAAACTGTGGTGTTGTTTCTATATTGAGAAGCCATTGTTCTAAGCAGTCTAAGTATTTCTTGGTCAACAAATGTTTACTTTCTCCCGTCGAAAGTGAATCCCTTACGTGTTAGAAAAACTATACGTTTTTACTTTCGACGAAGGTATAATTGATTTTACACGAAGATTCGCTCTGTTTCAGTGTAATATCTTGTTTAAGTTAGGAAATTTTTAAACATGCTTATATGTTAGACAATTTAGATATGTTGTATTTCAAGATTTGAAAAATGTTTCAAGTATATCTCGATTATCTTTTTATAAGAGATGTTGGAGAAACAAGAGTATAAACTTTTTTTTATTGTAGCACATCGTTTGCGTACAACTATTGTCAAATGCTATATTTATGTACACTAGGCATCACTGATGCCTTTCCACAGGAATTTAGGCATATATGCACAGAACACGTATACATTGTCCATGTATGTATATGCAACATGTATAAATGTGTTGATATATGCACGAATTAAAATGGGAAGGCATCAGTGACGCCTAGTGTACGCCTACATCGAGAGCGACTAAGATCCGGTTTCACCAAACGTCACTTAACTTTAATCTTACAATTAGTTGAATTCACGTTTGTCTCTTTTTAAAATAACAGTTAGAAAGAGACAAAAAATGAATTAAACTGAGCTTAAAGTTAAACGATGTTGGTGAAACTAGGCCTAAAGCCCGGTTTCGGCAAACGTCGCTTAACTTTAATCTTAGTTTAATTTACGTTTGTCTTTTTCTAAAATAACAGAAAGAGACAAAGAGTAAATTAAGCTAAGCTTAAAGTTAAACGACGTTGGTGAAACCAGGCCCGGTTTCACCAAAAGTTGCTTAACCTTAATCTTAGTTTAATTCACGTTACCCAAAGAATAAATTAAGCTAAGCTTAAAGTTAAGCGACGTTTGGTGAAACCGGGCCCCAGTCCTGTTATACTATACGTCGTATGTCGTTGTCGGATGTCGGGACCGAAGGTCCAATGAGAAAATATCTTTTTTGAAAAGCTTCCGACATACGACGTATTGTATAACAGGCCTAAGACAATAGCTCATAACAAAATGTTCTTGTGAAACAATAATAAAAAGAAGGTGTCACATCGCAGAACATACGTGTCGCAGAGCACAGTTTCGGAGAAATGCAGTAATTTTCTTGCTTTCATACGATCTCTCGCGTAAGTTCTACTACTATAAGTCTGAAAACAGCGGATGGCTATCTTCCAAAATTGCGCGAATGGACGAGCAGACGGAGATATCCGGCGATGAATGGCGGTCAAGTTGTCCGTTATCGTAACTTTTCTGATAAAAGGTTCTGTAAGTAATTCGGCTACTACTCTGTTGATAGAGGATCGATTTTTCCCACATCCATTAATCGCAAACTTATTAGCTAAGTACTGTTACATTTTATCATTTACCGCGCCATGTTCCATTAATAATGTTTAATCGGGACGCGACTAAAAACATTCATTTTCATAAAATTATATAATTGTTAATTGTTTTCATATTAGAAAAGTGTCGCAACGATAAATATTTCAGCGATTAAGAACTTGAATACAGCTCAATTTTATTACAACGCGTCTGTTACAAGTTCCTAATCGTCAGTACATTAAGGTCTGGTTTCACCAAACGTCGCTTAACTTTAATCTTAGTTTAATTCAAGTTTGTCTCTTTCTAGAGTAACAGTTGGAAAGAGACAAAGAACGAATTAAGCTAAGCTTAAAGTTAAACAACGTTGGTGAAACCGGACCTAAATCGTATCGAGGTCTTCGGTTAAAATTTTCAGTTAAATCAAAATCGAGGGGTAAACCGCTGAGCAAAATCGTGTACGCCAGTGCCTACTAAAGCAGTAAAATTTGACAGTAATACTCAGTGGGCATTACTTTATCTTATTATTTTTCTTTATCTTGTTTTATTTTTTTTTAGATTCTTTATAACGTCCCAGCAAGACCAAATAACACCGACTAATGCCCAAAAGATGCCTAGTAATGCCGCAAATCTGTACACCACAATGTCCACAGCGGTTTACCCCTCAATCGAAATAGATGGAACGAAAATGCTCGAGTAATAAAATATAACGGCATTCATCCCCGATATAATTTTCGTACGTGCATATAAGATTTACGAATTCGCGCGGACAGAGAAATACTGTTCAAACGGCTGACGGTTTAGTCTTAAGTGGCTCATAATATTAATTAGCATTACCGTAAACAGATTCCAGATATGAAATTAATTAGATTCATTCCAGTAACGCGTGAACCGGGCGCGCGATCATGCATAACGCTATCGGCGAGGCCAATATGTAACGACATCAAGATGCTATCTCTGGGTTATTGACACGAGCGTTTCCGCGGTACACATACGCACCGCTATCGAGAATACATTAGGGTTGGTGCAAAACGTACCAGTTTCGCTCTATCAGTGACGAAGATCAGAGTTTCTGGTCCCGCGGTGTGTTGATCCGCTCGCGAAGATTCTCGTTAAAGATCGTTTAAAACGGATACCGATCGCAAAAATCCCCGCGAGTCGCGGGGAGAAATGAATATTCATGACGGAATCGAACCTTGTAACTTGTGCCATTTATTTTAAATATAAAATAAGGCTTAAAACGCTCGCGTAAACGCTGTCAATTACGGGCTTCACGTCCGCTTAGAATCGCGAGAGGGCACGCTATCTGAATCGATATCGCGTCAAATCTTTCTGCGGGCTTTCACGAAACTGTATAAAAATTTCACTGAAATTCCGTCGAGGTAAAATCTGTGGCCCCATGAAGCTCCGGAACCGATAATTCATTCCTCAATTTTCAGGTCGTTAACGTTTATACTGTTATACCGTCTAGACTCTAAATTTTACATGAGGATTGTCGGTAGTCCAAGCACGTGTGAATCGTGTCTTCAGATCATGCAACCGATTTGAGTTTCGCTTGGCGGGCCCCCGGTCTCGGCCCGAGCCCAGGACGCATCCTACCTGTTTCATACTTCCTCTGCTTTCTGAATCCCTGCTTACCTGCGACACGCTGGGCCTTACGGCCCAGCGAATCAAGGCTCGGACACCCGATTCTCCCCGATCGAAAAGCCCCCTCACCTTGAAATGGCCCACTCTTTATTTGTGAACAATGGCGCTATGCATATATATATGTGTATCTTTGAAACGTGCTACTGAAAACGTACGGGCATAATTATACGCGGGAAAGAAACGGTGAAGACAATTGAGAATTTTACTCTGTATAAAGCACGCGGATAATTTATAATATTTACGATCGTTAACGTACTCGTTACAGTGTCCTGGGAAAAGTGGGTTTTCTTTACATTCTATTATTTTATGGTTACACGACGTTGTAACTATTTCATGATTAATATTCTGCTCTAATTATTTTATGATTGTAATATTCTAACTTTCAATCCTGCAGATTGATATTCCAGATTTCTAAAGCTACGACCCACAGTTTATATTTAATTATTTTCAATCAGGCCCAGTTTCATTAACGCCGCCTTAACTTTAATCTCTCCCTCTCTCTCTCTCTCTCTCTCTCAGTTTAACTTATTTTCCTTAGCTCTTTCTAAGGGGACATAGAAAGAGACAAATTTGAAACCAAGATTAAAGTTAAGTAACGTTTGGCGAAACCGGGCCTAAGGTCCCGTTTCACCAACGTTGTTTAACTTTAAGCTTAGATTAATTCGTTCTTTGTCTCTTTCCAACTGTCTACATCAAAGAGAGACAAACGTGAATTAAACTAACAAGCTAAACGACGTTCGGCGAAACCGGGCCTTAGAAATGCACGGCTACGTCAAACGACCGCTTACGTTTTTTTTTCCCCTCGTGGTTCCAACGATTGTAAAATCTTTATTATTTTTATTTGCTTCCGTACGATTATTCGATGAGGGGGCCCGTACGGGCGTGCCCGGAGAAAGGGGAAATTCTCGCGATTGGAGCGAGAAGGAGCACGCGGCACGTAGCGCGGGGGGAAGGGGGGGGGGGTTCGCGCACAGTTTCGCGCGGAGTGTCGGCGAGACGAGAGTGGAGCTACGCCGTCGGTGCGCGGCGTGGTAAGGGAAGTTGGGCCTTACGAGTTGCTCGCTCCGAGGTTGCCAGTTCGCTCGTGGCTCGGCCAGCGTGCGCCGCGTTCGGCAGTCGTCGATTGACGTTAGCTCGCGAGTGAGGGACGTGTGCCGTCTCGTGCCCCGCGCGTCGTCTTCTGCTCCCTTTTCCAGCGCCCGCACGACTCGTCGGCGTCGTTGCTCCGCCGCGCGTTCTCCGTCCGAGCCGTCAAGATCGCGCGATCGATCGGGATGTCGCCGAGCGTTTCGTTGCGCGGCCTCCGGCTACGACGACGGTCGTGAAGGTTCCAAACGGACCGTCGCCTAGCTCGCTCGCTCGCTCGCTCGCGAGAGACAGAGTCGAGCAGTTGATGCGTGCGAGTGCGCGCGCGACAGGCGACGAGCGCATCGGTGTGGTGTGCGTGAGTGCGTGGCCGGTGTGCCCCTCGACTTGTCAGAATCAACAAGTGGCGTAGCATCCTCGCGTGGGCGCGTGCGCGCGCGTGCGCGCGCGCGAACGGCCGATTCTAACCTCGCGCGGATCGGCGGCCGCGCCGCTTCTGTGTGTGAATCGGCGGCGTCGCGGCGCCTCGCGTCCCCCGTGCCGCTGGATACTGACGTCGACTGCGGGCCCGGTGGCTGCCGCGCCGAATACCTCAAGATGGAAGTCGTCTACATAGGTGCGTGCGTGTGCGCGTGTACGTTTACACGCGCGCGTACATGGGTATGACGTGTGTGGGCGTGTTTGGGTGCGCTCGTGCGACGAGATTCTTTCTCTGTTCCGCACGTGGCCACCTTGCGCGCGCGTGTCACTTTGCACCTGGCGAATGTGAGCCTCCTTCTCTCCAGGAGCTTTTCGGCGATCCCTCGACATCACCGAGGCCGATTGTTCGATATAATTGTGACTCCCGACGGAGGTTACGATGCGAAACCGCGATGCGTTTGTCGATGACATAATAGATGGTTTGCTCCGCAATCTTTATCGACCAATTAACGCTCTTGAGAATTTTACAGTGATTGCCATTGAGAAACATTCCCGTGTCTGTGTGTCACAATTATACCGCTGGTCCTGCTCGTTTATTAGCTGTTGTCGTTTGTTATTATGTCTCGTAGAGGTTTCAGCCTAATCTACCTTGCCGGAAATAATTCTACAAAATTCTACAAACTATAAAGTACAACTGGCAGAATCTAAGAAATTCTACGTAAATTTACAAAGTGTTATAAAAATCAACGTGAAAATGCTAGAATTGTAACACTTTTGTTAATTTTTGTAATACTCTACGAGTAAGCGGATGTTTTAATTCTTGAAGATTTTGTTGTTCCTCAAGTTTTTAAAACTAGTAAAGTTTTGTACTAATTTTTACACAATTGTACACTTTCCTGAAATACTACTCGCGATAATTTCTTGATTTGAGAACATTGTAATTTGTGGTAGTATTTCGTAGATATTTTTACAAAAAAATAAATGTTTCAACGAAAACGAGGGGGAAACCGCTGAGGGCATTGTGGTGTACAGATTTGCGGCATTACTGGGCATTACTAGGTATTTTTGAGGCATTAGGTCTTGTTGGGACAATATAAAGATAAAGTAAGATAAAATAAGATAACACAAGATAAATAATGTAAAACAAGATAACAAAATTAAGTAATGCCCATTGGGCATTAGTGGGCATTGGTGTTACAAGATTTTGGTAAGCGGTTTCCCCCTCGAACGAAAATATACAAATTTCTACAAGTTTCTATTGCAAGTCAATTTTTTTAGTTACTTATAGAATTTTTTTCCGATAGGGTACAGCGTGCTCTTTGCGTTTAGAAATATTCTACTTCGTAGCCAATAAATACGTTTAAAAAATTTGTGCAAGTTGATAAATTGCACATTATACGTTGCACAATCGTACGTTGTCGACGAAGTTTTTAAGCGTTTTGATGTGCTTGTATAAAGTCGAGTGTTGCTAGACGCAAAGAGCCATTGTAGATTAGGCGTTTGTGCGCCGGTTTGTCTACGGTTTTTTAATCACTTCGAATTAGGTCGTTTTAATTTTTTCGAAATGCAAGCGATAAATAAAAATTGAGAACACGTAGAAGCTGATTCATATCTGTCTTATCGCTGAAGTCTCGCAGCTTTATATCATTTTATATTTCAAGTCTGCATTCCTGCTTCGGCGCTTGACATAAAATACCTTCGCCTGATTTTTCGATTTCTCCGATTCTCACACGAAGATATAATACATTTTCGCGTACGTTATCTGCGACTATACATTTTGCGATGAACACGTGCGAAACTGGTACGCGGATTTATACAAATTTCGTTTCGTCTTTCATTTTTACTCAGTCATTTTAACTGGTCTTTATCACGTAATGTGTCTATCGTGTAAATCTAACGTGTTACTTTCGTCGAAGAAACTGCTCAATTGTTCGGTTAACGCGCACGTACTTATATGCCGGTTACTTGAATAGTTGCGTGACACATTTTTCGCGTTGTCAGCCGCAGTAGGCGATGGAATAATCTACGTTCCAAGCATAACTTATCTTATCTCGAGATTATTTGCGCGCGGGAACTCGGCGAAACGCATGCACACGTCGGAATTGAGGATCGGTACACGTGCATGTTAAGAAAGATAACGCGCTTACGAGCGTCGACACTTGATTTCAGCGCCCACGTGCTATGTCATTTACACTCGCGCGCGTACGAAAGTTTGTTGGCGAGATGCGACGACCGTTTTAACCGCGAGCAAGATGCCACTCGATATTAAAATTAATATGCCACTTTTACGCCGGGGGGGATTAGAGCTTTTAAAAGTCGCGGGCGACACGACACGTATATTTTATATCGTCTCTACAAAAGTAATGATATCAACAAATTGCGCCAAATATAACAATGGATATTTATACAAACTAATTGCTTTAGTATTGGTTTTTGTCTCTTAAATGTTATATTTCCTAAAAAATTAAACTAAAGATTTTATCGGAAAACATAATGGAGATAATATTAATGAGACAGACTGACCGCAAATGAAAGATCTCATTGAGCTGATTATAAATATGTCGGTGCCAAGGTGTACCTCCTTTTCGAAAATCGCGGACGATACGTCACGTATATTTTATTGAGTCGGTGCACGTGCAACGTGTCAATCTTGAGGACTTGAGTTTCGTAAAATTATTTTACCGTGAAAAGAATCGTGCACGCGAAATAATTATGTATGTGCAGTTAACGATTGTTCCACATGCGAAGCGATTTAATCAATTTAATAATGCAAATTGAATAATAAACGATAACAGGGGAAAAATTGTAAGAACAAGTTGCCGTGTTAATTCGTGTAAGTTGCAGAGTATTTTTACGAGCAAAAGGATTTATTGTAAATATAGTCGAGCATTGCTATTGTTAACAGATTGATAATATATAATTTGTTATTGCTGTTTACACTGATATACATTTATTACTCGATAATGATTTTTTTACGCGGGCCTGTACTAACGGCCAGTTTTACAAACGTGACTGCTAACCAAAGGTTAATTGATTCTCTGTCTTTTCTTAGATAATAAAATGGAAAAAGATAGGGAGTCGACAATCCTTAACAGTTAACCGACGTTTGTGAAACTAGCCCTAAACTGTTATAAAATTTAGATTGTACAAAATCAAACGTGTATACAATAATGGAATTAAAAATACATTTTGGCTCGGAAGGAAAATATATATTTTACGAGGTCATTATTCTCTTTAACGGAATAACGAATTTACCGGAAATTCCTTGCAATGTGATGGAGCATATTTAGTGTAGAATAGTAGTCAAGAAGCATAGAATGCTTCGTGAAGAATTGACGTTTGCATCGTAAAACATCAGTTGCAAGTTGCAACATGTGCTACGAATTTAGGTATATAATCATGAAATTAAATACTATCGTGGAAACCAGGCTAATTGATCGTTAATTTAAGTAGCGTTAATACTTTCTATTCAATTAAATTTTCCTCGTTTACATTACACGTTCGGGAACGTTGCTGTATTCGCTGTAGCAGGCTAATGAACCATTACTTTAACGTACGTTCAATACATCTCTTATATACGTGTAGTATTTAGAAAGGCCGTCGTTCTATACTTTGGTAGTATTTACATTATTATATGAATTACACAATATGGAGGCGCGAAAAAGTTACTGCTTTCAAACTCAATTAAAGAATTACCCGTTATTAATCGTCTTTATCGTAACGTAATTATTACAATATCCGGAGTTAATTGGATGCCAATACATAAAATGGCAATATCGTTTATACGCGGTGAATAAAAAGTAAAAATATCAAGGCCTTGAAGGGAGAATATATATTAAAAATGAGCCTATAAAGCATTCACGCTACAGCGGATTCGATATCCTTCGTGATACATGTCGTAAAAAAAAACACGCAAGTTTTTCGAAGTGCAATATATAAATTGGTCGAGGTATATAGCGAACAGATAGCTGCATCGCTTAATCAACGCCTTGCCACACCCCTCATTTTTTGTTCAATTAAAAATGTATGTATTACATCACGACGTTAATGATGGTCCCACCCAGCCTGATAACCGATTGCGTTATTTACCCACTCGATTATTCTAACATAAGATGATTATGCGGAGAGATGTTATCTTAAAGATCGACCTCTACGAGGTTAATACACGATTTTCTGGATTTCCTTATAATGCATTGCAGTTCTGATCCTTTCGCGGAATTTCAGAATTTCTGATGCTTATATTTTAAAAAGAGTACCGATTAAACGTGAAGAATAAAATACGAAGTGCATACTTTGCGTTATACGAAAATAGGTCGTAATTTTTATTTTAGAATTTATTTAATAGAATTTACTTTTTATTCGCATTTTTCGCAATTATAGTCTTTAACTATTATTTTCCTATTATCAAGATGACAATATCTAATTCACAGTTGTTATATTTAGTTTGTTCAATATTTAAATTTAAATTATATTATCATTGATTGAATTAAGATAATTATGTATTTTTAAAACACCATAGAAGCTTGAATTTTTATTTTTCTCGTACAAAAATGATTACAATCTGTCGAATTTAACAAAACAAAAATTAAAATCTCCACAAACTCTCATCGAAATCAAAAGATGCAATTTTATTGAAAGTTTGATGATTCAAATCAATCCAGATAAAGTGCAATGCAAAGATTTGATATTTTTATTGCGATAACCAGTCATTTTATACGAGTCTTTTGAATTAGCGATATGAAAAATTCCCAATTTTCCGAGGAGAGAAAAAACATTCTTCACGGATATTTAATACTGTTAGAAAATATCATACTCCGACAGATACGACAGATTGATATCCTTTCAATCGGCGATTCGACGATTGTCACGTGATAAACAGAGGACGCGCACTTACAATTAGTGTCCGGACTGTACGCGTTCCCATGCGGACGCTTGGATAATTTCGTTAGCTACCGAGCTCATTGTCATAGTTGAACACTCGTGAAGGCACGCACTGGCATTATTCGGTCCCATCAGAACGCTTGACCCGCGAAACCTTTCATAGCGCGGTTAGGGCCAACGACACGCGTGCTCCAGGCACATCCACAGAGAAGAAGTGTGCCGCACTTGCACAGCCGGTAGTGGTCCGCATTGTCAGCTCGTTTAAACAATTGTTCGCTACGCGGCCGGATTATTTGCATAGTATACATGCTACTCCCGGCGTACGCGCCCAGCCTGGCGCCATCAAGCCGAAGAGATTCAGCCGGAGACACATTTAGGTTTTTTATCATCTAATTAATTCCGATATACACGGCATTCTAATCTATATGGATTCGAAACCACGAAAAATGGTAATTTTATAGAGTAAATATTACAACAATTCACTGGCCAGATATTGCAACAAAGTATTATTTAACGTACAAGTGTCCCTTAAAGAAGTAATTTCTGATATCATGTGTGAGATATGATGTTTAATCTATTTCTTTATGTCTCACCTGTAACATTTGCAAAAGTCTTTCTTTTAATGCGGTAGACAATCGATCGAAAATTTATATATTGTTAACGCTTTAAGTCCGCGCATTACAATTTTGAGGAAATTTATGCCGCGGCATTTGACACTTTCATTGCCAAACGCGGTTCTATGTCGCGTTCTTTTAACATGAATCACATTCTATATGATGCAGACGATCGCTTTTAGCGATAATTGTGAGCGTAAGAATATTGTACGGAGTCTTGTAATCTCAACTCGGCTCGCATGTAGCGTTAGACGCGGCCATCCGATTCTGGATTTTATTCGTCACATATGAAGACTACGTTCATTGCCAGCTTGGGGTGAGAAGAAGCCAGCTGCGGCTAAACGAGAATGCGGGCTGAATTGGCCACGGCATTAGCCGGGCGATGGGCGAGTTGCGCCGTCCGTTCGATTAGGCCGATTGGTTTTTCGCGTGTAAATTCGCACTTTTCGCGGCAACCAGTCGCAAATAATCCCGACGAGAGCAGTGTAAGATGTGCAGTCGATTTTATCGCTGAATAAGCGATAGGCGCATGCCGGGCTCACTTTTCTATCGTTTTGCTTCTCCCTGTTCCTCGCCGCGTTTCTCGCTTAACCAGAGAAGAAGCGCTTACGACCATCTCTTTTAAAAGCCCTTCCACAGAAAGACTTAAAGAATTAGAATGCTCGCGGACTGACGCCTCGGTAATCTTCGGTTATTTGCATTTCGTTCGTATTCCGTTCGATTTAAAGGAACAAGGCGGGAGAAACGGCGGGTCTGATCGGCTCGTAGTTAAGAATGACATTAACTTGTGCCAGAAGATATTATCTCGGTCGATAGCAAGTTGATATAAAAAGCGATATAACCTTGGCGACTGATACTCGATCTTACTGCGGCAGCGATACTACAAAACAAACTCAGAACGCCGCGAATGGCGTACTTAATTACCTGCGGCATGAACATCATTAATAGTGCGAGGCTCGCGAGATCATTCAATATCGATGTCTTTTCACAGCATCGCGATAAAAATACCAATTTATTATCTGATTTATAGTTTGCTAAAACGGTTGCTAGGATTACATAACAGGTGTTCAATGAGTTATTATTAAAAGACAGTGCTATTGTTGAAGCTGTTGTATAAAAGCTTTAAATCGAAGATTTTGGAAAGTTATTCTTTCGTTTATACATGTATAAGGATTAACAGCAAAGTTACACAGAAAATTGCCAGTATATCTTCGTATTTTGTTGGAATAAAAAATATTATTTGGTCTTTCCAAAAATTTTCTCTTTAAGGATTTACTCTTTCGTTAAGTCCTTTCTAACGACAAAAACTAGATTTTCTTCAGAAATAAATGCAACGTATTGCTATTTGATAAAGTCAGAGTCTTCATAATCAAAGCTAAATTAATACTTTTTTGTAACTGACAAGAGGGCGCGTTGATAAGCATTTAGCTAAGTTTAGCGATAGTTTCACGTGGCTGGCACTGTTTCCCTAACAAAGTGTTATCGATGTGTTAACTTGTGGTTCATTCAACCCTCGCGATCGTCGGTTAGATGCGAACGCAACTTTCAGTCGATTAGCGATTCGATGCAATGAACGGTTATCGCATCAAATCCGTAATGCACTTATCTAGATCGATTTGAGTCATAAAATTTTCAATAAAATTGCATCTTTTTAGCTCGACAATTTGTGTGGGGATTATAATTTGTATTTTATAAACTTGATAGTTTATAATAATTGTTGTACGGAGACAAAATAAGAATTCAAGTTTCTATGATGTTTTAAAATACATAATTATCTTAATTTAAAAAAATATTAATGTTATAATAATCAACGATAATATGTATAATCTAAATATAAAAAATTGAACAAACTAAATGTAACTACTGTGAATTAGATGAAAAATGCGAATAAAATGTGTAGCCTATTAAACAAATAATCGAAAGGTTAAATATACCCAATCAATAGAATCGAAATATTTACAGTTGAATGTGAAATATGCAAATGCACACTTTTGAATTATCGATGTCAGTGCTAATCATGCTTAACTAAACGTCCTTGAATAATGCAACTTTCATAGAAGGCCTAGGAAGTGACAGAAAATTGCTAATTAAAATTTTCTAAAAGATAAAACACTTTTCAAAGGACGGCAAATTCCAATTTTATATAATTATTTAATTAATGACGATAGCATACAAATGAAGAGAGAATAATGACAAACATTTCCGAAATTTGCCCTGGAAACAACTACAACGTTAAAATATAAAGGTAAAAAATATTTCCCTTTTTAAAAAAGATGTCACAACGCGAATATCGTTAATATCCAACAGTTGAGGCCTCTTTTCCGCGATGCCGATTAGTTTTCTCGAAGCGTGGTGTGCTTCACTTCTCTTTTAAATTCATAGTAAATAAAGATTTGCAACTTAGAAGTACTAGAAATGACAAAACGCGTGCTTCGCGCGCGCAGTTTGTGGTTGAGCATTGTATATTTTTAAGAATTTGTATACATGCAAAGAAGTAATTGTATGCGCAACGTCAATTTAAAATACAAAATAATTTATCACTCACTGATATACGATTCGCAACAGCAGAGTTGTACATCGGTAACTATGTATGTTAAACTGTAAAAATAAAAATATATATGATTATTATAGAACAATTATGTAAAATCGAAATTATTGTATTAAATATACTTTATATCTTATATTAAAAAAATTGGTATTTAATAAAATAATTATAGAATACTGAAAAGTCTTCCTTTTAAATTCACAAAATTTTATACGTATAATTTTGTCTCTAACACTTATTTGAATCCTCGTTCGAATCATTTGAATAAAATAAAAACACAGAACAGATGCTTAATTTTGCACAAGTAACAAATAACATACAAATGTAAGACACTTACCTTATGATTTCTCCGCCGTTGCCCGATGCCTCCGAGGCCCGCGTCTTCCTCTCAGATTTCCTTGTGGCACTCACACAACACTCACTCCGAAAATCATCAATCGCGCGAAATTTCCGGCACTCCCGTACGCGATGTGAAATACCGCGAAACGCACGAAATATTACTAACAAATATCGCGTGACTATCTGTCACACAAATTACTCAAACCAACAACTTGCATTTTTGATTCGGAAGGATGGATAAATCACTTTTGAATTGGCGATATGAAACGCAACGCGAGCATCGGAAGCAAAATCTGCGGTGAAGAAGTAGTTATTAGTCCGCAACGAAACGATATTTTACAATCTTTGTCATTCAATCTAATCCTCGAAATAAATTACGTGAGCGAAATTGCCAACGATAAATAGTTGTTAATAATTGCAACAGTTAATCGAAATAATTTTCGATTACATTTACATAATGAATAACGTGCAATAAGCGACTTTCTTTACTTCCTTCCCGTTCGAGTTGCGAACAACGACAGAGCGAATTACAGCGCGAACGCCGAAATCGCACAAATTTCTCTCTTTTCCCGAAAATGAAACAGATTACACGAAATTAATAGATAATTAAAAGCGCGGTGCGTAAACGAGATGTAACCGCGACAAAGTACCACGGTTTACATTCATATTTTAGATCAGTTAGTCTCGTGAAATATCTATATCGTTTGATAAAGAACCGTCGCTTCAACATGCAATTCGTTTCTCATTACAAGTTGTAGAAAGTTAATAATTATTCGAGGAACGTTACTTGTTACTGATAAAGGTGTACAAATCAAAAGCGTTTTATCCCTTCATTCAACGCGATCGAGTCTTGGAAACCGATAACGCAAAAGTAATAACACGCACGGAGCGACTCTCGCCACTACTTGCCGGCTCGACGTTCTGCGAGCGAGTGAGAATGCCGCGACCTTCAGGTACACGATGGCACGCAAACATCATATGTCATCGCACCGATAGAAAAACAACTACGAACGTTGAGAATTCGGTGTCTTTTTTTTGTTCCGTGACTGTTACTACGTTTTGTGTATCATTCTGCGGACTTATTGGTATTGATTAAATTAACGGTTAATGTCGTTCGATTGAGAAAATGTTTCTATTCATGTAAAATCGGAGTTGTGAAGTGTGCTAACATGTAGCGCTGAAGTACAATTTTCTAAGAACTTCGAGCCGCATATACGTGTGCTAATTTGTAGTAAGGCGAAGTATTTACAGACACACAAGTCTTCTGTTTGCTTAATGGTGGTGTGTTACTGTTTATACTATGCGCTTTGAAAGAAAACGAGCGGATGTGCATACCTAAACAGAATCGTTCTTACAACCAAGTCGGGTTTTAGCAAATATTTTTTTAACCAGTTTGACATAAAATATATTCCGTTATCATACCATAATGGTTGTACATTCTCTGATTTTCGAAAGAGAAAAGTGCAATCTTGGACTTATAATTAAGTAAATGGATTAAATATTTTTCTTCTCGTGCAACAAAAGCAAAGAAATCCTAAATTTCTAACACGATTGGTATAATATATTCAGTTTGATATAGTAAAACTTGAATTTTTAACATTTATATGTTGTACGCTTTGAGTCCGAGGGGGAAACCGCTGACCAAAATCTTGTACACCAATGCTCACTAATGCCCAGTGGGCATTACTTTATCTTATTATCTAATTTTATCTTATTTATCTTGTTTTAACTTTACAATGCAAGGCCTAATGCCCAAATTAATGTCCAAAAAATGCCTAGTAATGCTTAGTAATGCCGCAAATTTGTACACCACAATGCCCTCAGCGGTTTCCCCCTCGTTTGAATTCTATCGTACACAGTTAATAATTAATCAGAACGAAGCGACTGTACCGTATTGACATAGTCTGCTATAAAATTTGGCAATATGTGCATCTATTCTCTCAAAATCAATGACATCCCAGTCTCTATTAACGATCATTTGAGATCCTTGCCGACATAATTATCCATGTTAAACGTTGATACATGCGTCAGCACCGTTTTTTCACGTTCCTGATATAATGAGAAATCGTTATACGTGCACGATTCAGACCTCGGTACGGCGCGATAAGATCCTTTGACAGAAGATGTACGGCGTTTGGTGAAAGAAACCGCCGGATCGTACGCAAGAACTCGTTGCACCATATTCGGAAGCGCCGCATTTTCGCAGGACTGGACGAAGATATTTCACCGCCCCGAACAGAACCGCACTTTTTATGCTTGTTAATCTCAGCGTGACAGTCGGTTATCAATAATCGCTGTTATTGCTTATAAGATTTAAATAAGTCATCGATATATCGTTTGCTTTCATTAATCTTTATACACGTGTGTTGGTACACGGAGAGAATTTTCTCTTAAATCCCGAAAACCATGTAATTGTAGGACAACATGGCTCGAAGAATTTTATGAGAGAAATTTAGTTTTTTAAAATTTCAAAAAACTCAAAGTTCTTCAAGATGCCACGTTGTCATAATTACGTGATTTTCGGGGTAAATTAAACAAATTAATTCTCTCATTGTCAGTGTAACTTCTGTTGTGTGTAGAGCTATATTAAAGCATCATACGGCAACTTTTGCTAATCTTTTCGAGTTAACTGATTATTCTAACATCGGACAATTCGGCTCTTCTTCTTTATCTGATTAATTTTTAATGACGACTTATTCGAATAGTAATAAAAATATAACACGCCTCGGTTTGTGTGTCATCCAATTCAGTGGTAAATAAAATAAAAATAATATTATCCCTCCTCTGTCTTCTGGACCGACAATCCCGTTAGTCTTAACGACGGTCTTTCCCTAATGGCTTTGAGCTTTCGTGAGGTAAAGCTCCAGGGCGACCGACTTCCGCAAAAGACAGATTGTCTCGCGTGCGTTGATCTCACGGCTTACTTTACTTTAAGTACACGATCACCATTTGCGATTTCTTTCCGTCTGCATGTTACTCACGTAAACTACGTTTCCTGAGAGATAAGTACGTCCATTCATTCATCCATCGGACGTCCGTTGGCCTGTGTGCCTTCCTCGGGGCTCGTTAAAGCGCGCTATCGACTATGGATGACTTCCAGATTCCAAACGAGGAGTCGGTCTTCTGGACCGCCAAGCGCACTGCACGGCGCGTCGCATTCATCGCAGAAGTCAAGTTCTCCCCGTATTTGGGGACTGACGTAAAATTTTCTTGTTACAAAGTTCTTCACGCTATCCATCGATCAGGAAATAGAATGTGTGCTAATTGTAAGACCTCTCGTTGGAGCAGTCGTGTGACAAACGAGCAGGATTATGCAGTCTGCAAATTACCACTGACAAGATCCCTTCTTGCGTTACGAGGTGGTCGCAAGTCCTTTCGACGTGGCGCTAATTGAATATGCCGCGATGCAAGTGCCGCGCGTCGCTCGTCTAAATATAATTCTCCAGACGTGTCCAGGCGTGTGCTGGAGGGATATGTGTCTCGCGAAACGTGCGGGAGGAAGCGATTCAACATTCAGTAAACATTCCAAAATGCGTGAAAGCTGACATCACCTATCTTTCTATTTTTATCGGCGTGCCGATGTGCTCGTAGCTTCCTTATAAGCCGGTTGCATCACGACGCATGAAATCTGCATGCAATCAATTCGCCACCGATGCGGATGACGGCGAGCAGCGTTCGGTCGACGGTATATTATCGTCTCGTGTGCTTAGCAATACAATAAAACGACCAGGTACTTATAGCACTCGCGGCTTGCCGTCGGCCGACCTAAATTTCGAGTTTACCGCCTCAGCCACCGAGGTCAACTGGTGTCAACGCGATAGATGATGATGAGCCGCCGTTGCCGCGTCGGCAATAATTCTACGAGCGAGTAAAACCGTCGGCGCGGATCAATGACGGCTGCTCCACTTAATGTCTTTTAAATTACGAAAGTATTCCAAGCATTCTGTCATGGACCGCGTAATAACGAATAATCGAGGATCTCCAAGTTAAAGTGGCAACTCGCGCGCGAAATCTCTCCTTCGCCGAGACAAAGTTTGCCCGGAATACAGATAAACCACGCCGTAGAATAAATATGTTTGTTTTCGTTATCGAAAAAAAGTCACATATCTCAGTTTTCCTCTGAATTGTGGTTATCGGTTGTTTCTCGGCGCGATAAAAATGATATTTTGTGAATAGCCGTAAACTTCTTTACTAATTTTCGACGATACCAGTGCTCTCAGAAATCAATCAGTGGATTATCACTGAAAGCAGTGAATAGTCACTGATTTACAGTTGTAAACAATTTGAGTAGCTTCTTGTCGCCAGTGGTAATCAACCAAGAGAAATTTATTAAAAATCGGCCAAACTAGCAAAATTGATGTTTTATTTTAGTCACAACAGTATCAGTCAATTTTGTCAGTTTGGTCGATTTTTTTAAAAATTCCTCTTGGTTGACAAATCAGTGACTATTCACTGTTTTCAGTGACAATCCACTAAGTGACTTTTAGAGAGTGTGAATGTATGATTAAACTGTAAGCAAAGATACCGATTATGTATGCGGAATAATCAGTGTCTAATGTCACACGCAATGCACTTGCGGCAGAGATTTGAGATTTAAGATTGATTAATCGCACGTATGTATGTATAACGTCAGATTGTAAATGTAAAAAAATACATATGCTAATATACAGCCCTCATCATTTGTTAATTCGATGATCGCGGTTGAATTTATATCCAATTCAAAGTATTTTAAGTACTGAGATTAGATATGAGATTTAATTCGCATTCGCGAATGCGAAAATCTAAGAAAGTCTAAGTGTTTTCCCAATTTTTCCGATGCTTTGAAAAAGTTATCGGTTTATTTGAAAGACGAGCTTTAGGAAAAAGTTAATTAAGTACGATAATATATATTCAAGAGCTCGTACGCCAATGAATTTCATTATATTAAATTATATTAAATAAAATGAAATACGTAATATATTTATACACGTATCTATATTTGACTTCTGTAATTTTATATTAAGCTCGGTTTTCTCATTAACTGTTAACCAGAGATTAGTCGACTTGCCATCTTTTTCTACAAAGAAAGAATCTTCTTTAAAAATTTAACCTGAAAATAGTGTAATCGTGGGACAACACGGCATTTCAAAGAATTTTATGAGTTTCTTAAAAATGTATGGTAAACTTTAAAAAAAACTCATAAAATTCTTTGCAATGCCGTGTTGTCCCACGATTACAATATTTTCAGGATAAATTTTAAAAAAAAACTTCTCTCCAGGTATATTATTACCTAAAAAAAAACTTTTTTAAAGAAGGTAAAAAAAGACACTTGGAGCGAGACGCTACCGTGTATCTTTTGATCTAAGAAGAGACAGAGAATGGACTAACCTCTGGTTAACAGTTAACCAGAAAATAAAAAATACTGGGCCTTAGAGTATTTCAAGACTTGCTAAATGCCCCCCGAAAAGTCTACTAATTATTAGGCTAAGAGAATAATATAATAATATATTGGTTAATTTATAGCAATAATAATATATTGCAGATGAACGAGAAGACGTGCAAAAGAAGACGTTCGCCAAATGGATAAATTCGCAGCTTCTCAAGGTAAAGGATCTCGTTCGGTCCAATTACCATTCGCCTGTTATTACACACACTCCATTTAATCGCGGGGCTGTACCGCATGCGAGGCATGCGAGCAGTTTCGCTCTTAAATCTCTCCATGCGTGGAACGTAATAAGCATCCACTCGTTCGTACTTTTGCGTTCGTTATCTCCTAACGTGATATAATAGCTGCGCCCGTGGGACGCTACCAGCGATGAAAGAACCGCGAGACGGATGTTTAATCTGTCTTACTTTCCGTAGAATCATCACGAGCCGATCAGCGATCTGTTCATCGACTTGCGGGATGGAAATCGCCTCTTGTCACTCCTGGAAGTGCTCACTTCTAAGACTTACGTAAGTGCGCCGCGTGCCTATCCGCTACGATAATCGCGATTAGCGCGGCTTAGCGGCAATCCGTCATTTCGCGCGAGTTTTTCCACGACGAGAGACTGTCGAAAGCGCTGTTACAACCCTTTCTACACACGGAGAGACTTTTTTCTTAAAATTTACCCTGAAAATCATGTAATCGTTGGACAACGTGGCATTTCGAAGAATTTTATGAGAGTTTCGTGAGAAACTTTATGGTAATTTTTGGTAAAACTTTAAAAACTCACACAGTTCTTCAAAAAGCCATGCTGTCCCACGATCACGTGATTTTCAGGGTAAATTTTGAGAGAAAATTCTCTCCGTGCACCTGAGGATGATCCTACCTGTGACTCATCCGAGCGCACCCTCAGAAAAGATTTCTATTACTGAGACAAAAATATTCTTGACGCATTTATATTTCTCGTAACCTCATTTAGTATAAAAATAAGACAATATCAAAATAAAATCAATAATTCTTATTCTCCTCTATCGAATTGAAAAAGATTGACTTACTATATTGAGACAAGAGTGACTTTATATATTCTTGCGTTTAGAATAAATTTTCCCTTACATTATAATAAATTAGCACCACGATATTCGACAAAGGACGATACATACTATTTTATTCTAGATTTCAGAACTTTTCATTTGAGATTAAAATATTCCTTTCTCTCTAATAAATATGATTGGCGCTATAGCGATCCTATTTTATCTTCAAGTGTAATAGCATTGGATCCGGAAATGTTTTCTGTGGGCGTGGGGAAGTTTACATAGGCATTTTAGTACGATCGTACTAAAGTACGATTTTTATATGATTTTACTATTGATTTTTGATCGTTTTGATTTTCCTCTTACGTAGAAATGGCAGCTGAGTTCATAAACGGTCTCGGTACAGCGATTTTTTGTCTATCTTACCCTCTCGGATGAGCCACAAGCAAGACCATCCTTAGGTGTGGAAAGGGCATTAGACCGCGCGTTAGATCGTTAGAACATCTTCTGGTCGCGACGGCGCTTCCTAATAAAATTATTCCCCGTGCATTCCGCGTCAGCACACTCGCGCTCGCTCGTGGCGAATTGCGAGCAGGTGCGCGTGCATCGGGGATATTTGCATAAGAGTGCAACGATTACGAATCCGCGGTAGGCGTAAGAATGTTCCATTCCCGAGATATAATATAGGCAGTTCGCTCTCATCCTTGAAATTTATTTTGCATCCAATGGCCCATATAGAATTAGGACCCTTTATGTTAAAACAAGTCGAGCCAGTTTCAGGTATAATTACGCGGCTTTGAAGCGCGAACGATGTTAATAGCGAGGATGTTTATTTTACAGAAAAGGGAACGCGGTCGGATGCGAGTGCATCATCTCAATAACGTCAATAAAGCATTGCAAATTCTTGAACAGAATAACGTAAGTAATTGTACACGGAGAGTATATCTCTAGAATTTACCCTGGAAAGCATGGTAGTCGTGGGACAACGTGGCATTTCGAGGACTTTTATGAGAGTTTATCTCATTAATATCCACTGCAATGGAAAATATTAATTAATATCCACCGCAGTAAAATTAATTTCACTAAAGTACCGTGGTAAAGTTTCGAAAAGCTCTCGTAAAATTCTTGGAAATGTCACGTTGTCCACGACTACCATGATTTTCAGGGTATATTCTAGAATTCTCTCCATATAGCAATAATACTGTATTATGCCAGAAATATTTGACTGCTAAAGAGAAACACGAGATAGCGAAAACAAATTTTGTTTTAATATTAATTGTAAGACATCGTATATACCCAAGTAAATTAGATTGTTGATACAAATATATCATATAAATTTCTGCCAGTGCTGTACGATATTATATATTTTAGGTGAAACTTGTCAACATTAGTAGCAATGACATTGTTGATGGCAATCCTAAATTGACACTCGGTTTGGTGTGGAGTATTATTCTTCATTGGCAAGTAAGTATTCGAGCTTTACACACAATTACGGCAGAATTCTTTTTCATTTCGATCTGTCAGTAATTCAGTCGTTTCATAATTTTGGAGGTAGTATCTTTCTAATTTTGGCCGACAGACCAGTATCAGCAAAAACACTTTGCGTGTAAATTAAAATCTGATTAGAACATGTCTTTGCTGGATTAAATATCGATCGTTCATGTAGTTTGAATTTATTCTATGGAACGAAACCTGGTTTGTACGAGACTATTTTCTACTTCCAACTGTAAAGGATATTGGAAATTCCTTAAATGAAATATATTTAAGCCAGACGAACGACGACGTACAAATAACTTTCATCCGACAATGTTGTAGGAATTAATGAACCGTTTGCTTTTAGTGAGAATAGAATTTAGTATCCTTAATTCAGATCTGCGATCAAATGGAAGGTTAAGCCAACGATATTCGTGTTTTTATTTTATTTTATACTTAAATGATAGAAATATATTATAAAATATTTTGAGAAAACGAGAACATTTTTAGATAAACTCATTCTGAATTTTATTGGCACGTGAATAATTTGTATTTGCCCCGTATGCAAGTTTAGTATTATTAACTTTTCTTTTACGTTATTAACAGGTACATTATCATTTGAAAGATCTAATGACAGAATTACAACAGACCAACTTAGAAAAAACACTTCTTGCCTGGTGTCGTCAAAACTCACAGGTAAAAATATTTTATGTAGAAGGAAAGAATCTTCTATTATGAGTTGGGCAATAAATTGACAATAAAATCAATAGACGAAGCCTATTAATTTAGCAAAAACCCTACTATGTCAGGAGCTTATCTGATAATAGGGGACTTTCCTCTACATATATTGAATTCGTTAAAATAAAGTAACAGTTTTATTTTTATAATCATCTCTTTCTTAGGATTATCCAGGCGTTGATATTAAAAATTTTACAACATCCTGGTCGGACGGCTTAGCGTTTAATGCGATCTTACATAAATGGAAACCTCACTTGTTTGACTTCAATAATATCGCGCGTAAGCATCCAAATGCCAGATTGGACCATGCTTTTCGACTCGCACAAGAACATCTTGATATCGAACGTCTTTTGGATCCCGAAGGTAATTTAATTCGAGTGTTGCGTTATATATAATAATCATTTTAAATAATATCGTTTTGGTTGTCAAGTTATCAATTTTGGTTAACAACAATCGTTAATTCTGTCGGAGCAAGTCGACATACGATTTTGTTACAATACTATACTTGATTTTAGACGTGAATACTTCAGTACCGGATAAAAAGTCCATAATGATGTACGTTATGTGTCTCTTCCAATCGTTACCACATTCGGGCGACGACATTGGCGAGCTAGATCTCTCAATCGCAAGTGACAGCACTCCAGTGAGTCCCGTTACAACACCAGGAACAGACGTATGTGAATCGTGATTTAGCAAATGAACGAGAGCGTTATATATCGTATCGACATATGACCCTTGAAAAAATCAACTTACAGACTACTCTAACATTCGGCAATTTCGGAATGCCAGCATCTCGCCCGATGAGCCTAGCTACAAATGTTTCCGTCGAGCTTGGCGGCTATCAGGTCGCGCTCGAAGACGTTCTAACGTGGCTTTTGGAGGCGGAGGATAAATTGAATCATGCCCCGGAGCCTGGCTCGACTCTAGACGCATTGAAACAACAGTTCCACGAGCATGAGACCTTCTTGATGGAGCTATCCGGTCATCAAGATGGGGTAGGAACTGTTCTAGAGGAAGGTGCAAGATTGTTAGCTGAAGGCGGATTGCATAAAGATGAAGAGCACGAGGTTCGTGTGCAGATGTCTTTACTGAATTCTCGATGGGAGGGGCTTCGAATGCGCGCCATGGAGAGGCAAACGAGAATCCACGAGGTACGTGGTATCTATTTTGTTGATGAAAATAATACATATCGCAGAGGGGTATTTTTAATACGTATGTTCGGTTAGTTCTTGCAAATCAAATCTATGATTATTTCTAGGTATTGATGCAAATGCAGCAGGCCCAGCTAGATGCGTTACGACAATGGTTGATGAAAACGGAAGATCGAATTTCGCTGATGGCAGCAACCGAGTTGAATCCATCAACCCTCGAGGAACAACTGAAGCATCTGGACGAATTAGAGCAAGATATTCACGCGCAACAAGACGTAGTCGACGGTATGAGGAACATGGTAGTGGTCGTGGACGAAGAAAATTCCGAGGCGGTTTACGCGCAAATGGAGGACCAATTGTCTGCCCTCGGTGAACGTTGGAGTCACATCTGCCGGTGGAAAGAGGAACGACGTCAGCGATTGGAATCTTTATCCACGCTTTGGCAGAACATTACCGATGATTACAAAAGGCTGGTAGCGTGGTTGAACGAGACGGAAATAACATTAAAGCAAATGGAGGCTAACCCGGCGTCCGAATTTGGCGAAGTGTTAGACAGAATAAAGAAATTGCAAGTCCTTAAAGCAGAAATGGATATAAATCAGAAGAAACTAACGTCTCTGCAGGAATCAATCCAGGATTTAGATGGCAACAGCTCGTCTTTAGAATACGCGAATATTTTGGAAAAGATTGAAAATCTGCAAGATCGATGGGAAGCCGTCGGACAAATCATGGAAGTGCAATCCCAAAGGGTAATTTAAAACTTTAGAATATTACGTTAAAGAGATACGTTTTGCTGTTAAATAATACATCTATTATATCGCGCATTAGATAACAAATTCTGGATTTGAGTTGGATTTAATGTCCGAGGAGAATGTAACAGCTGTTAAAGGGAACGAATGGATGTCCGAAACGGTAACAAGTATAGCGTATAAAGAAGAGATTGCTGCAACAGTACGTATATATTTTCTTATTTTTCGCAGTTTTATTTTGTATTCGACTTTCGTGACTAAGTAATACTTCTCTTTTCAGTCAACACCACATAGCGATTCGAAGAAACGTCGCGTTGACAACACTACTAAACACGAGTTTGAATCGGCATTGCTTCATCTATATAAATGGCTGGATTATGTCGATTTAGAAATCGGCCGTTCGGAGGGGGTGTTTGACGAATTGAGCGTGGAAGAGAAGAGAGTTGTTTACCAAGATACTCTGACGGACATGGATTCGCATAAAAATGAATATGATAAAGTTCTTGAAATTGGTAAACGGCTTATCGACGAGTTAAAAAATGCAAACGAATCCACCGAAGAAGAGGAATCCAAGATTAAGGGCATACAAAATTGTTGGGTAGCGACAAATAATCGTCTCCAAGAGATAAAGAGACGCATAGATTATCTGGAGGAAGTGAAGAAATTCCGGAGTGAACTAGCTAGTCTAAATTTGATGCTGGAAAGTTACACAAAGTGGTTCGATACAAATAAAGCAAACAATCAGATAGAACCATTTAGGGTACGCTGAAATGTTGCCCTTCAATTTTTAATATGAATATACGCTATTTTAATCTTCAAACATTTTGTTCAGGTTAAAATGAAATCGATGAAATCCCATAACGATCGCGTAAAAAGGATGCTCGAAAAGGCGAAGGAACTGTCAGAAAATCAAGTTGCTACTGCGGAAACTAGTAATGTGGGCGCAGACGTGAAAATGTTTTGCACCAAGTGGGAGAATTTGTACGCAATGTAAGTATCGTTGTAAATAAATATATATACATGCTATAAACTTGACGCGTTACTAAACGTAATACATTCAGGTTGTCGGAACGATTGACTGAAATAAGTAATGCTATCGATCGAACGCCGCCTAAAAAGTATATTGAGGCAGTCAACAATCTGATGTCGTTTATTAATAATGTGGAAGGTGTTCTATTGTCAGAACATATAATTATGTCAGATGAGAAGATTATGGAAGAGCAAATGAAGAGATTTAAAGATATACAAAGCTCGTTGAGAGAACAGGAAGCAATTTTCAAATATGTCAATTCTACTGGACAAGATTTAATAGCGAAGATAAATGACGACTCCTCTGGACAGCGGCTTAAAGATGAATTGCAGGAGTTGAATACTAAGTGGAGTGATATTCCCATCATTTTGGAAGAGAAGCAACAGACTCTTACCAAAGGTAAATAGAAAATTAGCAACAAATATGTAATAAGCAAAATAAGTGCTTGCTTTTATTTAGATATCATATTTGTATTATATTGCAATTTCATAAGACATTTATTAATGCAATGCATGTTTCAGATATCGCAATGTTGCAAACGTTTAATACCGAATTTTCTACTCTTGAGTCCTGGTTCGAGAAATCATTGTTGTGCCTGCAAAATTTATCTAAAGACAACATTACGGATAATGTCGAAGAAATGGAGCACAAATTGAAACAAGTTCATTTGCTTTCTCAAGAAATAGATAAGACGAAACCGCAGATAGAAGCACTTCGACTGTCGGCAAATGGAATATTCGAAAAATCTGAACCTAATTTTGCAAGTATGTTAAACAGCAAATTGGAGGCTGTAACATATAAGTGGAACACAATTGTTAACGAGGCTAAAAGTTTAAGCGACAAGTATGAGAGTACTTTACAGAAAAATGACAACGTAAGTACGCATAAACTTCACAAATAGAAGTGTAAATATATTTTACTGCACAACGATTCTGTTTCAGATTATTAATGGTATAGAAGATTTTACAAAGTGGCTGTCAAGTTTAGAGAAAGAGATACCGATAGAATCAAGAATAACATCTTCGGTTGAGCTTTTCCAAGTTCGCGGTCGGTATCAAGCGCTGAAAGACAACATTGACAAACGAGTGGAAGAATTTAGAAACTTGAACGAAATGGGAAACGACAAACTATTAAGTTCGGAAGGAACATCCGTGCAAGAACTCGGTAGACGCTTCACTTTCTTAAATGCACGATGGACGGATGTTACAGATCGTATATACGAACGCTATAGACACTTACAAAATGCTAGTCATGAGTACGGGGAATTTCGTGCTTTAGTGGCACAGGAGAGTGACTGGTTGGATAAGTTAGACAAGCGATTAAAAAAGTCGCCTAAAACTGCTGCGGACGCGGAAGAAATTTCGGAAGAGCTGGATGTAAGTAAATTGCTTAATCTCGTGATAATTACTTAACAGTAATTATCTTATAATTTGAACCAAATAGCTGATAAAAATTAAAATTAAAAACATTGATTTTATAGCATTTTTTGCAATGCTGTTCAGAAAAAGTTAAATTAAGTTCTCTTTGTAAAGTTTTGTAATTTAATCCGATTCTTTCTATGTATAATACGCACACGATGTATACTCGAAAGTTATATTTGTTACGTTTAAGGATTTAGAAAATTACATACGAAATCATCCGGAATCTAGACTTGAGAAGATTCAAGAAATTGGTAAACAACTTATTGACAGTAATATTATGACTCATTCTATCGAGACCGACGTAGAGGGATTGACAAATCGATGGGAGAACTTAAACAAGCAGGTATGCACACACTTGTTACATATCTATGTTTGTCACTAATATATAAAGTGTACGATTATATACTAAGACATATATTCTAAAGAGCTTAGGTTGTCGAATTGTATGTATGTGTCAAGCATAAGCACGAAGTTTTGAGACTTTAACAGCCTGTAACCATGCATGTGGCATTATTACGAATTGCTCAGAACGATTATGTCCGCGCGAAAATTATCCCAGCTATTATTATAAAGTTATAAATGGATGTGCAACAGAATATTCAAGAAAACCTTTAAATATTATATCGTTTTTGTACATTATATTTCTGCTTGGCTGAGAAGAGTTGTAATAATCAATTATTGCAAGTTCAATACTTGCTTCGTAACGTTAATTTAGTTGGAAAGATAGAGTCAAGGATAGAGTATTATGTTTTGAGTAGGCAGGGCAGCGGGCCAAGCTGTTGGAAGGATCAGTGAAGCAAGCCCAACAATCGGAAGGGCGTATCCTTGCCCTTCAGCATTCTTTAACACAAATAGACTCCGTACTAACTGCACGTCTTGATTGCGACCTCACTGCTGATGATTTGCCTCACGATTACCAGGTCTGTCCACGAAGAAAATGATACATATATTATGTCGTATTACAATTAAAAGATTAATACACAATCTGAAGATATTAGGACCGTATCAGTGTAGTTTTGTTGCTTGTGAATAATTGCCAATTAGAAGTTTGGTTTTAAAGAAGCTACACTTCTGAGATGGTGCCTCTTGGCATAAGTTTGTCACATTATTAACTAATGCGAGAAACATTTACCAATATAGAAATTTGTACCAAGTAACAGCATATTAACATGTACAGTTATTGTGATAAATATATTATACAAGGAATTTAAAATAATTTTTGAAAAAGCAAGAAGTTATCAGGAGATATCAATATATACATGTTTTTTTATGCTGTATGTATATAACGATTTTGGAAGTAGCATGATCGAAAGAATGTGGTTGTTAAAATTTGCATCTTTTATACATAGATTTTACTAACTAATTATATAAGAAGAATGTAAAATTTTACTAATGCATATGGCGTATCACCAAGTACGATATATGGCAATGGAACACAATAGATAATATTTATGTAAAATTATATATTGTGGCCGTGCAGAAATTAATGGAAGAGTTGGAACAACAGCGTGCTACGCTCGAGGAAATGTCATCGCAAATTGAATCGTACAAAGCTTCTGGCAAACAAGAAGCGGCACTTCGACTCCAAGAACAAATGTCCCTGATTGAACAGAAATATGCCAAAGTGCAAAGAAAGTTTCAACGCTTTCGCTGTCCGGCCAATATAGAGTCTAGACTATCGAGAGCTTTGCGAGAACTCAGGGGAATTGAAGAAGCAACTTGTCTGTTAGAACTATCGTCAGAAGATCCCGAAGTCATCGAGGGTCAATTAAAACATTGCTTGGTAATATTAAGTCACACATGTATTTATATAGTGTACGGACTAAGAGACTAATGCCCGTATGTTCTTCGTTGTCTTACAGCGTTTTTATCAAACTTTAAGTGAGATTAAAAGTGAAATTGAATGTATAATTGTAACTGGAAGAAAGTTGGTTGAAGATAAAACGGTACTCGAGCCAGATAAATTTTCAAAGCGAATTGACATGTTGAAGGAATTATATAATAAGGTATTTAAGTTTATTAATTTTACAAACGAATATATATATACATATCAAGAGAACGATTCAAATATTTAAATTTGTTACAGCTTGGTCTTCATATAACGGAATTCAAAACCATATTAGAATCGGCATTAGATTTGTCACGCGACATGCATAAAAATATGGCGTATATTAACATGTCTGTCGAAAGCATAAATAAGGAACTAGATACGCAAAAGAGCATGCCTGATCTGCCGGTGAACGCGATATATGTACGAGTAAGTAGAAATTCCAATTTCAGGCCATTTATTTTATATTGCAGATAAACAATATTGAGTATTAATGATGTTTTTACCGAAATAAATTGTCTTTTCACAAACTATCAAATTCATAATTGCGTCATTACAGGAGACTCTAACTGAAGTAATACCGCGTCTCAACGTTATAAGAGACAAGTTATTTGTATCGCAAAACCAATTCTCAAAACTGTGCGATGCCATGTATCTCGAATCACTTAAGGAAAAGATGTCTGATGTAACTGTAAGATTAGCTAACACAGAAAAGAGATTGCGACTCTGTCAAGGCCCAGAGGTAAATTGTTTTTCGTATGATATTAAATCTGAATATTTTAAACAAATGTATGTACGTTTCTTTTATTTTCTGCAAAAGGACGAACCTAACGTCGACGAAATAAACGCGTGGCTTTTACAAGTTGAAGAGAAGTTGAACAATTTAGATGCCGTTCCGATCGAACAACTTACAGAACATCACTTTGAACAGTGCAAGGTACTGAAATACTCGTACACTATATTAAAACACCATATGCAAGAAATTGCGTATTCATCCTCGTAAATGCTTTCAACATTATCTCATTATTAGGCTGTGCAAGGCGAAATGATAGAGGCGAAACCGAAAGTTAATCAGCTTCAACGTTATGCGTTTTATCCCCAAGTAGCCGAGGTATGTGAGAAATGGGAGGACATCTCTAACAGAATACAAGTACGTATTTGACTTTTGTTTTCATCCAAAATTGAAATTTGTTTGTCTATTATCTTTTTTTTTCAAAGTCAATTTTATCATTCATTGCTTATTCGCTCATGGCTTATTCTTTGCTTCATACTTTAACAATCGGTATATGTAATGCTTGTGCTTATTAGTACCATTACGTATATCTCTATCACATAAAACATCCTCATTAATACGTAAGAAATTTTATATTCCAAGACACGCAAAAAAATATCACTGACTTATCTCGAGTGTCAATTTATATTAAACACTTTTTTTAATATCGGAAATTTCTAACATCAAAAATGTCATACCCTATTCTTTTTTGCAGCAGGATTTAAATGGAGCTACACGTATTTTAATAAGTGTTACTTTATATATTATTTATATATCTTAATTAGCGTTACAATAATATTTTGTTTTCGAGAAATTTTTGATTATATTAAAATAATACGTGTATATATTAACTTCGTATTACTTTTATATTACTTCTCGATTGAATGGAATATCTCGATTCTGTCCAAGAGGTGGCTCTATCTCTGTACATAGCGTAATTACTGGCACAAAATAAGTATACATTTTGGTGGCTGGACGGATTTGTATTTTGTTGATTGTTTCATGGTATTGTCTCTCCCCTTGTATAGAACCTACTTTTTACGAAAAATACCGGCAACAAGTTGCAAAGCTAGAGTTGAGTGATAGCGCAGAGATTGTTTTTACATTGGTGATGGATAATACACAAAAGATTCGGCTTTACATGCACAGTGAACCGCATTGTCACTTTCCATTAGACCATGCTTAATATTGTTCCACTATTAACATGCTCTTTCCATTAACTGTCGATTGTCCATGAAGTTTCTGTCACCTGTCATATTTTCGCAGGAATGGATCCACAAAATCACAGACAGTTTGTTAATAAAAAGTAAAGCAGAAGCTTCTAAGGGGAGAGACAATTACGGGCGCAATAAATTATCTAAACAGCTGGAACAAACTTCCGCGCATTCTGCCAGAAAAGAAAAGAAATTAATAGACGAGAATAAAGAGATTTACGGCATAGGATATTTTAATCCTGCATTTGACGATAATCAGTGCGCCGTTGTTCACACGCCGGAAAGCTCGCCCATCGATGTGCCTCATCGAAGCCGGAAGTCTTCCGCCAAGTCGGAAAAAGTCAAAACCAGAATCGTCGACGTCAGTAGGACAGTTAGACGAAAGTTAGACATGAGTTCGGTGCCCGATGTTGTTCAGACTTCTCAGCCACAAGTCGTTCAGGTTGACGACGACCTGCCGTCGCCTTGTTCCGACACGGACGCGCACATGGCCGACGAGGAGGAATTCTTTCTCGCTAAAAACAGCAAATTGTTCTCCCAGGTATCGAGCAACACTTTGACAGCAACAGATACGAAGACAGACTTTAGCACCGCTTGCGCGCAGCAGAACCCATTTCGAGTTGTAGAAGTGAAAGAGATGGAGATTGTAAAATCGATCGCGTCTCCCGAAGATCACGTAATCTTGCCGAGTGCCAACGTCAGCGTTGGACTGATGCCGCAAGTAGTCGAAAGGGTGGAAATTGTTGAAGATACCGAGACGGAAGCAGAATCTATCGACACCGATACGGAAGACAAGGAGGTCAAAGGGAAAATATCTTCCGGCAGCGGTGCCGCAGAACAGATTGTTAAGAAGAAGGAACTCGTGCCAATTTTAAAGAAGAAAGCTTCGGCTGAATCTCCCGCGCGAAATATCAAGAGACTCATACTCAAGTTAGACTTGGACACTGATCAGGAAACTGTTGATTCAAGTGGAGGCGCAACACCTTCCGAGGTTAGGCTATTGAGGGCTATTGAGAAGGGGCTATTGACAAGGGAAGAGGCGGACGCAGGATTTTCAAATGCTGAACGTAGCAAGGTGGATCAACAATTGAAAGAAAGTTCAAATAAGTCACCCAAGATAATATCTTCCTGGAAAGACACAGAGAGTGTGGCGGAGTATCTGATATTGGACGATAACGAAGAAAGTGAAAAATCTGACGTGAAATCCAGCGAGCAAGCGGAGTGTGCTGCGGCGCGGAAGTCGGTAACGATGCAAGGAAACAGGAGTCAGAAGGAAATGACATCTGCGAAGAGTCCTGGACGTTTTACAGTGCGCGAAAATCTCGGTTACGCGAGCCGTAGCGAGGAAGAGAATCTGCATAAGAAATCACCATTGCTGAAACGTATGAAGAGTCTATCGAAAGACGACACGTTGGAAGATTGCGAGAGCTTTTACGGCAGCGACAAGGAAACGGATGATGCATTGATATTTTCGGACGACACGGAAATTGACGTTGGTAGTTCCAGTTCGGATGGAGAGGATACTAATTTAGGAGAGCATGTTGAGCACCTCTTGGACAAGGTAACATGCGTGTCGCGCAGACGCGGCATTCATGTCAACCAGTCTGTTAGTTAATCCAAGATATCGATTATATAAACCCGATTGTAAGAATTGCTGCTATGTCTTACACAATGTACCTTTCCTCTTTCTTTTCAGATGAAAGTTGAAAAGTCCCTGCCAGTCTTACAGCATAGAATGGAAACGAGAGCCGTTCGCGAGAAAGCGCTATTCAAAAGCCCGATGGGTATCTCTCGTACGGCATTGGAGACGAGTATCCTGGAGTTTGAACAGTTGGCACAAATGATGCTGTGCAGGATGGACGTCATGCTGATGAGCATCAGCGGTATCTCCAATGAGAAAGACCCTACGAAGCGTCTTGAGGTTTGTATAATTTATCTAAATTTGTTCAGGAGTAAAGTATCACTCACCGATCGCGCAATTGATATACTTGTGTAATGCAGATACTGAAAAGTGAGATTAGCACACTGGCCCCAGACGCAGCGGCTTTAATCAGTAAGGGAGACGGTCTAGTTATGACGATACACATGACCGATCCTGCACGAGCAGAGAAAATCAAACACGAGCATCAGGACAAGCTGAGGAGCAAGTGGCAGCAAGTTATGGCGGAAATTGAAACGCGCAGGAAACAGGCGCAAAAGGCGGAAGAGGTTCTGTGGCAATATAACAACATAATTGCGGAATTTGAAGACTGGTTCAGGGATGTACCGCTCAAGCTCGAACAGGCTAACAATTACGAGGGTCAATTGGAATCATTCACGGAAGAGTTTGATGCGAAACAAGTTAAAATACACAAGCTGAACGAGCTGGCCGCGGAGTTGAAAAAATTAAACGTTGGCTATTCGGAATCGGTGCGCTATAATATCAACAGCAATTGGCAGAAAGTTAGCTCGCAGTTCAAGAGATTCAGCGGCAGCAAAGACAAGGACAAACACGTGACTGATAAGAAAGTAGAATTGGTATGTTACAATATCCATTGTGGTAAATTAATTACTAAAACATTCAAGTAAAACGAGTTCGTGGGAGAATTCATGGTGGGATTTATTGATACGAGTTTGATTTTTTTTCAGGATATTGGTGGCGTTAATCCGCAAGAGTTTATCGCACGCATCAGCAAATTGAGAGACGCGATAGCGACCGTGTCGCGATCTTTGAATTCCTTGCCGCTGAACGGCAAAGATTACGAGCGGTTCGCAAGCCAGGAAGAGTGCTTGAAGAAAATTAACAACGCTTTAAATATTTTGAAGCCAAGCGTCGACGAAGTCAATTACGTTTGCGAGAGCGTCACGCGGCAGGCCAAAAGAGAGCAGTCCGAGCAGATAAAACACCTGAGCGAGAAATTGCAGGACGAATGGGCGGGCGTTAATCAGAGCTACGTGGAAAGGCACAACCGGTGGATTAAATGTTACGAGAAATGGAGGGAGCTCCATAACACGTGCCAGACATTTTCGGAGTGGTTGGATAAGATGGAGGACGCATTAAAGAAGTGTCACGTTTTCAGCCATTCTAAAGCGAGCAAAACGAAAACATTCGAGCTGGAGCAAGAGGTCTCGAGGATGCAAAGGACGTTAAATAATATCAGTACGATGAGCACAGATATATCCAGCCGGGCCACCGCCGAAGACGTCGCCGAATTGCAGAGTATAATTGAAAACGTCAAGCACCGTTGGCACAATTTGGTAGCCGAAATAAACGCGCGGAAAGAAAAGTGAGTAAGACGCGCGTTTTCAAGACATTGCAACACGAAATCGAAATTATTGGTGAACGCTTCTAATCGCTCTTTCTAGTCACTTAAACGTTTCGAAAGAATCTACGACGTTTCATAATTAAAAATCTGTAATTTATGAATTATGAAGTTACGACCTGCTAATGCAGAGCATGTGGTATTGCGCGGAAAGCTCGACCCAGCATTGAGCTATTTCAGTTGTGATTTGCCTGTGCTGCTGTGGTGAAGTCAGTCAACTCAGAATAACCTCAGAATAAACGAACATCCTCGAGTTTCTCTTGTAAATCACGTTTTCGTGAAAAAAGAAACGGCAATAATTCTTACAACTACGATTACGATAATTCCAGTAACTTTTCCATACACATAACAACAGTATTATTAATAGACGTTTAAGCGTGCTCCATTTACGCGTTACGTTTCGAATGTATTTACATTGACGTGTTGTTTAAGGAACTTTGCCATGGAGAGAAAAGTGAACAACGACGGCAGGATTTTGGAAACGGCGTATAACATCGTAGAACAAGTGAATACTCTACTGGTGTCCGCGGCAAATCCTTCGGACGAAACCTCATTGTCGATCCGACTGTCGTTAATTAAGGTAAAGTGCAACGTAGTTTTATTTAAGTTTAGTTCTTTTTTTTACTATCTTAGTGCAATTCATTCCGCAAGAATAACTGTAAGCGTGAGAAGAAGTTGTGCCATCCGCATTTTTGTTCCTCAAACGAACGCAGAAGTTTACAATGTTGGATGGACAGTAATATCGCAACGGTGACTCAATTTCCGCGTGCAAGACGTTCACTATTTTCGCGAGGATCACCTTTGCACGAAGCCACTCGATTCTCAAAATAATGTCGCGCGGGTGCGAAAGCGTACAGCGCTAAGGAATACGTACTGTTGAAAAACACTCTTTAGAACGCTCGATACTGTTTAGATGCGACTTGGATAAGTAACGGAATTATTCTCTCCAAGATTCAGTGCCCATGGGCCACGGCCCGGCGCAGCATAATCAAATAAACTGAAACTTGTCCTAATAATATCTCTACATTTCATGACTGCACATGCCGAATCGTGCCAGGATATAAATAGCATTGAACTCTCACTTTCGAACAGCTTCCTAGTACAGTTCGACAATGCCTTCGTTCTTTGTCTTATTTTGTAGGCAAATTAACATTAAAAGTATCTATGATAAGAGTTGTAACTTTTCTTCGTTGCATAAATGCTTGTTTTAGCGTATATTGAAGCCTTTGAAAATAAATAACAAGTCGTGTTATTTCTTTAATTGAAATCTAACGAGACGTTTGCAGGCGAGAGAAGAAGAACTCGTGTCTCGGAAAAGGACTTTGCACACCTTAGTGAGCCAACATAACGTTCCCAGAGAAGAGGACGAGAACAACAAACTTCTCGCTGATATGGACAAGGTTTTATTTTATATAAAGCTCTTAAATGTTATCTTTGAAATTTCGATAACTCGCTGCGTAATATAACTACTTGTGCGTTTAATGCTGCTCGTCTAGGCCAACGCAAATCTTTCGAGCCACCGCGAATACGTGGAATGCAAGCTTGCGTCGCTCAGAAAGTACATATGTACCCTGGATGCCGTTATGGCGTGGGTCATGGAGACGCGAACGCGACTGAGCATCTCTCAAGACCTGCCGCAGCACGGGCGTAATGAAGTGCTTAAAAATATTATGGCAAGTTGGAGTATAATATTTACATAATTAACGTTAGAAAAGGCGCCAACTTGCGCTTGTATTTGATATCATTTTTAATGAAAATTATATCTCTCCAGTCTAAAGTCGAAGATCGCGAGATGGAGGTGAAAGATGTGTTAGAAAACTACACCAATCTGGAGAAAGAGTGTGAATCAGCGAAACAACCGGTCTCCGTGGAATTGCAGGTATACAGAAAAATGCATTCTTTATATACAATTGCCAAGATTATTGTCGTTAAAATCATTGTTTTAAATTCACTTTAGACTCACAGTTTCTATAGCGAAACCTGAGGCATTCACAAGTTTTCGTATCTTCGTGTATTTTGCGTCTTTCTACGTAAGACGTTTGTGCGGTTTTTGATATAAATTTTATATATTAAAAGAATTAAATAAAATTAATAAATCTTTATATTATTTGCATATTTCACGTACGTTCCTTCTCTCGATTATTTCACGTGTTGCACGGCACGTAAAGTTATAAACGAAATTACCCTCTTGGGTTTCTAACACGAATTTTTAATTATATTTATATACTTTACGTACGCGTTCCTCGTCTCGATTATTTCACGTGTTGCACGGCACGTAAAGTTATAAAGGAAATACTCTTAAGTTCCAACACAAATTATAAATCGTCTAGGATGGCTTTTACATAATGTTATGCATATATAACAGGAGAAGCTGAAGAAACTCAGAGAAGACTGGCAGTTTGTAAAGTGCTACGGCGAAAATGAAGCTTCGGTCGCAATTTCTACTGGGGCTGCATCGAAAGGTAAGATAAATCGCGTGCATTCGGATCGCTTGAAAAAGTTTCCCCGAGTTCCTTTTATGTACCTGTAGCATTTCTGCTTCTCTAGCGATATCGTTAAACGATCCCTCTTTGTACAGTCGATATATAGAAGACGGAACTTTACTTTACACTGGTCTCTTCGATAATGAAAGGAAATTTTATCCTTCTCTAAACGCATATAAAATAAACTTTCGCGGCCTTCTTGGACCGCGCACGCATTCTCTCGCGGCGGAATAAGAAAATGTAATTTTTAAGAGTCACCGCAGTATTCTCGCGCAAACGCGTCTAGTCGAGTGCATTTTTAAGCTCGACGAAGCTGCGCCGCTGGTTGAGATGGTAATTTATGGATTAAACGGTTCTTCCACTCGCCGATATAGGAGCGCGGGAGAAACAAGCAACGGAGAGCAACAATTATGCGTGGTCTACAATGCGAGTCGCAGAGTCGTAGTCGTAGGAATAATCGGCTGCGATTGGTCAATCTCGTCAGACACATAAGAATTGACCAATCGTAGTCGACTATTCTTACTCTCTAAAATTTGTGGAGTGAAAATACTGCCATGGAGTGAAATGTTCACCCTATTGGCGTGAATATTTCCTCCAACAGAGTGAATATTAACTCCAATGGAGTAAACATTTCACTCCATGGCAGTATTTTCACTCCACAAATTTTAGAGAGTACGACTACGACTTTACGACTTCTATGTAGACGAGGCTTTAAAGGCTTGTGTCCACGAACTTGGTTCTAGTTTCGAGAAATGTGTAGCCAATCGACTTGCAGCTTTTATGGAATAGCTGCAACTTGATTGGCTACACATTTCTCGAAACTAGAACTTGGACCAAGTTCTAGCATCGTGGACA
>NW_011967225.1:632332-634825 GCF_000949405.1 Vollenhovia emeryi | reverse complement strand
CCAAGTTCTAGCATCGTGGACATTGGCCTTAAGAGAGTTGGTCAAATTCGGTAGGCTGTCTCACTCTTCTACGATCGTAGAAAAGTGAGATAGCCTATGTGAGATAGACTGGCCATAAGAGAGTCCGTTAAATTCCCGCGAGTGAGAGAGAAACGTAGACTGTCTCACTCTTGTACGATTCTACGATCATAGAAAAGTGAGACAGCCTACGATTTCTCTCTCACTCGCAGGAATTATAGCCGGCCTCTGATTACAGGGTCTCCAGCGCAGAACAGAGTTTGTCCTTTTCTACGTGAACCTCTAACCCCTTCTGCTCAATGCTCGGTCCAGATATATTATGTCTATGACTACACCACTGCTTTGATACCGTCATGCGTTTATCGGTGTCGGCGATCGACTGCTCCGGCGCCGCTTTCCCAAATTATGCTAAGGTCGGAGTTGCTTAATCCAGCGCTTCGATAACCAATCAGGTCCATTTCCGTCAGTGGGCTTTAATCTCGGCTTAACTCACTTTCCGTCTTCTTCCAGTCCTAGGCACTGGAGAACGATGAAGAGTCAAGCAGAGATTTTTAAGTTAATCCACGTCGCGGGAATAGACATTGGTCGCGCGATATTTTCGAAGCAATCTTCACCGCCGCGATTATCGACGACCGGTCGGCGTACGGTCTGCTCGCAGTTCGCTGTATTTCGAGCCGACTGGACAAGGTGATTCATTATCACGATCATACGTGATATCGCGCTATTTTTGGCGCATTTGCCTTCGGGCTGCAAAATTAACTAGAATCCAACACGCCAATGAAGCCGCGAGTAACTTAAAGGACCCAGAAATATCGCTCACAGTCAGAAGCCTTGTAAATATTGAAAAGTAAAAAAAGAACAGAGAGACGGAAAAGCGAAAGAACGAGAGCGGGCGGGAAATATCTTCTCTCGTTGAACATCGCTCGCTAAATCCCGCTGAAACGTCGGGCTAAGTAATAGAGCGCCGTTTGTTTTTTTTTTTAAATCGTCCGCCGGCGACTCCTTTCTTCGACGCGTCGGTAAATCACGCGTGAGCTCGCCGTCCCGCGGACTCGCTCCCCTCGACGTTGATCCCGCGGCGAAGCCTCGGGAAGTAAGGACGAGCGTCTCTTGATCCCCCGACGAGGGAGGAGTCGACGGGGGTGCGCGATCGTCGGTCCACATAATGAGCGGATAAGCCGACTAATGTAGTCGTGGCGGAGAGCGTTGCCAGACGGAAGATAGCTCGAGCGTCGCCGTCGCCCATTTCTCTTGTTCACCGTTTGCCCCCCGCGTCGCCCCTTCGCCCTCTTTCAGCCCTCGTGAGCGTTAACGCGTCGAGATGGAATCGGACGTTGTCCGACCACAGACTTGTATATACTACTAGACTGCCACCTTCGAGCTGAAAAGTGAGGCAAGAGTTTCGCCACGTTTCGTTAGCTCACTGACGGGCCGATGCATGGTTTAAAGATACGCAGTGTCAACCAATCAGACGTGGCCCAAACTACCGGATTGACCAATCGGAAATTCGCCCGAACCTTCAAACTGCAAATCATTGCGGTTGAGTGCAGGAAGAGCCAATGAGCAATTTGCACGAAAAATTGGTTGTATGTTTCACCTTGTATCTTTACACCATGGATCGATGCACACACACACACACACTACTTTATTTACCTAACGAGACACGGCGGAACTCTTGCCTCACTTTTCAGCTCGGAGGTGGCAGTCTAGTAGTATACAGGGTGTTCCAGGAGGAAAGGTCAATATTCTGGGAGGTGATAGTATCGGTCATTTTAAGCAAAAATGCTCGTATGAATATACGTCCCATTCCCCACTGTTTCCGAGATAGAGCTATTTCAATGTACAGTTGCAAAATTGCTGACAAGGGGCTCGATTCTTGAATTTATTCGATCGAAAATTCCACCGGTAACAGCACTGCATTTTTCAGCTCTTGTATGAGCATGGCGTGTTGCTCGTCCGGGTACATCGTGACGTTCCTTTACATTTTGAACATTTCTGCAATGTTATCAGCACAACAGTCGACAGACGTACAAGAGTAAATTCCCGCGGACGTTCATGAGGTTGAACGAAGGGTCAAGTGTACGAAAAAAGTAATTACACGAGACATTCAAGTAGCTCTATCTCGGAAACAGCGGGGAAATCCGACATTCATACGAAGATTTTTGCTTAAAATGATACTGTCACCTCCCAGAACACTGACCTTTCCTCCTGGAACACCCTGTATAGAAGTCTGTGTGCCCGACGCGAGTTTACGCCGCCGCGAGAGAGAGATCAAGTCGCGCACACGTGCGAAGACACGTGTGTGTTTATCTCGGCGCGACACGTACGGTCAGTACCGTGATTATCCTTTAATTGACGCGGCCGCTCCGAGGTGTAATCCGTCCGTTCTGATTCCGGGCTGCCGGAATCGCTGTAAAAAATTACCTCACGCGGATCCGCGCGTAAGCGGAAATCGATGTGGCGTGCGTTTCGCGC
>NW_011967225.1:520207-630269 GCF_000949405.1 Vollenhovia emeryi | reverse complement strand
GCGCATGCGCAGAATGAATGACTACATATAATCGCTTAATACATAGAAAGTCAGCCGCCTTGTACATAAGCAGTTAGCAGTCTAGTATTATATAGAAGTCTGTGGTTTCGCGTCACTCGGTCGCGCATTGAAGCGTATCGGGGGTAAACGGATGAGTATTGAGACGCGCGCGCGAGTGGGGAAATTAGTGAATTAATGGAAATTCTTTTGTCGTGAGATTTTTCGCGCTTTGTATAATTTTGTAGCTCGCATGTATACAGCCGTAGATTATTAGGCACCCTTCTATTAATCATATACGCTGCAAATTTAACAAAATTAGCGAATTCGGCAGCTTGCACTAGTGCGCACCGAGAGAACGCGAGAAATACGTAAATGACGTGTCACATGTCACGATTTGAAACGGAAAAAAGTGTAAAAGTGCCTCACCAATTTACACGTTTATAAAAGTAACACACTTGCGGCGAACGCTTTAACTTTAAATCGTTTAACTTTAAGCTTAGCTCAATTCGTTCCTTGTCTCTTTCCAACTGTTACTTTAGACAGAGGCAAATATGAATTAAACTAAGGCTAAAGTTAAGCCACGTTTGGCGAAACCGGGCCCAAAGTTACGCGACACGCAGACTATTATATTTCTGAATCTTTGAGGTTCCGAGTTCTGTGTAAGACGGTTGCTAAAGTGATTACGGAACTGCGATCTAAGAGGCATTACGTAGTTAATTAATAGTTAATTACCGCGTACTTTGGTGATTATTTGTGGATAATCAGAGCTGCCGCCAATCTTGAAATTAACAGCGGAAATTCGCCGGTAATTGATTTGCGGCAAAACGGACGGGTTTAATAAAACTGAGCGCTACAGGTTTTTGCAGTGACAGCTTTTCGTAACGGGCGAAGTAAATTACATCTGTACGTAAAAATGCTTGTCTAACAAAAGCAGTTACGTGTTAAAGATCGCGCAGTTTAGAAAAATATGCAAAAAGTTTCTCTATAATAGTTCGATTGAAGAAAGAGATTCCAAGTGGACCACGCGTTTTTACAATCGCGCTAAACAGGACGCCTCGAGCAGCGAATTCATCGAAGCGGCTAGAGAGGAAAATACCCTATTACATTGTCCCGATTATATTATTAATAAACACAGCCACGTCGCGCCACGTCGCTATCGGTGCGCGTGAGAATTCCGCGGATGCAAAATCCCGAAAAGTTCGTCGAGCGATCCCCCCCCCCCTTCGCAAGTAATCGATCAGCAAGAGAATCTAGGCGGGGGAGCTGTTTTTTATGGCTCCCCGAAGAGCTCGCGGAGTGGATGGGCCGTCAATTCGTGCTACCCTTCTCATATCTTTGCGCGGCCACGCTTATATAGATCCATTCTTCGACGGTATTACCGCAAGCGCCGTAACACTCGCCAACTGAATCCGCGCATTTCGCTCAACGTTCCGAACTTTCTCTCTCTTGCCCCCCCCCCCTCTCTCTCTCTCTCTTTCTCCATGCCTGGGAATAATAGAATTTGTCCGTTTCAATCGCGGATGTCGAAAATGTCTCAATACTTCGTATGCCGTTTGTTCAACCGAGCGTTTGTGGAAACAAAGTACGTTTATAAAAATATTATTGATAAGGAAGACCCGAGGGGAAAACCGACGAGGGCATTGTGGTGTACAGATTTGCGGCATTACTGGGCATTACTGGGTATTTTTTGGGCATTAGGCCTTGCTGGGGCATTGTAAAGATAAAATAAGATAAAACCAGATAAATCAGATAAAATGAGATAATAGGATAAAATAATGCTCACTGGGCATTAGTGGGCACTGCACTGAGAAAAAGAACTGCTATGCCAAGAAAATATTGTATTTCTTCATTCAACTATATGCTGCAGTCACGGGCTGTCAAATATTTGTTAATTCACGTAAACATTTGTTAATTAAAAAATATATATTTGAATAAATTATGTATGTTTAATTGAAATATATATATATATATTTGAATTAAAGAAATGCTGTTAACTAAACATATTTAGTAGTATAGAAAATGTTTTTTTCTCAGTGTGGTGTACAAGATTTCGGTCAGCGGTTTCCCCCTCGGGAAGACCGAACACATATAAAAAATAATGTATCATTCACGAGACACTTTTATTCAGAGAAATTTTTAAATATGTCATACTGCGTTAATGGCAATTTGCGTCGCCTTTGCGGCAAAATGTTATCGGCTCCTAAATTGATCGCGAGATATCTAAGGGAAATGATTACACCTTTTATTCATGTTATTCCTAACGGCAAATATACTTACGCGCGAATTGAAAATACCGAGTAGCATTGTTCGAATAAAATTTGTCCTCGTCGTGCGAATGACCATTTCCGTTGAAAGTGAAACTCGCGGGAGATCGAGAGGGACGTTTCCTCCACAATGGACCGTAACATCGCGTGGACAGCCGACAGATACTGATGCATACAGTGGAGGCTAATGGTATAGAGTGGTGTGGAGAGCGCGAGACGTATTTCATTCAGGCGTAGATCGTATTCACGGCGGGGCAAAGCGGATTAGGGCCGTGAGCTTTCGCGGGATCGGACACAATATTTCGCCGTATTGAGCGGATTAATCGCGTTCACGCTGATGCCGATTAGTCGTGTTCGTGCTGATTAGCTGAATCCATTGTAAACCGTGATGACAACAGCGAGGACCGCGTCGGCTCCTCCGAAAAAGCTGCTTTAAACGATATTCGCTGGCAATGGAGCGCGAATCAAACGCGCATTTGTTCCTTCTCGATTAAACTTGTTAGTACGGTTACATTTTTCGTTATTATATTGAACGAACGAATGAATCGCGCTAAACTGTTCTCAATGGAAATCTGACTTTTTATATCCGCATAAGAAACAAAATCTTTTTCTTTAATTTCTTTGTTTTTTTTTGCGACACTTGTTGAAATATTTAAATCGTAATCAATACGATAATAACGAGTGCCTGTATATCTGATTGGAATATCACCGCGAAAAGACTCTTTTTACGTCCACACCCACAGAAAAAATTTCCGGATCCAATGCTATTACACTTTGATGTATCATAAAATAGGATCGATACAGTGCCAATCATATTTATTATAGAGAAATGAATATTTTAGTCTTAGATGAAAAATTCTAAAATCCCTTTTTAAAAAAGAGATGTTACCAGCGCGAATGTCGTTAATATCAAAAGTTGAGGCCTCTTTTCCGCGATACCGATTAGTTTTCTCGAAGCGTGGTGTGCTTCACTTCTCTTTTAGATTTATAGTAAATAAAGATTTGCATCTTAGAAATACTAGAAATGACCAAACGCGTGCTTCGCGCGCGCAGTTTGTGGTTGAGCATTATACATTTTTAAGAATTTTTATACGTGCAAAGAAGTAATTGTATGCGCAACGTCAATTTAAAATACAAAGTAATTTATCACTCACTCATACGATTCGCAACAGCAGAGTTGTACATCGGTAACTATGTATGTTAAACTGTAAAAATAAAAATATATATGATTATTATAGAATAATTATGTACAATCAAAATTATTGTATTAAATATACTTTATATCTTATATTAAAAAAAATGGTATTTAATAAAATAATTATAGAATACTGAAAGTCTTCCTTTTAAATTCACAAAATTTTATACGTATGATTTTGTCTCTAACACTTATTTGAATCCTCGTTCGAATCATTTGAATAAAATAAAAACAGAACAGATGCTTAATTTTGCGCAAGTAACAAATAACATACAAATGTAAGACACTTACCTTACGATTTCTGCGCCGTTGCCCGATGCCTCCTAAGCCGCGTCTTCCTCTCAGATTTCCTTGTGGCACTTACACAACACTCACTCGCGAAAATCATCGATCGCGCGAAATTTCCGGCACTCCCGTACGCGACGTGAAATACCGCGAAACGCACGAAATATTACTAACAAATATCACGTGACTATCTGTCATACAAATTACTCAAACTAACAACTTGCATTTTTGATTCAGAAGAATGGATAAATCACTTTTGAATTGGCGATATGAAACGCAACGCGAGCATCGAAAGCATAATCTGCGGTAAAGAAGTAGCTATTAGTCCGCAACGAACCGATATTTTACAATCTTAGTCATTCAATCTAGTCCTCGAAATAAATTACGAGGCGACTTTCTTTACTTCTTGCCCGTTCGAGTTGCGAAGAACGACAGAGCAAATTACAGCGCGAACGCCGAAGTCGCACAAATTTCTCTCTTTTCCCGAAAATCAAACAGATTACACGAAATCGATAGACAATTAAAAGCGCGGTGCGTAAACGAGATGTAACCGCGACAAAGTACCACGGTTTACAATTCATATTTTAGATAAGTTAGTGAAATATCTATATGTTTCTCAGTACAAGTTGTAGAAACTTAATAATTATTCAAGGAACGTTACTTGTTACTGTACCAATCAATGCCTGCGTTCGTTTTCTTCCACTGGGAGCATAAACTGTACTAAAAATTTATAATTTACGTAACGTAAACTATAGAGTTTTAGTATAGTTTATGCTCCTCCAGTGGGAGAAAACGAACGCAAGCATTAGTGTTTTATCCCTCCATTCAGCACGATCGAGTCTTGGAAACCGATAACGCAAAAGTAATAACACGCACGGCGCGGCTCTCGCCACTGCTTGCCGGCTCGACGTTCGGCGAGCGAATGATAGCGCGTACGTTACCGCGCCGAGAGAAAAACAACATACACAAAACGTAGTAACTGTTACGGAGCAAAAACACACCGAATTCTCAACGTTCGTAGTTGTTTTTCTATCGGTGCGGTGACGTATGATGTTTGCGTGCCATCGTGTAACTGAAGGTCGCCTCGCAATCATTCGCTCGCCGAACGTCGAGCCGGCAAGTAGTGGCGAGAGTCGCGCCGTGCGTGTTATTACTTTTGCGTTATCGGTTTTCAAGACTCGATCGCGCTGAATGGAGAGATAAAACACTATTGATTGGTACATCTTTATCAGTAACAAGTAACGTTCCTTGAATAATTATTAAGTTTCTACAACTTGTACTGAGAAACGTATAGATATTTCACGAGACTAACTTATCTAAAATATGAATTGTAAACCGTGGTACTTTGTCGCGGTTACATCTCGTTTACGCACCGCGCTTTTAATTGTCTATCGATTTCGTGTAATCTGTTTGATTTTCGGGAAAGGAGAGAAATTTGTGCGACTTCGGCGTTCGCGCTGTAATTTGCTCTGTCGTTCTTCGCAACTCGAACGGGCAAGAAGTGAAGAAAGTCGCTTATTGCACGTCGTTACATTATGTAAATGTAATCGAAAATCATTTCAATCAACTGTTGCAATTAATAACAATTATTATCGTTGGAAGTTTCGCTCACTATTTCGAGGATTAGATTGAATGACAAAGATTATAAAATATCGTTTCGTTGCGGACTAATAACTTCTTTATCGCAGATTATGCTTCCGATGCTCGAGTTGCGTTTCATATCGCCAATTCAAAAGTGATTTATCCATTCTTCCGAATCAAAAATGCAAGTTGGTTTGAGTAATTTGTATGACAGATAGTCACGCGATATTTGTTAGTAATATTTCGTGCGTTTCGCGGTATTTCACGTCGCGTACGGGAGTGCCCGAAATTTCGCGCGATCGATGATTTTCGCGAGTAAGTGTTGTGTAAGTGCCACAAGGAAATCTGAGAGGAAGACGCGGCTTAGGAGGCATCGGGCAACGGCGCAGAAATCGTAAGGTAAGTGTCTTACATTTGTGTTATTTGCCACTTGCGCAAAATTAAGTATCTGTTCTGTTTTTATTTTATTCAAATGATTCGTACGAGGATTCGAATAAGTGTTGGAGACAAAATCATACGTATAAAATTTTTTGAATTTATATTTAAAAGGAAGACTTTTTCAGTATTCTATAATTATTTTAATAAATACCCATTTTAAAAAATATAAGATATAAAGTATATTTAATACAATAATTTCGATTTTACATACTTGTTCTATAATAATCATATACATATATTTTTTATTTTTACAGTTTAACATATAGTTACCGATGTACAACTCTGCTATTACGAATCGTATCAGTGAGTGATAATTTACTTTTTATTTTAAATTGACGTTGCGCATATAATTACTTTTTGCCTATATACAAATTCTTAAAAATATACAATGCTCAATTACAAACTGCGCGCGCGAAGCGCGCGTTTTGTCATTTCTAGTCTAGAATAAAATAATAGTATTTATCGTCTTTTGTCGAATATCGTGGTGTCAACTTCGTGCGTTGTAAGATGGAGGAGAATTTATTTTAAACGCAAGAATATATAAACTTACATTTGTATAAGCTACTCTTGTCTCAATATAGTAAGTCATTCTTTTTCAATTCGATAGAGGAGAATATGAATTATTGGTTTCACTTTGATGCTCTCTTATTTTTATACTAAATGTGGTTAGAAATATAAATGCGTCAAGAATATTTTTGTCTCGGTAACAGAAATCCTTTCTGAGGGTGCATGTTCCGAGATTCGTGATCCGTTGAACGTCGGAGACGAGCGTTATCCATGAGCGTTAGGGCGCCGCTGCGAAGATCAGCTTCTATTTCTGCGCGTGATTATTTTTGCATTTCTACGGGTCGCGCGCTATCTGTTTAGTTATAAAATCGATACGGACGCGCGCGCGTCCGAGAGATCGCGTCACATTTACCGTACGTACGTCGTGTTAAATGGATAAAAATTTTCCGGGCCGCGACGCTCGCAGGACGCGGAGACAAATGAGAAATGTTGGAGGCCGTTGTGTCGCGCGGCTGACGCCGGGATTGTGCTGTATGACGCCCGTGCTAATTGCACGACGATGTTGTACGGGAGAGGTAGCTTTTTATGCCGCGACTGCTGATGACATCCCTCCGCTGCGCGCAGCTGACCCTCTATTATTTCTCGTCGTCGGTTGCCTATCGGGTGGGCGAAATCCTTTCTCTCTCGCTCGTTCTCTCTCTCTCTCTCTCCTCGCCGAATCGCGCGTTCAGCACGCCATGAATTCTCGAGTACGAGAAACCCCGCTCCACGTTCGGCCATTTGAACGGGAATATTAATTCCATTTATTTAGCGCATTTATTAATATGACGCGGGCCTCGAATATTTTCGCGACATCTCGAACGCCGCTCGTTATTACGTACGGATGATCGCGTCCGGAATTCCTTGTTCTTTTTCCCTTCGGAAGAGTTATTTTTCTTCCTGGCTTTTTCTATCGTTCGAGTGCTTTTCCTCCCTCGTATCGCGGCCCCTTTCAGATTTTAATTATACGAAGAGGTATTTTCTCTTTGGCATATTTTTAAGTTCGGTTCGCTCGCACTTGCTCGAGTCAGATTTTTTTGACGATGTGTAAGAGAAAAGTATAAAATGAAAATTTTATTACACGGTGCATTCTATTAATCTCATAGCGATAATGCAAGCGGTATTAGAAATGTACACGGAGAGAATCTTCTCTTAAAATTTACTCCGAAACTCGTGTAATTGTGGGATAACGTGGCATTTTGGAGAATTTTATGGGAGTTTTTTGTTACCAGTAAAAACCATTTTACCGTTTTGAAATTTTACTTGTAAAATTTATAGTAAAATTGCCAAAACTCTCACCAAATTCTTCGAAATGCCACGTTGTCCCACGATTACATGATTTTCAGATAAACTCCAAGAACAAATTCTCTCCGCAGAGTCTGGAGTTAGGTTACAACGTAATGCTACGATCAAAGCGCATGATCGCAAAGATAGATAAATGATTTTCTGAGCGTACATACGTATAGCGCGTATGTAGAACTGTACATATGTGATTCTTACTATCACAGTACGACGCACACACGCGGAATACATGAGCGATGAATGGTATTATATTACATTCCGTTCACGTACATGATAGAATAGAAAGGTAGCGCGAACTGATAAGATAGAAGTTAACTGTGAAGTTTTATTGCATCGTCAAAAGGTACGTGGCTTCGTCATGGGTTGGTTTCGTCGCTCCGTTTCTTATCGATCCTCGTATCGATTTCGCAGATGACGCAACGCACGTTGATTACGATTGGACAAGCGAGTGAAATAATTTTTATGTATTCTCGCAGTTTATCTAAGAGTTTTATTAAAACGTATCAGCGAGATTTGCGCGGCAAAAAGTAAATTCTCGCGCAAATATTTAAATAAATAAATGTCTCGCGGGACACATAAATATATTCGAGTGCCACGCGAACGGTCAGCTGGCAATACGTTGGTCATTTTCAAATAATTAATCGATGTGAAATGAAGCGTGGGAATTAACGCATATCGCATAGCTGCCGAATGATATACGACATGACGTTCTTTTTATCGGCTCAGTCGGCTATATGGCTGCGTCTCACGTAAAAGCTGGATATATCCCATCTCCATTCCATTCTCGATCGCATTCTGCACTCTCGAAGGAGGGATGATTCAATTCGACACAGAAATAAGGTTGCTCGTCTAGGTAGAGATGGAGGGTATAGATTCTTGCGACATCAACTGCGTCGGACTGTTGGTCTAGCGAGCCTAGCCTTCTTCCCTATGCGTTATATTCTCTGCCGTCTTGTCTTTCGATCCTTTTCTCTTTATCCAATGCTTTCGTTCTTATTGCATACACTTGGTCGTACCGTTACGCCTTATAAGTCAGCGGAGCACGCAAAATCAGCTGAAGCAATTCTAGTTAACGTTTCTGTTTGCTGCTCTGTAAGTTTCTTTAAAAAATGATGTCCCGCTAAAGAAAGATTGAGTTAGCGAAACAATGTCTATACGTAACAACAGCATTGTAATAACAAAAATATAAGAACTAGTTGCTAATTTGTTGCTCTTGCAATATTCGAATTTGTTGCTTGCGAAAGTACTTTACCTCTCGGTAAAGTAATTCGAGATCAAGGGATGCGCTTCTCCCCCTTGAGTGAAACATAAGAAAGAAATTATGTATGTGGAAAGGTGTTGGAATTTACATTTTTTATTTTATTTTATATTTTATTCAAAACATATATCAATAATAAAGAAATCTGTTTTATAAGTTTTCTTTTCTCTCTTCGAGACGTCTGACGTAATTATTTATATTTTGATGTATTAAATTTTACATATTTTGCTCATAACGTCTTGTGTTGACTCCTATTGCCTATTTATTTGTTCGTTTTTATTTGATTATTGGAGTCGGATTATCTTTCTTGATTGTTTTTCTTTATTAGATCACTTAGATCGTCAATATTGTGTCTTATTGTAATTCTGCACACTCACAAGTTTTTCGTTATTGTTCAGACTTATTTTGCAAGCAACAAATTCGGAATTTGGTTATTTCGAGGACAAATTCAGACAATATCTCTGCGCCAAATTAAAATTGATGCACTACTGATTTATAGATAAGATTCGCGTAAATTTTGTTTAAAGTTTCTCGTTCAGAATCTCCTCTCGATGTTTACGATATTTATTTGGCATTGGACCCAGTCGATATACTAGAATTGATATATTTGTGATGCAAACGAGTTTCCTTTCCGACTTACTTGAAGTAATTTTCTCTGCAGATTTAATTTCCTGTGGTAAATATAGTTACCGTAGATTATGTTAAATGGGTGAGATGTGTATCCATGCTGCAATGTTTGTGCCGCACTATATTTCATTCGAGCGTCAAAAGGAACTTTATGAATAATTCGCGGTGCTGCCGCATACATTGCGCAAATCGGATACGACCTGAAAAACGTAGCCGAGAGAACACAGTTCGCGGAGAGTTCGCAGCTCTGACGTTGATACAACAATTTTATTTACGGCACAGTTATTTTCGCCGAAATAATCTAGAAAAAATTCTACAAAAAAACGACTCTTTCGTGGTAAAGTAATTAATCACGCGCGATTAATAAATCGAGGCGTGATCGATATATTAGCCGGCGATCGTTTATTCAAACGATAGTAAATCAATCATCGCGAGATAGATGGATATCGTCAAGTCACCCTTGGAAGTAGCGAGCTCCAAATTTGCAACTATTTATCACGTAACCGCGCGGATAATCCATCGACGAGATAACGAGTAGAGGGAAGCCGACATTTACTCGTCCATAAAAAATAGTCGAGCACAAGGACGAGGAAGTACAGCAGCCCGTAAATCATGTACAGTTGCATCACGAAGTCAGCCGGTGGCGATTCCTGATCGCTTTCCCGCAGGTCCTCCATTCCGTTGCGCGGCAGGCACGTAAAGAAATCCTTTGTGGAACGAAATCGCTTCGCAGTTCACCCGCTTATAACTTTCGCGTAACGACGCATTTAGTTTTGGCGCTGGCCCACAGAGACAATCGCAAGGTGCACAAACGGCTCTTATCTCTTTCCTCTTTCTTTCCTTATCCGCGCCGTTCTTGATTGCTCGGGCGTGACAGGCTCCCTCGAGCGTTCGATTCGTAAGACCCGCGGTTGAGAGACGATCGGACGCTGGTGCGACGAGTCATCAGAGTTTTATCGGGATCGCCGCGGTTGGGTATATATACTCGGTCGTTTCCGCGATGGCTACCAATTTTCTATGATCGAGGTCTCTGGTTAACGAGATCAGTCGTTCCGCGCCGAGATCGGCGACGCCTCTCTCCTCTTGAGAATCAGCACCTACGACTCGCTCGTAAATTCATTGCACTGTGGCCTCTACTCCTCAAATGCACCTTTGTTGCTGCTTGTGCACCCTCAGAAAGGATTTCTGTTACCGAGATAAAACATTTTCTTGACGCATTTATATTTCTCACAACCTCATTTAGTACAAATATAAGACCATATCAAAGTAAAATCATTAATTCTTAGTCTCCTCTATCTAATTAAAAAAGATTGACTCGCTGTATTGAGACGAGAGTAATTTATATAAACGTAAGTTTATATGTTCTTGCGTTTTGAATAAATGTTCCCTCCATCTTACAACGCACGGAGTTGGCACCACGATATTCGACAAAAGACAATACATCCTATCATTTTATTCTAAATTTTAGGGTTTTTTCGTTGAAGATTAAAATATTCCTTTCTCTATAATAAATATGATTGGCGCTGTATCGATCCTACTTTATGATACATTGAAGTGTAATAGTATTGGATCTGGAAATTTTTTTCTGTGAGTGTGGAATAGTTGCTTGAAGCGATCAAGCGATTAACGAAGGCTGTACCTTGCAAACTTTGAAATATGTATACTATCGGCCGCGAGGCTCCTAATATTTGCGTTGATCATCTTGGATTCCCCACGTTAGAAGTGTGGAAATTGCGAAAACGTAGCCTGCCAACGTCTTTTCACACGAAAGTGTTTTCTATAACGAAAGTGTTTCTCACGTGGTTAAAGGAATTTGGTAAATTTTACTGCATTAATTTATAATAAAATAATAATAGATTTTATAATAAAATAGTTAGAATATATTATAATAAATGAAGAAAATAGAGTAACGCTTTATCGAATTACGATAAATTTGCATTTGATGACAAGCTATTCACATACATTACTGCCTTGTATATATTTCTAACTTCCTGACCAAGAGAATATTTGTCGTATATAGTTAATACTTTTAAGCTACGTGATTGTTACAATCGCTTATAAATTCATATGAAATTTAATCTAAAATTCTACACGCAAGACTGGCTAATGCAAAAATAACTAAAATTAAAATGTTGCCGTAGTAATAATCTACATTATTTTGTGTTGCAACATTCACTAAGTTTGCTGCACAAGACGCATACAGTCTCCACTACTTACCATACCAATGTGGGTATGACAACCACAGATATCGCTGTCCCAAATATTACTATTTATTGGGGTTGCGCCAACCCTAATTGGACATATGGTAACCATGTCGGTCTCTCCGAGTAGTCGTTGAATTTACGTATCAAGCAGAAATAGCAAGATCGCTTGTAGCAAGTGCATGCAGTTTTACGGTGGAATACATACGGAAAATCCTGCGTTCGTTAGTTTCCGGGTCCGGTTCGGTAACGAAGCGGTTGGGCTCTTTTGCTGAAAAATCCTCGTGCCGAAGAGATTTGTGCTTCCTTCCCGATACGGGATATTCTCCGATAAAACGTGAGTCGCGTAAGGATTCGGGTAACGCCTGAAGAATGCTTGGCAAACAGCAATCTAGAAATAGGAAGGTATCGTCGTTTCCACTCTTTTCCTTATCGGGTGCATCTTTTAAATTGCATTATGCATATGAGATTGATTGTCTTGATTTGTCTTTAAATGTTTGCGTGTACAGCGAAACAATATTAAGGTGCAGCTTTAGATGAAAATAAGTGAAACTGGGCCGATTTGAATCTTACAATAAGCATCCTTTTTAAACTACCGTAAGGAATTTATCGCGGAAAATGTCACCAGACTCATTGATCTTCTCAAAGTACGCTTATTAGAATTAAAGAGTTAAATCGATTATCGATTGGAGTATATGTGGATTTATCGTTCCGGCGAAAAACTATGTTCCAAGATCGACAAATAACCGGCGCGCAGTTTGCTGAGTTGGAGAAAATATTTAAAAAACACTATATTTGATTACCAATTAGAAGATCCAACTCGACCGGAAATGGCACTCTTCTCTATTTAATGGCCGTAAATGTATGCGCGTTAATCAACGTTATTTTGAAATTATCTCTCAACAACACCTATTTGGTCAGTAATTACTTATTGAGTGTACAGTTATTCGCATTTTTGTATGACGGCGTATCCGTTTCGGTTTTCACTGTTAACGAGAAGTTCTATTTACCTAGATGGATTTACACATACTTATTCGATGAGCGATATCCGTTTCATTTTTCTTCCTCCTTGCCTCTTTCGCCGGAAATCCATTAAAGGATCGTTACGTGCTTGATAAATAATACGGCTCTCCTCATTAGCGTAATATCAATGACGGTAATGCTCCCACAATTTTATTCTTCTTTCTGGCTGGCTCGCCGCGAACAATAGCGACGGCTTCGCAGCTCGGAATATGGCGCAGCCCCGTATTCACCCCTAACAATGTATGCGCGAATTTATTCGCGGCTATCACTTTTCATCAGATGATTTATATTATGACGATGGTATCAATTACTAGCGGCTATTAAATGAAATATCGACGAAGCGATTTATTTCGTATTAACGGTAAACGGTATCGATTATACGACATCGTAATGCGATTGAATGATTGTTTTTCCACTCCCTGTCAAAATGAACATTTCTCGCGTTAAATTGTCCTTCGTCGGTGCGGCCGCAGGCACGTTTTGTCGCACGTATGTAATTTCACAAATGTCGCGAAATAAACGACTCTTTGAAGCGGGATTTTTTTCAAGAATGCGAAACAATTCAAGTTTAGCACATAAAATAGGAGGTAACCTCTGGGTTTTTTTTCGATGTTTGTCGTTGCAGTTTTCGTTTCTCGCAATATTTTTTATACTCCAAATAAAAATGACGAATAAATTGGCGCCAGCGTTGGAAAATAGGCGACGCTGTCGGAATATTTTCTGTACTCTCGGAAGATTTACATTTTGGGAGGAACCGAATTTTTCTCCAGGCCTTGAAGTACACGAAACAATAAGCCTTATTACGAGAAGCAAAGTTCACGCGATAGCGGCTGAAGATGTTTGTCATAATATCGATAATCGAATTTTGCAAGTTATAACGTCATTGCAAACTAAATTACCGCGCGCTTCAGCGCCTTCTGGAAGGGAAGCCGGAGTCAGGGGAAAAAATATCTTGCATCGACCCGTGTTAAAAGGGCTGAAATACTGCGTGACATTATCTATTTTCAACATATACATCGATTCGAGTCCACACGCGTCGTTCGGTGCCAGCGTCTGCGCCGATGATTCTCCTTTGTTCTTGTTTAAATAGAGGGTGGTGGCCAAAAATGGTTCGGCGGCTCCGCCTTTATCGTACCTCATTTCACAAGCGACGACGCGTTTGCTTGGCTTTTTTTTTCCATAAATCCTAATATAATATCGCATGGCGGGGCATCGTTCGCCTCTTAAACATTTTTCTCGCTCGCTGCCATTAGCTTTACGAAATTGTATTAGCTCCTTTTTTTCCCCTTTTTCGTTACGTTATTTGCATAATGATTTTTACATTACGCGCAACGGTACATAATGCTGTTTTCATGCTACAAACGTTTGGAGCTTTTATATTTGTAGAATTTTAAATGTCTGGGCACAAGGATCGCGAGACTGTGCGAGTATATTTTTTGCATTCGTGACGATTTAAAAACGAGATAGGAGCATGCAATATCAGATAAATTATATTAATTTATTTTCAAGTTTTATAATCTTGACATAAGAATTTTTTCTGCTGCACGTGATACAATATTTAATTAGCTTTCCACTAATGGAGTTACTGTGTATTCTCTCTTAATTTACCATGTTACACGTCAGGATTCGATTCCAGCTGGAGTTGAAAGTTAAAATAATAACGCGTTTCTCTCCTCGGTGCGATAACGATACGTTGTCGAATAGTCTCGTGTTCGCGCGAACGACGTAACCGATGAGTACGGGCAGTAGCTTAAGAGTACAAGTTCTGACTTCGTCGCCACTGTTTAAGCCGCATTCATTATGGTGTCGGCCATCAAGCTGGCCCTCGGTCCGAGGTAGTACGTTTGGCGAGAGAGTGCACGGGGTCTAAGCACGTGTAGCGACGGCGGTCAAGCTTGTAATCTGACGGCGGTGAGTCGTCTGGTCGGTCGGTCGGGGTAAACGGTCCATTAAGACGGGGTAACAGTTAGTGGCCGTGCTGCAGGAAGCAGGCAGTTTACTAATGTGGCGACGGCAGGGAGGAAATGCGAGGGATCCCCGCAAGGGCCGTTACCGAGATCAGCCCTGATGGTTCGCCATCGCCGAGCGAACTTGGAGCGTCGATCTCGTTTTCGCATCTTCTTTTTATATAAACGTGTACAGACACGGGTTGCTCTAAACGCATACTGGGATTATTAAATTCGTGGGGTGTTATCGGCACGTTTTCGATAAATATCGCGACTCGTGAGTATCTTGCTCCTCGGCTTCGTTTAACTCTCGGATTCGCGTATGTTCCGTCGAATTAGCGCGGTTGGTAATTTCACATATAGGAAACGTGCGGCGGGCACGCGGGAAATGTAACCAGAGGATAGCAGCCTCTTAAGTGCACGCGGAGCCCGGCGTTGGGGTTGCTCGACCTGTACGAGCCGAAGTTTGATTACTGTTTTCACAGCGAGGCCACACGATGTGGGCACATACCGAGATAACAAACTGGCACATATCCGCTACTGTTTTACATACAATCGAGATCCGGAGCTCCCTTTGCTCAGATCTCACCTGTTGTCACCGGCACCGCATCCTCAGAAAGGACCTCTGTTACCGAGATAAAAATATTCTTGACCAATTTATATTTCTCACAATCACATTTAGTATAAAAATAAGACAATATCAAGATAAAATTAATAAGTCATATTTTTCTCTATCGAATTAAAAAAAAGATTGACACTATACTGAGACAAGAGTAACTTATACAAATGTAAGTTTATATATTCTTGCGTTTAGAATAAATTTTCCCTTCATCTTACAACGCACGATATTCGACAAAAGACTATTATTTTATTCTAGATTCTAGAATTTTTCACTTAAGACTAAAATATTCCTTTCTCTATAATAAATATGATTGGCGCTATATCGATCCTATTTTATGATACATTCAAGTATAATAGTATTGATCCGGGAATTTCTTTTGTGGGTGCGTAGTACACATGTGTTTCCAAGATCGTGCACGGCGTCGCAATCTATTTTTAATTAATCTTGTTCGAATGTCACATGGGAGATAAATGAATAGAACTTTATTTGTTAGCAGACAAATCTGTAATCTCATTATTCGCTTGGGAGGAACATACCCAGTGAGAAATGATTCGTCGATCGACGTCGACACCGTCGAATTGACGTCGATTCGACATCATTTCGACGTCGATCGACGAATCATTTCTCACTGGGTAGGGCTACTACAAGATGCAATTACATATTTGTAAAAGTTTCGCGAATTGCAGAATTTAAAGCGGATAGGTGATTACCTAATCGCACCATGCTCGAGCGCCGTGATTCGTCCGCATATACAGGATGAATCAGAATAGCGCCGAAAAATTGTCAGAAATAACTCGGGGAAATCTGTACAAGTATTTTGAGATAGGAAACATAATACAGGTATCCGTGGACGTCTGGTTGTTACGTCGTAGGGCGGTAAAATTATTTAATAGCCGCCATCATGTTCAATGAAATTCCGCCGGACAGGTAACAGCGCACCCACCTCTACCCTCCTAAGAGTACGGTGGAAACTACCTGGGGAAATGAAATTTGTCTGCCCTAGAACATGAAAATTATGTACTAATTAATTAATTAAAAGTTGAGCGTATGAATTTTCGGTGCATTCATTTGCGATATCAAAATTTCGCATGTCAGCCGATGTCATGCTTTGATACTGTAGCGCGATAGTTGCGACATACCTACATACATACATGACCCCAGGGGAATTTCGACTAATATGCCGGCGGTATAAATGCCTTTAGTGTCCCACAGCAAATTTTTGGTCGAATCGGAACTCGGATCTACGGCTCATTAGAGTAACATTACTATATCCTTGTGCGCCACGATCGTTACACTTATTTGTGAAATATTTAAAGAAATTTAAAAATAATTTTAATTTTGCGATAACAAGGTTGAAACGCTACCTTTACGTTTTAATTATCGCGCGTGCAACATCTAAGTAACTACTTGAGATTAAGCGAAATTTGAAGATTTGTCATCGTGCGGTGTGCACTGAAAAATTTGCAAAATATTTGTCTTCAACTTGTTTGTCTACATGCAATTTATTTAACATTATGGTTTCACGAGGCGAAGCATGATGCAAATTGTATCTATAATTTGTTGTATTATGGTGCTTACTGCCCTTTTGTTTCTGGTTGAATATTACCTTTGGGACAATTCAGGAAATGAAGCCCGTAGAGAACGAAGATTCAGTCAACTTTGGTGCTCTGTTTGCGTATTATTGTTGTCGACTACACAACATACACACGTTTACTACTGAAACGGAGGCTTCGTAGAAATTTCAAATAAACCCGAGCCAGTGCAGTACGCAGAATAAGATTGTCTTTTATAGTCTTTCCTTTCACTTTGGAAATGGAATATTTAAACTAAATTTGTTCCCGTTTACACGTGATCTTTATTTTGTTCACGAAGCTGTTTGTTCGGTCGACAGGCTGGAATCCGAGCTGAGGAAGTTTAAAGCCTGATCTACAATGTGCCTTTTGCGTCTAGAAACATTTTATTTTGCATAAACAAATTAAAAAATTAAAAATTTGTCGACAAACTACGATCGTACTATGTACAATTTTTCAACTTGCACAAATTTTTGGAACATGTTTATCGTCTACAAAATAGTATGTTTCTAAACGCAAAGAGCATTGTAGGTTTTGTAGTAGCAAATGCAGATCTTTGTTCTTCCTTATTCCAACATATACGGCATAATAGTACTATTAGTTGACTGTTGTTCGTTACGGATTCTGCTTTTCATAATTCTCATAACATTACAGTCCACGCTAATGTCGCTATAACGTGACTGCAGGATAATTTTAATATGATGGGCGGTCTTATCGATCAGGCGAAACTCATTACACTGCGCGAGTATTACTGAATCTTTCATTGTAATTGCGTTAGGCTGAGTCTTTGGTATTTGATATTATCACGTAATTATCAAATTTCACACAAACGTATTCCGATCTCTACTCAACCCCTTTTTATCTCTTCGTCCCTTCGTCGTAGCTGCGTTTTCGTTTTCTCTTTCGTTCTGGCCAGCGGCGTAATGAATTCGAGATGGCCATGTCCGTAGGGAGAACTTCTCCAGCTGAGTTTTCGGGATGAAAAAGAATACATCTCGGGGAGGAACAGCGAGGTTCGGGCTCAGTAAACTTTGATTTCGCCTACACGCGATTACTCCCGCGCGAAGCCTCGTGGGTTACGATTTGCTCGAGCATGCATTGTTAGTAAATTTTCCCCTTCGATGGCATAGGAAACTTTTCGTTTCGGAATCGCAGTTATTCGCGCATTTGCTTCTATCGCAGCTCAGTTATCTACTTGTCATTTTCATCAAATTTCGTTCAATCAAATCTTTCAACGCTGTTTCTGTAGGCAAAAGCGCGGAGGAACACAAACAAAAACGAGATGAGAAAATTGTAATCATTAAAATTTCCTTTTTTAAGAAAAAACATGAACATTTAATATAACAATATATGTACGTAAAATTTTATGTGTACATGAAATTTATTATATAAACGTCTACATGCGTACAATATTTTTGTTAAGGAATGTAATGAATATTCCATATTTTTTCTCTCGTTCTATCTTCGCCTTGCTATTTTCCTATTTCTATACTTCCTTACTGCTGTCGGCAACAATGTGGATCGCGGTCGTATCCTTTCTTTTCCCCATACTCGTCTCTTTCATTTCTATTTGAAAACTTTATATCGAGTTCTACGTGTGTTTTGCGGTTCTGCTTATGCACATTGCATTTACAGTATATTTGATTACGAAATACCACGTGTGTGTAATGGTGCGTTGCCTGTGGTAAATGTAAAAGCGCACGTCCGCGATATCGGAGTCTCCCCTCCCGCGTTCTCTTCCCATCGCGGTGGCGGCGCGGAGGCGCGATCATCTTCTGCGAAACTTCAGAACGAGAAACTGCGCGAGGCGAGGAGGTCAAAGGAGTGTGAGGCACGGGGGAATAATATGCGACGGCTCTAGAATCCATAGTTTCGCGCAGGAAGGGAACAATGGACAAGATTAATGGCAAATGGGGCAAGTGCAGGGCAACGCGGAGGATGCGACGGGGGGCACGCGGAGGAGTGGCTTTGCATAATTTGTCTTGCAGTAATACCTGAAATTCAGTGACGTTAGATTGATCTGCGGAATTTCAAAGCAAGCAACGAAAGAACTTTAACGAAGAAATAACAATGACGCGCGAAGAAGATATCCGAAAAGTACTAATGTTTTATGTCGTTAGAATGAATTTTCATCTTGCCTGTTTATGTAATTAGATTATCGCTGAAGCGTCCCGTTTCTTTTTTCGTCCGTTTATTTTTTAGGTAACTTATGGAAAATCAAGTAATTAATTTTCTGATAATCTTTTGTGGCAAGTTTAGATTTAACCTGTCATTTGGACACTTGATGAAAATGACGGGAAGAATAGAATATTTAAAAAAATAGTCAAAAAAGAATCTTTCCAAGTCTTTTTGATCAAATCGTGCCTTATAATTTTTTAAGTTTTGTTATCTATGTTCATGCTGGGGCAAGGAAAATAATGCTCGCTGTCTCTTTCCTCTCTTTCTCTCTCTCTATGGTGGAATAATTTTTCATTGATACTCGTCACATCCGGTTGCAATTACAGGTATTCGATCAATTTTCAACTCATATATTTTGAAGTGTGTTTCAAGGAGCGCAAATGTAAGACGGCAAACGCGGCTCGACGAAGACAATCCATTGTGTCTTCGCGGTTATTGGTTTGACAATTTGTTTCTCGCTGGCCATCTTGCTGCCGTGGAAATGGGATATCGAAAAAATTCCGACCGCCCATTTGCTTCGCCGCTCGCCCGAGCCTTGGGTATAGATCGCGTGAGATTGACAGTCGTTTTATTCGCGTGGATGAAAGCCATTTGCCGGCATCGGCGATTCACGTTAAAAGCAATCTGCAGCCGAATCGAAGCGGGGATTTTAATAGCGCGAAATTATTTTTTTATCGATCGGAGACACTTTTATTTTAGACCGCGAATGTTGAACTCGAGTAGCAACGTTGCTTGAAGGAACGCGTCGGGGGTGCGTGCTTACTCATTTACGATACTTGGCGCATGTGTGCCTGTGTGTGTCGTCTTCTTTGCAATTCGTTTCGTTTGCACGCAATTCTAAAGAACGAGGCGACGATGATGCACTCCGACGGTATCGCGCGGTTCTCTTGCTCTTATGGCGGCGTGAAGAATAGGATATTGAAAAATCCCTGCCTTTCATTGACACTCTGCCTCTTACCCTGCGTCACCCTCGCTCGCCAACGACACCCTTTCTCGTTCGCCACCGCTACTGAGGATGAATGCGTGAGGGTGCCACGAATGGTAGCAGGTGCGCCGTGTGAATTTATCGCGGCGGAAAGCTCGACTTATGAGCGCTGGTTGAGATTTGAATCAAGCAAGAAAAAAAAGACACTTTCTCCTTTTTAGTCGATGATCCGTATTCTCAACACTTGTAAATTTATATCGCGAAAAGTTTTTATCTTTTTTTCCGAAACTTGTTGCTTTTTCATTTTTCGCTTGTTTTTTATTTCACGTCGATTGTAATGTAATCGCCAGGAGGTAACACAATTTTTACAATTTGCATCGCGCATCCTCGATTTTGTCTTCTTTCCTGTATAGTAATAGTTACACAGTTATTTTCGAGTCTGATATTTGGAGAATCTTGAGAGATATTGCTGCGTACGTATTTGGTCAAACGATCTGGAGCATTTTAAATCAAGACAATACAACTTTTAAAAAAGAAATTGGATGCTTGAACGAATTGCTTTATTGAAAATTGACCTCTCTGCGAAAATGATAAATATCTCACAGTTTGTCGGTTTTGTTAGGGATGTGGTTTTCATCAGATACAATACAATTAATGTTCATATTTTTTATGAATAAAACGCTCGTGCGCTCTCTAAAAGTCAATCAGTGGTTTATCACTGAAACGAGTGATTTCGCTGATTCACAGTCATAATTCACAGTTATAGCACTGAATTATTCACATCGGTGATAATTGCACTGATTGACTTTTAGAGAGCATATATTAATTCACAATTAATACATTCATTTTGCCGCTCGCAACTTCTAAGCCGGTGACAAGGTGAAACGCTCATATGCGCTAACAGATGTTAAGCGATTGGCCGAGAAAGAAATCGTTCCCATTAGAGCTCGTTCGTCTTCGAAAAAGAATTCCTGCGAATCCCGCCATTTGTTCCGCCGCGATATCGACGCGATCGATTTCGCTCGAGTTTATTCTCGATGGAGCCGGCCGACTGCATCTGTGGTATTCCATACATCCATAGCAAGCCACCGCGGGTTAACATCGGCTTCCGAACACTCGTGCCCGCAAGCCGCGCCATCCTCGCGGCGAAAAGTGTTCCAATACGATATCGCCATGACCACGGTAAGCGGAGCTGGAGGTAGGTGGATCGGCGAGAAACATTTGAAATCAGTGTGTTCCTCGGGGACACATCGTAAATCGTGCGTTCCGTTGTTGGCGCCTTTCCACATGCTCCTCTTCCGCGCTGTGTCTCTCTTCCGGTTGGCGCGTGCGATTCGAAGAAATCCGAGAAAAATCGCATTATCGCTAACCCGTAAAACAAAAGTCTCGGGGGGGAGAAAAGGATCAAAAACGCGGGGCGAAGCCTCGACACAGGCGAGCTGCCATCTTTTGTTCTCTGATTAGAGTATCGACATTTTCGGATATTCATTAGACTTCGTGTCTTTATTTAATGTTTATTCCTCGATTGCGAGGCAATTTTATTTAATTACGACAATCATTTTGTGCCTCTAGAACGCACAGCATAAAGAGAAAACGAATTTCCAAAATGACAATAATAATTAAATCGGGGGTTATAATCGCACGAAATCGCGTCTGACAAATTTTCAGTGTGTTTTTTTGTTACATGCAGGTACACCAATTACAGAAACTTTGACTTTATATCCACATCTGAATTATTATCGCAATCATTATCGAAATACAATTTACTTCTTCTCCGTTTAATAAAATCACTTCAGACGTAACTCGCTTATGAATTTCATCACTTGAAGTATCGCAACTTTCGGATAGTCTGTGCACTCGATATATCTATATATCAATTGACACTCGTTTCAATTAAATTTTCAATCAAAACTGACGAAGAAAAAATACACCTATATTTTTACAGACATACCTGCTGATATGTAGTTCAATTTGGAGCAACCAATCACTCATTCCATTAACTTTTTCATTCTATGAAACATGCCGAAAGACATGTAACGGAAGATTCCTTCTTAGATCTAGTGTCTATTACATTTCTGTAGGGGTGGAGTCTGTTGAACGGTGTACATTACACACTCGGACAAGTAATAATAAAGTCACGCTTATCATTAAAGAATAATGTTCATGCTTCATGTTGACACTAAATTCTGGAAAGTATTACAATTGTTATACAGGCGTAGTCTGACTCTAATCTTATCGATTTATTGATATATAAGAGAGGAGGAAATAATAACAACAACCATGTTTTCCGTTTTGTTATTTAATGCAAAAATCGATAATCTCCGGCGTGTTTTATGAACCGTGTAAGTATTGTCCCGCAGTACCGTGATTGATTTTAAAACAAGGGCCCGTGCGAGGCATTTGGAAGGAATACAGTATGAATCGGAGTATCGAAAAAATATGTGCTTTCCGTGTACGCGCTTTTGTATACGACTGTCCAGTTTCGTTCGCCATTCCAGCAATATATTTGTATGAGCTTTCGCAATATCCCCATTTTGCTTTGCAAATGTAGCTGCCAACAAACCGAGCATTTTCCATTGACGTACGTTGCTCGTTGAAAGTACAATTTTACCTTCGCGGGTGGGACGACAAATATTCTCTATTACTTTCGCAAATAACGGCTTGCATTTGTTGCGCGCACGAAGACGTAACGTAATCACGTTATTACGGAAAACGTCTCAGGCGTAAATGTTGCAGTCGCGCGATGTTAATGCCTCGTCGATAATGCTCCCCGTCAGGGTACGTTCTGTTACACGTGAGATCTCTCTGTGTATCGCTATACCGGAAACCCCAGAGATATCGTCGCCCGAAATCTCGTGTTACGTTAGTATTCATGAGCGGGAGTGGTTTGCTGTATGCGCGCCTGAGCAGCTATTTGAGCGCCACTTCGACATAGACCAGCGCTTGTTTTTGCCGGTAGAAAATAGAATCTCTCGACCGCGAGAACAAATGTTATTGACAGTGTCGAAATTATCGCGCGCACTCTCGCTTCTTCTCGGGGCGAAAGGATGTTGCGTTAGAGCCAGTGCACCGGGAACGTAGAAGCACCGACAGGCGTGTCGCGTTGCACTTTCGGCATTAGGGCATTAATATTCAGGAGGTCCCCGCCATGGCGAATGAGGAATGTCTAGCGATGTCAGTGTTGTTAATCGACTGTAAGCACTTGCGTCGGGATCGTTTCCGGCGGAAGCGCTCGCAAATTGAATCCGCCGTAGTCTGCTGAATAAGTGCTTAATGGTTTGTCTAGGAAACGGAATTAGTTACTGTTACATCAAATATCTGATATTTGGCGCTTTGATATTTCGAGACTAATTGCTCGTCCACTCGCGATTACGGCAGTTTCACGAATTTCTCCTCGATATACAGCGGCAACGGGCACCTTTTGATTAACCAACGATCGCCTGCCTCTCTCGTTACGTTACACTCGTGTCGTGCTTATTTCTACACAATGCGTATCTGTTCAATATCTACGCGGTATTTGCCCCTGCGGCTAAGCTTGAAATCTATCTCCCGTGAGTTGCAGCAAATATCAGTTTTCTTGCCATACTCGATAGTCAACTACTAAAATTTTATTTTACAATCTTGTTGGAAGTCTTTGATCGCTGTTAAAGTTTACGACAATAGAAAATGCGAAGATTACAACAATTTCTATAAATAAAAAAGTGTGACGTCACAACACACACACACACACACACAGTCACATATATAATGGACTACTATTACCACTCGCGCGAATATCGAAGGGTTGAACGTTCGCTCTGCGCACGGATACGACAGCGTTTTATGAATCGCACATAGTGGGTCCCCAAAAAGGGGTCGGTACGGGCCATCGAAGTGGCTGTATCTTGGGTGTCAGGAGCCGGAGTCAGGGATGTTGGCTGACATTGACCGCGGGAGCAACCCCCGCTCGGGGGTTCTCGCTGGCGCGTGGAAACGGCGCTTGCGCTTCGTAGAGACTCTCGCGCGGCCGGGTTGCCGAAAGAAGGGGCGACGGGGTAAAACACAGTACGACCCCGGACTATCAAGGGGTAGCGGCGTTACAGTCCACGAGGGCTTCCGTCTTCCTATTTGCTGGGCAGTAGATTCTGCGGTAGTAGTGGGTCAACCCTAGCGAAAAGGGAAGACGGGCTCGGGCCTAGAAAGTATACATATCTCGCGTGTGCCTGTGTGTGAGTGTGTGCGTGTGTGTGTATCCGTGAGTTTCATCACGAATGAGATATCCTTCGTCGTGCCGTTTGGCGGATTCAACACTTCGGGTTTCTCGATTGCTGTTGTTACCGGTTGCACGTACCTCGCCGATAAAGCGCCACGCAGTCGTTGCATCGTGTTCGTGATTGCTTTCCCTTTGAAGTGAGTTGCTACAAGTGCATCGAAACAAGGATAGGAGCCTTTAGCGGAGGATTATGGCTTTATTATGAAATATCTGATGTAAGTATCGACGAGACGATAGAGAGCCAGTATTAACAGGGTAGCGTTGGGTGGCTGTCGGGTGTTTTTTTGTGGAACTTAGCGAGAGATATTTTCGTGGGGAGGAGCCGGGAAGTTGATCTCGTATAACGCTGAAAGCCGGTACCTCGTGGTTCGGACAACAAGAGGATACCGGGCTGGAATGCTTCAGGGAAGAAATATGAGTTGTTCTTGGCGCTTGTCGGGAATTGTTGAGAGTCCTGAACAACGACGGCCTTAGTCGTGGGTAAACTTAGTTTGATGATGTCTCGCGCGCACGCGATACTTCTTTTTCTTCGTGGATGAACTCGCTGGTACACTCTTGTCGACGATTTTCTTGCTCTTAGAATTAGTACATTTCTGGTTCATTAGATACTTTTTATTCAAATAGAAATTTGACACAACTCCGTAACAAGATAGGCCTACAATTATTCGGCGATACTGTACAATGCCTATGTACTTCTCACGTAATTTATATGTAAAACACACTTACTCTTAAATTCCACTTAATAAGGACCTAAACCAAAGGTCGAAACGTTTAATAAATGTGGCCAGCTGAGGTCGATTGAAATTTGAAATTTTATTAAAATAGAAACGTGTTATTGCACTTTCGTTGAATTGATTATTTGGCACGTGGAATGTTTCTTTTCGATCGCGAATAGTATACAGTCGCGCGCATATTTTACTCTTCGATGATTATATTGTTTAGTATATTCTCCTAGAATATTTTAAATTTTTAATGAAAGTTTAAACTTCTATTGAACTTATGAATATATTTCGTCGTACATATAATTGCCGAATCTCTTCTCTTCTAAGAAAATAGTATTATCCACGGTATCGAATTATTTTATTTATTGGAAATAGTAAAGAACATGTCATGTACGTATCAGCACTTATAACGCTTTTTGAAATATAAAAATTGAGCTTGTAGAGCGGAAGTTATTTTTGAATCAGTGCATATTTCCTGCGGAATATTCGAAATATATTCATAATAGCTTTCCCTCCAAAGAAAGACAAACTTTTTGCATTCATCTTGTAATTTTTTAGTACATGCACGAGTAAGACGTTTTTCGTGTTCCGCCTCTTTTTATCCGCTTTTCCCCGGCTTTCTGTGCACGAAGCTGCATATCGGGACACCAGAATAGACGAGAAACTCATATTCGACGATTCGTATGCGCAGCCAGCCATCGAACGTTCGATTAGTCTGCATCCAAGAGACAATAGTTAATCTTTATAGGCGATTTCGGTATGTCGTTGCGCCAAAGTGTCCTCCACTATGGCACCATTTGGTACTGGCCTGCTCAATTCCCGCCACGCAAAAGCCGATACTACTCATAGCGTATACTTTGATGAAATGTGCGGTGCACGGCGAAAGCTTTTTACATGCTCGTTAGCGAAAGAGGTTCGTTGTTTTACGAAACATATATACATATATGTGGAACATTAAACAAAAATGTGTACATGGTTTTTAATGTCACTTTAATAATTTATTCTAAGCCCTGCTTTAATAACTGCGCATACTTAATTTAATTCCAATGTTATTAAAATTAATAGCTCCCCATTAGTAACGGTGCAATTTATTGCAAATGGTATAATCGTTCCATAAAATATGGAAATATATTAAAATGTAGTGCGCAGACCTCGTTTCTATTTGTTGCTTTATCAAATGCGCTCTGTTCCACTTCACGTCGCTGCGGGCCTCGGTGCCTCGAGACGAGTTAGTGAAATGCGTGAGCACAGATCACTCATTTAATTTTCGACACTAACGCCAGATTATTAACTGCGTCCGCAAAGCGATAATGCGTGCCGTGCTCTAGCGCAGTAATGCGAAGTTAATTTATTCGATGATTACGTAGCTGACCATCGTACTAATCCTTGCATCGATAAAATCACCAGAATGGAAATTAGGATGTCATGATTAATAATCGCGCACTCTCGTGATCCCGATTTCCCTCTTATCGCGTATTCCCTGTCGCCGGCACTGAATCTGCCGCGCACCGCGACTCTCGTTACGCGCTCGATAGGTGCGTGCGCCGAGCCGAAACTCGAGCTCCTCGCGGCGCGTAGTTCGGTGTGCACGCGAGTGCGCCGCATTACGCACAGTCAGATTAACCGTTCGACGCGCAAAGCGAATCCGCGGTTTAATTCCGCGTACTCCTACCGGAGGGTGAGGGGTAGGGGTGGTGGTTAATCAGAACGCGGTGCAAATCGTGTGCGCCAAGTATACGGGGCGCATTAGCAGTTGGCCCCGCCGAAAGAAAGTTGCGCGTGCATAGCGCGTGTCGCCGATAAATCTGGTGTTTTGCGCGTGCCCCGGGGATGCACCGCGTGTTACGCGACCCGCGCTTAAACCGCACGGCGGCCGAGCGTAGGATGCATATTTATGACCTACGATGTGTACCCGTGCATGTGGCAGAACTTTGTCTCGTGCCATACGTTACAAAGGGGAAGTCCATTATAATTGCTACGCCAACTGATACCCGCATTTCAGGCGGGGTAACAACCGGGATTGCGGGAGACGGCAGTTTAACCGTTTAATCCCTCATATGTTTTCCAGCGTTCGTATTAAAGCGCGTCGCGCGTTTATCTGGAGTGACATATTAGACTGTGTCAGCTGCAGTTACCGCGAAAATGGATGGTTCGAGCGATTAAGGCAGTTTGATCGTGCGAAATTGTCATCGCTTTAAAAGGGTCCGCTTTTCAAACAGGTTGGACGAGTCTAATCTGACTTCGTTAGCGCGAAACTATCCGTGGATTCGCTCTTATCATCTGTCCATTACATCTTTGGATGTAAAGGGACGCGGCGTCTCACAGGGCAAATTGAATTACGAAAATATTTAACGTGCAAAATATAAAATACAAGGTGTCCCAGGAGGAATAGTCAATGTTCTGGGAGGTGATAGTATCGGTGATTTTAAGCAAAAATGTTCATATGAATATACGTCCCATTCCCCACTGCTTCCGAGATAGAGCTATTTGAATGTACAGTTGCAAAATTACCGGCAAGAAAGAAATACTGCGTACTAGTTCTAATATTTTTTACAGATCATAATGAATTTTCCAAAATTCCACCGTTAACAGCAATGCATTTTTCAACTCTTGCGAGAACGCGTTGCTCGTCCGAGTACACCGTGACGTTCCTTTACATTTTGAACATTTCTACAATGTTACCAGCGCAACAGTCAACAGACGTATGAGAGTAAATTCCCGCAGACGTTTATGAGATGGGATGGAGGGTGAAGTGTACAGAAAAAAAGTAAATACACGAGACATTCAAGTAGCTCTATCTGGGAAACAGTGGGGAATGGGACGTATATTCATATGAACTTTTTTGCTTAAAATGACCGATACTATCACCTCCCAGAATACTGACCTTTCATCCTGGAACACCCTGTATACAGATTTTTCTCCCCGCGCGTTAAGGTGTGTTCCGTGTTTTTATCATTCGCGTCTCTTCTTCTTTTTGCTCTTTTCTCTCTTAAAATATTTACGGCTAGCAGCGATGTATTCGATTGTTAACAGCGCGGTTCTTCGGAAATCAATCTAAATGTCTTAGGGCCGTGTTGTTTAAAAAACCTTGGTAACTTAACTAAAGCCAGCGGCACACGATACTATTTTCCTACTGGTTACGAGAGCCAATCAGGATTTAGCTTTAACTCACCTGATCTAAAACTCTGCGTTCTTATTGGTTCTCGTGAGCAATCCAGTAAGCAAAATAGTATCGTGTGCCGTTGGCTTAATAGTTAAATCATGTATTATGTCTGTTTTTCATTCAAATTAGGTAACGATAAGGCCGGTTTTTTCAACCTCTTGATAAGCTAATTAATAGTTAAATTATATCTTTGTCTAATTTGACGGAGAAACAATGACATATGTACGATTTAATTATTAGTTAATTTACCAAGGAGTTGAAAAAACCGGCCCTAACATACATTACTGTTTCCAGATACACGTCTATATTCAGATATTTTCTTAGAACATAAAGTACTGGTTAATATATGTATTAGTTGAGAAGTCATGACGCAATACGATGCGTGTGTTTAACTGTGCCTCTGTATGCATAAATACTCACTCTTCTAGTACTCCTTTGTACAGTTTTTTTTAGTTAAATGCCATGCATGATACGGAGCTGGAGTGCATACAAAGTCGTTTGGACGCAAGTTTTAGCACGTTGCCCGGGCTTTTGCAAATTGCACTCTGCCGCGTCGCTTGCCTTTCCAAGCTCGCTCTGTATACATATCATTATATTCGCGTGCGTTGCATATAACGCGTGTGCGAGAGATAGTTTACACACATGGGAAAGATGAACAACACGGCGAAGTTTCTCGAGTTAAAACGCAGCGCGAGACGATGATATTAACTTGTCGAGCTTTAAACGAAAATGTCGCGCGGGCTAATCGTTAGATTTCGAAGTAATTTTAATTGGAGCTTCGGGAGAAAAGAACGGTAATGTTTGCACGTGGCGGTACGCGCGTTGCGTTTCCTCACGGACATCATTTCACTGTCTATAATCGAATGCACGACTGGAATTCCGATCCCGTCCGGATCCCGTAGAGAATCAGTTTGCTTCGACGAATGCCAAGCGATACAAGGAACACAGAACCTTCTCGAGTTCACGTCTCAAAGGGTGGAGTAGCACGGCAGTTTTCTCCGATCCTCGGACAAATTTGTCAGTGAAGTTAAATTGGATGTTGCGCTTTGTGACTCGTCAGAGTAAACGTGAGACGCAGATGAAAGAAAGTGCGAAATGCAATACATGGGTCGCGTCGCTCCTTATTTGCGGCTACCGTAATGCACCGAGACAATGTTCTAGCGAGCCTTTAGTCGCGACATATATTTTGAAATAGAATGTGACGCAATACAGAAAATACGTAGCATACGATATAAATTTATTTTGAGAGTAAATCATTATTTTAAGTGACTTTAATGGAAAATAAGTTCTTCGCGCGACAGTCACGTTTTCTTTCTTGGATGTGTGCACTGAGAACAATTTTCATCGGATAAACCTATTAAACAGTGTTTCCGATGGTTAATATTTCCGATTACGTTTTCCGATGAAATTTATCCGATAAAAATGCAGTTACCAACGAAATTGCATTGAAAAACCGATCATACTTTGTATCGAATATACAATTTAATTGGGTATATCCGTTTGTTATTATGTAATTGGATTACATTTATATTTAATCGAACATTTTTCTCAGTGTCTATTTCTCAAAATGCGCGCCCCTATTGCTATTATTATCGAATGTAGGTGAAAAGAAGATAAAATTATTAATTTAGATCGGGAGTTTTTTCTTCTCAGAATGAGAACGGTCGATTAGTTGTACAAAAATGTCACACATACTTATATCTACGTTTTCTCATAACCTAAATTCGCAATATAGACGTTTGACGTATGCTCTGACTTGTTGCTTGTATTTATAGAACGCCGTCAGCTCTCGACCACGGGTTATTTCCAGGCTTTTCATATAACTCTTGAGTCCTTTTTACATGTGGAAAAACGTATGAAAAGTTAGATTGAGTCTCGACATTTATAATGCACTCGTCTGGTGGTTCAAATCTCGTTTTAATATCCATGTCCATTAGCGTATAAATGTACCCGGCTTTCCCATAGTAAAACATTGTGTTCAAATGAACGATATGTTCGATAAATAATACTTGAGACAGAGTTTTGCCGTAAAAACTATGTTTGGGGTAAATTATTTTTAGACATTGATAATATGAAACGTTACATCGTTCGACTGCTGAAAAAGTTAATGTCTATACACGTCACATTAATTATTACGAAGAAATGTGAGAGTACTTGCATACATATATTACAACAATTCTAGTTAATTTAAGCGACGTAAGATTTTGAACGGGTTATTTTCGGCCGCGTGTGGTGAATTGATCTCTTAATGGCGAATGGCGAAAATCTTAATGAATAGAAAAAAAGCTCGCCATAAATTCCCAGGCGTTAAATGAGTAGCAAACGCACGTCTGGGCTCCGGTTGGCGACACTGTCTGGCGAGCGAATGTAAAATAATTTTACGATGGCATTGTCTATTAAAAAGTGTCCGATTAAATACAATCGGATAATACATTTACATAATAACAAACGGATAAACCCGATAAATATGTGATCGGCTTTTCAATCAAATTTAATTTGATTTCATCGGGTTACCATAATTTAATCGGAAAACGTAATCGGAGAAATTAACCGTCGGAAACCTCATTTAATTGGTTTATCCGATGAAAATTTTTTTCAGTGCATTATTTATTTATTATATATTTATTGTACAATTTTTCTATCAAGCAAATATTGTCGTCAAGTGTACAAAAAATTAGTAAACTTAAAAAATTTTGTTTGGTATTTGATATAAAGTCGACCAGCATACTCTAGATTTTGCTGCGTACTTAAATTCCGCAAAAGAGTTTTGCACTTCTATAAAGCCAATTAAAAGATTGCTTCTAACAAAGAATGTCGATAAAACAGACGGCTTTAGGATCCCCTTAAAGATGTGTCGCGAATCAGCTCGCGCAGATCGCGTTAACCCCAGAGTCCTTCCTTCCGGCTGGACGTCCAGTCGCTGGACTTGACGCGTCGATCTTCTTGCTATACGTCAACGTAATTCGGAGGACACATCGTTGAAGTAACTCGATTTCCGATCGAGCCATGCGGATAACTCAATGCGCGCAATCGAATAACTCGCGGTTCTGTTAGCGACGAGATGGATGTGCCGAATGGGAACCGCAGAGGATACTCGTCCGCTCGAGAAAACCGCAGAGAGACGAATGGGGACGCGCGTCGCGGCAGAAAGAGAGAATGTAACACGGATCGATTCAATAGAATTATACGTTCGTTAATCCGAACATCTCTGGTGAATTCCGCGCTTTCTATAGCTTGTCTCAGCCGCGCGTCGATATATTCGACTGCAGCCCGCGTTTACTATCGATACGCCGCGTCGGGCGGAGAATCGACCAACCGCGGACTTCAGAAACGTCGTCTTCAGAATCGTCGATAAAGTAATGCCGCCAGTCGCATTTCTTATCCGCTCCGTCTTACCGTTTAGCAGAGATTAATTTTTATTCCTGACATCGCGTGTGCCTGAAACGAATTGCTCACGCGAGTAAAATTCAACGGTATGCCTGAAGCTTACGAATGCCTTCGAGTATCGTGTCGGAACAACAGTTTCGAATGCGCACGAGGCTGCACGAGGAGAGTCGTTGCGCACTTAAGAGAATTTCGAGCAGCAAGAATGTAAGAAATTGCCGTTGTTACATCGAGATTCGGCGAAACTATTTTTTTTCTTTCCTCGCTGAACGGCGGACTCGTGCACGCTAACTGTGCCGTTTATCGCCCGTAATTCTCGATCGGACATCGCGGCCCCACGTCTGCACTCGACTCGCGCGTGCGGATCGTGCGGGCGGCAGCGAAGCTGCTAATGGAACTAAGCAGTTTAGGCTGGAAAACGGGTACGACAGTCTCCCGACTAGTTTCACCGGTAGTTCGGAAACAATACCCGACAAATCCCTTTTGCGGGTCTCACCGCCTTCGGCTAAAACAATGCCCCGATTCTTCCGTGAAATCACCCACCCGGGACATTGCACACATACACAATGGGCCCGGCATCGGAGAGGCGTGCTTCTGGAAAATCAATGGAGTTTAGTGGCGGCAGGATAAAGGTACACGCATTCTTTCATCGCGTCGGCTTATCGTTATCGAAAGAGCTCATTCATAAATGTCCATTTGTTTGCGCCAACGCTCTCTCGTCCCACAATGGAAATGTCATTCTCAAAAGCTTTTACCGAGTGATTTATGCGCGGTTATATTAAAAAGAAAAAAAGCAACCCGCGATAAATCCGCGAATCTGCATTTTGAGAGACATTCAAGAGCACAAATTGAAATTATGAGATTGCGTGTGCGCAATTTAGTGACACGCAAGGTGCAATCTCGATTCTAATCGTCTCTGATTTTTGTAGAATCAATAATTATAACAATATGTCGAAAAACATATCACGAGAAGAGATGGTGAATTTAGAGAGAGATCTGCGTACATCAATTATATTTATAATATAATTATTTAAATACATACAAGTCTGCGCACATTTATAATATAATTAATGTAATCTAATACGTCTACGGTTTGATGCGAAGTTTATCTATAACTTTGCACCGCACGTCCTTCTACGAACACAAAATATCGCATTTGTCTCGAAAGACCTTCGCGGACAGCGAAAGCTCGCGTGTAGGAAAATCCCGGGATCTACGTAAAAGCACCTTTCCAATTACGGTAATCAAGAGACGTTTTCGTTTACACTTGTTCGACCCTTCGAACGAGGGTTTACATGGTTAATTACCGAACGTGGCTGGCGGATCGTCTGCGAGCCGTGCGCGGGAGGTCCCGGCCGGTCTGTGTACTGTTTTTAGGGGAGGATTTGTCCAGTGGCACACGGATTAATCGAGCGAAGGCTCCGACGGTAGCGTTATCAGTGCACCCTAGTAGATAATGCGCGTCAGGATGCAGCCGCAGATAGACGGAGAAAGAGAGAGAGAGAGAGAGAGGGAGAGGGAGGGGGGAGAAACCACGAGAAAGCTAGTCTCCCCTAAAGTGCGTGCGCGCGTGTGCGTGTCTATTCGACCTCGTCGTGCGAAACAGCTGAACGTGTTTGCTCCTCGTAAACCACTCGGTCGCGCGCGTATTCTCCGATCCCCTTGCATACCTGCGTTATCGCGCGAGACGATGTCGTGTCGCGTTACGCATGACGCACCCTCCCGCATAATACGTGCGCGGGCGCGCATACACGCGCACGCACACAGGTGTACGCACGATCCGGTACACGCGTTTCAAGGACATTGGGTGACCGGCCGGCCGCACAATTAAATCGAATTTGATCGAATTCCGGGCGTGTGTGCGGCCGGTTGGCCGCAGCCTGGGTCAGCCGACATCAGCGTTGCGGAATATTTCGGCCATATTGCCGATGAGGCGGCGCACCGGCGGGCTCGCTCCGTTTCGGTATCGCGACAAATTATTCACTAATGCCTGGAGCGCGCGACACGAGATTTATTAATATTAGGCAACGTTTGCTGCACCCCGTATAATTGATCGCCCCGTCGTCGTTGCGCGCACATGGTGTCGGCCGTTTGACACATTTTTACGGTTCTCACTGACTCGTTGGAAACAAATGTATCGAACACGTATAGAGTACAATGAACAGTTATAATTGTTCGCACAGCCGTGCGAAAAGTTTCATGCTTATCTCGGGACTCTTGTTCCGTTTTATATAATAAATTACAACTTAATACTTTTATATAATAAATTACAAGTTAAAATACAGTTGGATAATCCAATTGCATAATAACAAACGGAGATATATCCGATTACATTGTACATCCGATGAAATATGTGATCGGCTTTTCCAATCAAATTTCAGCGGATAAATTTCGTCGGATGTATCCATAATTTAATCGGCAAACGTAATCGGAAAAATTAACCGTCGGAAATACTATTTAATTGGTTTATCTGATGAAAATTGCTCTCTATGTATATATGTAAAAAAAAAATGAGACGTTATGAGAATTGGAAGTACAATTAAAATTCCCCGACTGAGGACGAGACTCCAAAGCGGTCGAAGTATATTGCTTGCATCCTTAGAAATTAATAGGTCCTCAAAACTTTTTTCATTCCGTGAAGTTAGCAATCTCTGGAACGATTGCTCCGGTGCAATCTTGTTCAATTTACGGTGTTACGTATATAGCGAAGCTTATATATACCGTGACACCGTGTGCCAAACTTTCGCGCAATGCTCGCGACAAAAGGAAGGGACCTTTATTGATTTGATCGAATGAAATGACGTCGATACCTTCGCGGAGCGTAATATCGCGACAGATCGGTACCGTATGCCGTCTGGGCATACTGAATATAATCTCAGGATAGCGCCATTGCTTCTGTATTCCCAGGCGGATGTCGTAGAAAATACGGCGATTTTACGCTGTTTTGATGTGATATAATGATTTCTCTTGAGGCTGCCAGCATTCGATCCAGGCGCGCAAACGTTTACAACCCGGCTCGATCGTATCGACGTCAAGCGCCCCGAGGAAATTCTAAACGCATATCTGCATTTGAATGCCATATTTTACAGTATCACGAGGGTAACCCCCTTATTTACGAATGTGCGTATGCAATTATCTCAAAGTATCTAGATCCCATAAGTTCTTCTTTCGCACATTTTATTAATATTGTAAATAAAATCCACAAGGCTCTGACGTGAAATCACGAAGTAACAAAGGATAAGACAGGGTGTTAGTGTCTAAATGATTTCAATTTTTTTATTACGAAAAATTTACCTCAGCCACGGTTTCAACCTGTTAATATTATTTTACCAATACTTTAAACAATTCCATTAATTCTCACGCAAACTATTTAACATTTTTATATCTTTAACAATTTAACTCGTACATTTTACACACAATATCAATACTACCAATGAAATTAATGACAAGCTTAACTAGTTCGTTTTTGTTATTAATGATTTTTAGTCTACTTTCATGTTTCTCTAATTCTCAGTTATTTGTATAAAAGTATTAACATAAGACATAAAATGTCGCGTTAAGATAGCATCAAGACTTCTCCTTTGAATCTTTACATTACAAGATTAATTAATTTTGTTACTCAAAGATAATTATGTAATACAATTATCCTACACGCGCATATACAGTTTTAATTATATAATATTGTAAAAAATTTTTATAAAGATATAATCGCATTATTCTATTTAATTATAGATACAAAAAAGCTTAAGAATTAAAAGAACGACATAATTCAGCAAAATTACAAATTATGCACGAACTTATCATCGGCAGAAACAGAAAGATGGAATGAAAATTCGATGAAAATGTACTCGTGAGATAAATTTTCCTTGCAAATTGAAATGTACGTTTAACGTGTATATCTTTCGCGTTGAATTTACTTATCGTATACGCAGCTATTTCAAGTAAATTTTGTATAAGATGCAGCAATAGGAATTCGTTGCGGAACTACGCGCAATTCTTTTCTACTTGCCGGAATAGGATATGTAGAAGGGACCATTTGCGACTCGAAAATCTACTCGTATCTCGTGGCAGCGGGAAGGGAAAGATGGCGGAAAAAGAGGGGAAGAGAAAGGGGGATTTGAAGTAGGCTCGAGGTTATCTTGATTGGGATATGGTAATGCTTGGCGGTAGTTAAGGACCAATTTCTATGGATGTGCGAATGCGTACGCGGAGAAATGGGGGATGAGAAGGTGGAGAAGGAGGAGGTGGAGGAGAAGGTAGGACGGGTGAATGAGAAAATAAAAGCAGGGCGCGGGTGGGAAGATGGAAAGGGCGGGGGGTGGGGACGCGAGGTCGAAGGATCGAAAGAGAGCACGGAGGACGGTGGTGAGGACGCGACGAGGAGGAGGGCAGGAACACGAACTAGGCGGGCGGCGCGGCATGCTAATATCGGATTTTCTATTCGTACGTTCGGTCCATCTGCTCGGAAACGTTTATTTGGCGCTTTATTTCCGCCATACGGACGGATGGCGACGGATGGAGAAAGAGATAGTTCCCTATGAAAAAGCTGAGCGCCGGCCGCGAACAACTTTCTCCGCCGCGAAGTTTCACGAGGACCGACCGACCGACCGACCAGCGGGGGACGAACGACGTGGAAACTCGGGTGAACGTATTGCCGATAGGCTATCGTAAGAAATCTCGAAAGTCGGAACTTGGCGGGAGGTTTCTCCAAGTTTTTCGTTTGTCGTCGGGGACACGTGTCTGGTTTTATCGGTAGGAGTAAGAATAACGTTAGATCCCGCTGACAGTTTCATAGGCCGTTGACAATAAACTTTTTTCATGTGCTCGTCAAACCGTCTCGCAAATGAGAACCATTGTCGATTTTATCCTTACCGTCTATCGCGCTTCTGATATGTGTATTCATACATTTAAATCTGTGTTCACCACAAATGTTGTTCTTATATAAAATTACTGGCAATTGTACAGCTTACGTGACAGACAGTACACCTCTTTATCGTGGCGTATTATTTCGGCGTAATAATTTCGTAATTTACTAATTGGTGCGTATAGGTGAGCACTGCACGGACGCCATTTGATTCGCCTCTCTTTGATCCGTCAGGTGGCCATTATATACGTTTCACGTGGCGCTCTTGATATTTATTCGGGGTATAGCGCTTTGATTGATATCACCCTATATTTCGCGTCAAACGTGACACACTCATGAATGATTCAATCGCGTTCGTACCTGACGTATCATCCATAACGCGAGCGCGCTCTCGGGTCTTTCGATATAATAAAAATTATACACGGCCGTCGTTATCGCGGCTATACCCCGCATAAGCAGTGACAACCGAAACAAATTTCGCACGCTTTTCCCTGGATCGTGTACCAGAAAAGGGAACAAAGCGGAGCATGGAAAAAGAGCGGAGAGGAAATATTGCGCCATCGGCGAGGTACACGTATGTGTGTGTATATAAATATAGTATATATATCCACGGCTTGATTTTCGTGTCGTCGCTCTCTTTCATTCGTCGTTTCTCACGGCGAGAGCGGGATTACGGCGGGAACGATCGTTTCCTTGGCTCGTCTCGTATGTAGGCCAGTGGACTCCCTGTTGCTTTTAGTTGATGAACCAGCCCTGTCTTGAGTTATTATTTACTGCTCGAGATGCCTACATTGTCTCTCGCGTTCGCTTTTACTTCCGGTCAAAGCGCTCGGCGTCTTCAATATCTCACCGACGTACGAATACCAGCACATTTCTTTCTTCCTCGAGATACACGAAGGGACTACTTTTGCCATGTCGTTATTTGTTACATTATTAACGGGCCACTTTTTTTTATAAAGAGGAGCAAATGTGTTTTATTATCATTTTTTCTCCCTTACGTAGGGCATATCATATATGTAAAGTTTATTGTTGCGTGGTTCCATGATATTATAAAATAATTTATAATAAAAGAATCTGTTGCGCGAGTTTTTCAGTAATTTTTGCACTACTATTTGTACAAGTGTCTTTAATGTTTTATATAAACGCGTAATTCCGTTTGGCAGCAAAATACATTGGAGAGTAGCTTATAAATTATATAATGATTAAGTTCTCTTATGTGTGATTACGGTGCAAATTAAATTTCCATTAATATATTCCGGCATAAACTAGAAGCTTCCGCTAGCTCGGGCGAGATTTTATCCGGACCTATGGTTCTCTAACGTTGTAAAATTTGCTGGCGTGCATTTTCTGACCATCCCGTTTAGTCACACAAAGCTGCTATATCTCCTAGATTATATTTAATGAAGGTCCGCAATGCCAGATCGCTAGAATGTATGCTCGCCCCGGTAAATGCTCCGTGTGCGTAGATATGCACGAAAAGGGACTAATGTTGCACGCAGATAAAAGTCGTTTGGCGTTAGAATGGGACGTAATACAGTCTCGCTACGAAACTTTATTAGAATTTTCATCTTACGTCGCACTTGCGTTTTCATTTAATTATCCAGTGTTCTTTCTTACACTGCGTCTACTTAAGACGGAGACGCATCTGAGGTACAATTTGAAGATAATAGCAATTACGCCTATGTTATATTTTAATCGTTGACACTATTAGTGAGAAATTATTAAGGACTTAATTAATATTGATAGAAGATGAAGGCATTTGAAAGCAACGTGTTGGAAATTGTTATTAAATATTACTTATACGCATAAGGAATAAAGTATTTATGCATAAGCTATTCCTTATACAGAGATTAACTACGTTGTTTTTGTGTACTGTCTATTTGACGGAGAATGGAGGTTTAAAGGCTTCAAAAGGGAGCGACCTTCTATCACAATTTTTCAGTTTTATCTACTATGAGAATTATAAATTTTTTGCATTGCATTCATGAAACGCCTAAGTGGAAAAGCGAATAACTGTGTATTCACGACTTCGTCTGCTTTCTCTGTTTTAGGTAAGTTTCACGTGGTAATGTCCTTAACGCTTTGCGAAGTTAGCGCCGTTACCGTAAGTAATGTCTTCCATTATCACTGTTGCTCCACTTGAACAGAGCGCATCGAAAAGCGTTGGTCGAGAATTGACGATCGGTCGACGAAACTTTATAAGCAGCTTTGTACGCGTTCGGTGGTTGCTTAGTAAAATGCACCGGCGAAAAGTTAGGACGCTGTTGTAAAGTTGGCTTTGTAATCAGGCGATGCAAAGAGGTCCTAAATAACGAAATACCTTTTTCTTTCGGTCAATGCGCGGTTTCCTTAGTCTTTGCTAATTGAAAAGTATATAATGCATCTATTTATTAAATTACTAGAAAATAATTATACATCGATAAATGTCACGAAGAAAAGTTTTAAAAACTTTAACATTTCCGTGACCACTGGGACATATAAGTCTCACTTACATTTTCTGCCTCTCCTGGGTTCCTTGGGGTACTGTGTCCCATTAAAAAAAAAACAAGTCAGTTATGAAAGGGTTAAGTTTTTATAAATTCTCTAATTATTATACTTGTCAGCGTCTTACTATTTTTTAATGATATAATTTAAAAAAAATTGTAAGTACGTGCATTATAAGTTTTATTTTATTTTGTATTATTTTATACACATTTATTAAAAAGAATTAACGTCTTATGCGTCGCGTATTTTATGATGGATAACGTTCGACTATGTTGAAGTTTCGTACGCATATAGATATTACGGTTATTGTCGCCGATTGTCTCTCGCTGTTTGCATGATGATAATAATAGCCGCTCGATGGATCGTTACTATTCCATAAACTCAACCGAGAGATGCTAATATCGAGTACATTTGCATAACATCCTTCGGGTGTACACAGTATGCTATTAGGCTTGTTATAATTCCTATATATTCGTGTTTATCGGTTACCTTACGATTTGTATATTACTCTTGCATTTTATTATCTACAACTCGCCGATGACGTGCTTATTAAAAAAATATTTAATGCGTTGTTACCGAATAATACGGAGAGAATTTTCTCTTAAAATTTACTCTGAAAATCATGTAATCGTGGGACAACGTGGCATTTTGAAGGACTTTATGAGAATTTTTTGAAATTTTACCATACATTCTACTAGTAACACGTATACTAAGTACAATTACTAGTAAAATGTATGGCCAAATTTCAACAAACTCTCATTAAAGTTCTTCAAAATGTCACGTTGTCCCACGATTACACGATTTTCAGGAAAAGAAGATATTTATCGATAACATTTTTTATAACAATAACAGCAATGTTGTATTTAATATGCTTTTATGCAATTTAACGTGGTGCAAATGGGTGTTGCTTATCGATTATTCCTGAAAAGTGAGCTATTTCTTTTCATCGTTTTAATTTAAATTCGCTCAACTGTACGCGGTTCAGAAAAATTTTGGGGGGTTTACTATTTATGTGCTCGCGTCTCTTTAATAAATGATAGTGATAAATCGGATCGACTGGTCGGTGATTTATCGGCTCATCGCCGATTGTGCGCCATGCTACAACATTGGCTGGGATTTCGGGTATTTGACTTGATGAATCGTTACACCGCGAATCCTGACGTTTGCGTATACATTGGCCACGATTATTTTAGGTAGTGTCAGCATCAGATGACGTAGTAATTGATCACAGGACAAGCAGCAGATATTACATCCGGTTTTTGTTTTCGATAGTAGTGAAATATTTTCAACAAGTACTTTCCACTGATAATGTATGAAAATTAAATCGCGAATGAGAAATCACACCTTTGTTTTAATCGTGATATTCATTACATTTTGAAACTCTCTTATTAATATCTCTGAGTAAATATCAGTTATGATTTCGGTAATTTAATAGTGTTTGATATCGAGACATGAAAGTCAATCTGCAAACAGTATATTAAATTAATATTAAATTTATATTAGTCTAATGCACTGCGAAATTGTTTTACCTCTTCGTTTTTAATTTTGGCGAATAAATAACCGATAATTAATAAAAAATAGAAAAATATAACGCAGATTTATGGGTATAATGTCATATTGATGGAGTTGATCCATTCTATTGTAATATTAATTAGTAATGCGATATATGTTGCTATATCTGTATATAAATAGAAGTGTAACAGCATTTAAAAAATGAAGTTTAAAATCCGTGTTGTAATCCGCGTGTGTTCCATAGTTAATTTCACGCGCGATATCATCTGCATTCGATATTAACTAGAATCCCAAGTATTTTTATTTCGTTATTAAAAGAGCGATGTCTTTTAATTAATGTAATCAACGTTGCCGGCGCGAATGTTGGTATTTCCTTGCGATTCTCGCATTTTCGTCGCTTGTCACTGTTGCACAGCCGCGCCGCGAATCAGAATAAGCTGGTTTCTTTTGTGCTCGTCTCTTCACCTTCGCGTATACTAAAGCAAGATTCGGGGATAGTGGCTTAATTAACTGACGAAAAGCTATTAGAGTAATTTATCGGCATGCGGAATCGCGGATGGAGAAACCGAGGTAGGCTACTTGGCGCGCTAAGTCTGTAGTGGAACATTTTGCAATATGGCGGATTCGGTACATTCCCAAACGATAATTGAGAAAGGAAGAGAGAATTGTATACAAAACGGTATAACAGGCTCAGAAAATGAGAAGAGAGATAATAGAAGATGGCATTTGAATGTTAATTATGTTTAGGAATGATGTAAATTCACTGATTAATCACAACACACATATAATCAACGGTAAGTTGGGGGAAGAATTTGCGTTTAATTAAAAATTTGTCTGGGCACGCAACGTACAAATAATATAATACCTATACCACGTAGTGTGTTGTATAATGGAAAATTTTTGATCAGTTTTCCTGCTACGCGAAAATCAATACGAGGTGTTGCCTCCGACGTTCATTATCGTTGCTTTTGTTCTATTCTAAAAACGTTATTGTAGCGAAAACTGAAGGATAAACGTGAATGTGTTCTCATTTTCGTGAATTGAGGTAGGAAGACATTTTAAAATGAAGCGGCGCATTATGGAAGCGGAAATGAAAAGCAGATATTTAGTACTGGCGAGGAAAATAACAAATGGTTACAGATACGTAACATTTTAATAAAATTACTCATTTAGGTACATATATTTTAGTAAGAATACTTTGCTACATGTAATGCAAATTACAATGTTAATCTTCAAGTATTATCTAAATTCAGCTTAAATACACGTATCTTTTAAAATAAAAAAAAGTGATTATTGTTTGCAGTTTAGCATTTTTAATGCGAATATTTTTCGCGATGTTACACGGAGAGAATTTTCTTAAAAAATTTATCCTGAACATTTTTTAATCGTGGGACAATATGGCAATTTAAAGAATTTTATGAGAATTGTTTGATATTTTACCATGCATTTCACTAGTAATTATACTAAGTATATGTATATTTCACTTGTAAAATGTATGGTAAAATTAAAAAAATTCTCCTTAAGTTCTTCAAAATATCATGTTGTCCCAAGATCGCACGATTTTCAGGATAAATTGTGAGAAAAGATTCTCCCCGTGTACATATTGACTACTACTTCCCCTTAATATAAAGGGAATAATAGTCATCGTTTTAGTAGGATTACTCAACGTTAGCCAGTTTAGCATAAAATTTAAATACTGTATACGTACAGTGACATCTAGTTGCAGTGCGGTTTTAATGCAATATCGTAAGATTTCAAAAATTCTACTACGAGTCTTATTACGATTCTTACGACACTCGTGCCGTTATTTTGAAGGAAAGCTGTTGCCACGAGGGCGAATTTCATATCTTCTCACACCCTAACGAGGTGACCCATTATGAGAATAAATTACAACTTTTTGCGGCAAGTTGCTCGCTCACTATTCTGCTAACTATGTGACCCGGTAAATCACTTTACATACATTTCCCCTTTCATTGCAGGCGATGTGTGCACATGCTGTAATCTGTATGTACATTGTTTATCGCGCATCTCTACTTTTCTCGACATTATTTATACCGAAACTTCGCTGTCACTGTTTTTCAATGAGGACGACGTTCGTGGGTTTGCTCGCTTGTTGCGAAAACCACGGCGTACTCATTTTATGCTGCATGAATATTACATAACTTGGCCAGCTTTAACTTATTTGTGCTTTAGGGGAACACTGAAGAAATTATGTATAAAAAGGTCTTGAAACAAACTTCGATCCTATCGTTTTTCGAGAAATTTTGTAGATGAAGTTAAGAGATTGGGGAAAAAAAACGGAAAAGCCATATCGCATTTTCTATACGGGTGTTCTTTTACACGACGTCCTGGGCCCATTTCTAAAATCAATCTGAAACATAAATTTCACAAATACTTAACTCGTGAATCAATTTGATATATCGTTGTTTATTGCGATTTAATTGAGGAATTTAGATGAAGTTTGTACGATACGTAGTTAAATTTTTTACAGTTTAATAAGTAATTTTAATATATTATAAGTCAGCGGAACAAAATGAGCAGAATAAATTCTAATATTTTCACTCGCTCATTTGTTGCCGAAGAAAAAAATTTGTTGCTCTACAAGTTTCTTTAAAAGCTGTGTTACATGTAACCCAATAAATTTCACACACACACATATACATATAACGCACATGTACACACAGAGCTTGGTTGTATACAGCGTCTTCACTCGTTTATCTTGAAAGCATGCAGCATCCATCGGATGTTCACGACGCAGTTTCTGTGTCTTTTGCGCTACGACATTCGAGCCGAAAGGTAGTAGAAGCTCGTCCGTGTATTATTACGTTATTACCTTGCGAGACGTGGTCGCGACAAGTACTAAAAATCGCGCGATTGTTTACGAAGTAACAAATAACGTTTATTAATCAGCGCGACTTGATACGAGATTTATATAACAGTTATATGAACTTACAATTAAACCGATAATACGCATTCTAAAATTTCTTTTAATTGTTTTTAATCTTCGATTGTGAAATCTTTGTATACGTAAAAACGAAATAAGAGCATTGTTTTGCGCAGATATACTTTATCACATGATAAACTTACTCTAATTGTAAGTTAATCCATTAGCAACACCGATGCGCGCCTCTAGTAGAGTAACCTTAGATTGGAGTTACAAGACTTTTCCCCTTGAAACGACGGCAGAGACAAATAGTACTAGATGCACTGCTCTTTTACTCTGTCGCTGCTACTTCGACTTACAATTAGTAGTCTGCAGTAAAGTGCTGTGTTCTTCAATAAATAATCTACGACGACGATTATACCAGTTGAAATCGCAATGGTCGTCTCGTTTTTTATTTATTTAACAGCAAATAATTTTTGCCGCAGTCATCACCCGTGTCGCCTCTGCACGAGAAAAGTGACACTAAAAAAATAGCAATTTTACAGAAGAACGATTTTAAACTTTTAATCTGTTTGCAGATCGTATATATTATAGCCATAGCCGTGCGATCTGCTAAATTGCTTTCGTCCTTTTGTTTTCCTTGCCTTGGTAGGTTTTTCTTCATAATATAATTGTTTTTCCATGAAAGATTCGTATTTTTCTTTTCAACATTCCTTCTTTTTATTATTAGATACTATTTTTAAACAAAATGCACTTCGCACTGGACCTTTAGAACGAAATTTGTGTACTTTTCTAACGCTTTCCTGGATAAAACTGCATATGTTTTTGCATTATAATAACACAGAAACTTATGTTCTTAACTTGCTTCACTTTTCTTGTGCAAAGGCGATGTATTAAGCGTCGTCTACAATAGGTGGAGTAAGCTTGGCGTAAGAAGTAAGAGTAGGAGTAAAGAAATGGATCATTTCCATTTCCTACTCCTACTTCAGCTCTGACGCTTACTCGCGGCGAATTAAAGCGTAGTTCGACCAGTGTTACAAATATTTAAAAAAATTATGTCTATTCTTTAGCTTTTACACTGAAAGGTAAAGGTTAGGTTTTCTTACTTCTTCTTACTCCACGCTTACGCCGGTTATTGTAGACGACGCTTTAGAGATGTACATAGAGGTGCAAGAGACATGTCGTAAAATAAGGGGCAACTCGACCGTATGATTTTAACCGGAAAAAGCATTTAGCTTAACGACAAGGAAACTGGGCTGAAATCAAAGTACCATGTACTAAAAAACATTTTTTTAAACAATTTTGGATTGTGGTGTAAGTGCTTTTGTACAAAAAAAAAATAGAATGTAACTCTAGGAAAGTTACCGATATTCCGATACCGCGTGAATATCAAATTCGATATTTCCCGATGTGATAACGAGGCCTCGAGGGACTTGCGTTTATGTTTCTACATAAAACCCTTATTGAAATTTTCTATATGATACTGAAGCTCGGTTATAAAATATCGATTTCAGTATCGTTCATGCAAATTTGCGTTTATTGTTCGGCTCAAGGTACATATTACATAATTTACAATTATTAGTGGATATGCAGATATATATATTTTATTTTGCTCGGATTAATTAATTAATTTGCTGATTTATCTGAGACAAAAACAATTGACCGAAGGTATAAGTATACGAAGGTGTAATGAACAATATGAGATGCACATACGCACATGCTTTTAAGACACTGCATAGTACTCAAAATAGAACGGGATTGTTATTCTTCATTGACTGTCATTCGCGTAAAATCGGACAAGTTATCTTTCACTGAAAACGAGATACTTCCATGTATGTCCATTAACGTCAAAGTACGTTTATACGCGATAAAAATACATGTCTACAATTTATAAAACATGAAAAGTAAACGAATACATTTTTATTTATACTTATTCAAAATGTAATTTAAAATTTATATTTTGTTTTTCGCGCATAATAATTAGTTCAGAATAATAATCGAGTTGATTCATCGCGTCAAATATTTTGCACGAAGGTAGTTTTAACGAATATCAAGCGTCGTGCAAAATAGTTGAGTTATATATCTCTGTGTCGCCTGGAAGTTTGATAACTTTATGCGTACGGCATTATGTTTCTTCGATTTGTTTGAAGGTTGTGCTACTGGAGATTACTTTATAAATCCTAAACTGCATATTAGAATTGTTCTCTACACATATGGGACAAAGCTTTCTGTTTTTAGTATGTGTATTGAATGCAAATAGATATTTAATACTACACTGATAAAAAATATCTTAATGCAAAAAATATTACTTTACTCAAGAAAATTATTTATAATATTAGGTGGCTCCTAATAACAAAACCAATTATTTTATTTAATAAATGAAATAAATAGTATTCTATATCTTATGAAATCTTTATTTAAATGTAGAAAATGTAATGATTTAAATTAATTTACTTGATATAATACGTAGATTTACTTGAAATTTGATATTTTTATTTAAATAGAATAAATATTTACTTGAGTGAACTATAATTTTAAGTAAATTTATTTACTTTGTTTAAAAACAATTTTTTGTCAGTGTAGAAAATACGGTAATTAATGTGTTTTATAAAATATAAGTGTCTTTGACAAGGAGTCAATTCCAAATTAACTGAGAAGCCTTAGAATATAGAATACAAAATTTTTCGAGAGCTTAGCCTTAAGAAATCAAATTACTTCGCGAGAAAAATTCTACATTTCCAAAATAATTAGTGTATTCTATTACTGACAATGAGTGTGAGATAAAATCAACGTATTAGAACATTTTTTTTTATTTACACTCGTTGTAACTTTGATCGAGTGTTATACTTTAGCACAATTATTTGCGAGGGAACGTGTTTCACGTGGCAAATCTTTCATTCCCTTTTCAATTGGTAAATTTTGCAAACCTTTTACACCCTCTTAAATTCGTAAATTTTGCTGGACAGTGCTAGAGAACTGTTTGTGAAGTTCGGCGGACATCTCCAACCTTCGAAGGTTTGTAGGCGGACGTCTATAAATAAGATGCTATTCCCATGCGTATGTTCCGGTTCCTTCTTTCCGTCTCGTCTCACGGATTTCTTGAAATATGCATTTCCTGCTTTTGTGTGCTTCCTCGTCAGCTGCTTTTACGTCCTAAAGAAACATCTTTTGTACATGGACACCAATCTAATAGCAACTTTTCGTTACGTGTTGCTGTTCTGATGGGGAAAAGATATAGCGAGAGCGTAGTTGACGATGCAATAAAACTCGGCACAAATTTATTCATCTATCGCGAACGTATTTTTTTTATTGCCATTCGCTTTTCTCCAGCGGCTTGGAGTATTGTCGGTTTTATCTGCGCGAACAAACGCTTTGCTCGCATGGCTGCAAATTCGTTTATGTTGCCACCCCGCTGTTTGCTTATTACAGAAAAGTCGCGAATAAAAATCGAGATTTTATAATGTTTGGCCGCGGTATGAAGGCTTCGTATTTCGACAGGATTTACGAAGTCCGAATGCCAATTTAATCTCATATATTTTTGGCCGAGAAGATACGATAGTTTTCGTAATGTTTTGGGACTCGCTGAAAAATTCTGAAATTATACATGAAAGCCGCGGGGCTGCTGTCATTGTTATTTTAAGATTTCTACCGTGTGCGCTCATAAGAGAAATAAATTGTATCTCTCATTGCTATTCCGCAATATCCGGATATACGTTCGTTGTAATATTTTACAGAGAACTGCTCGCGCTTGTCTATTTCTTGCTAATTATAAATTCAGCATTTTAACATAGCTGGTTTTAATGCGAAATGTTTCATGTTAGTAAAGTATTATGAGTAAGAATAGCTTTTAACGTGACGTTTAATTGCGTTGTAAGTGACGTTGAACGCATCAAAATACAAACGGCTGAAAACCGTACAACTACCGAATCGAATTTTTACGTGTCCACGTCGACGCCCGATCGATCATCTGTAAACAAAGTGCGACGAACCGAGCTCGCGATCTGTTTGATATCCAGGACTAAACGGATTACCGGCTTTTCAATTCAGCGGTCCATTTCGCGATCTAACGTGGTCTAATTCTGTTGCGGAAACGTAAGCCTTATCGGTCAGGTTCATGCTCGGATTAGCTTGCCGGAACTCGCGATTACTATTCATTATGCGTCACAACATTTATACCACATTTTATATAAAATTTGAGTTATTATCGATTTATCTAAAAAAAAAAAAGAAATGTATGTGCCCGCGTGGAAATATTGAAATTTTATTCGCGTTCGATACGATATAGGTAGCTTACGCTTTCTATGGATGACGTTGCCCACGAGACTGTTTATGATTCTAACATTATGTATGTATGGCTATGGATAAACATCGCCGCGATTTGAAGTAGAGTCTGAAATCGTTTCTGGTAGCGGCGGAGGAGGAATACGCGGGACACGGCGAGGCAAACAGATATGTCTTCGGAATCAATATTTGCTCGATACACGATGGTACACTGCTCCGAATGCATCCCTCGTCACACTCATACACGCACATAAACAAACATGTATTCGCCGTTAGTGTCCCCTCTGTTCCGTCCTTCCTTCTTTCTCTCTCGATGGATTTCCGCCGCTCTTATATGACACGGCAGCGGCCTTCACGTTCCACTGTGACTTGCTAGCGGATGCTGTGAGCGCAGCCTGTGAATCCTGAACATCGAGTCGATGCGATGATCGGCCGTGATATTTATTCATGACAATGCGATAGATTTCGCGGCTGCTTGTATTGCAATAGGGAACAAGGCGATTTGCGGAAATGTAAAATTTGTCGTAGAAGCATCTCCAATTATGTTTAAACAACATATATTGAGGAACGCGCCATCAATCGTAACTTCGTGAGGCTACGCGAATTGTAAAAGAAAAACTAAAACAATTAGAATTATCATGAAATGGGAGCTACACGTTGTTCATTTACGAAACGAATTGGCGTATCGATTCGTTATATTTTTAATGTCAATTTGCTGTCTCGAAAACAACTTTTAAAATCGATCCGTATCTCAAGTCGTTCGATTGAGCATTTTATTACCAAAGCTTCTTTGAATTTGTTTGCTAATTTGTTCGCAGAGAGAAGTCTTTTTACAAATTTCCTCGCGATGGCAATTTCAAGTGTGCCAAATACCCTCAGGATGTCGTCAGGTGAAGTCACGGCGTTAAAATTATGCTCGTACTTCGAGACGACTTGGCAGCGTTTGTCCTTGCAGTTACCAATTCCGTGGCGGGATAGAAGTTTGTTAAAAGTTGTTCCCGACTTAAATTGAGCTTGAATTGACAATGGCGCTCACCTGAGATACTTTTGCGGAATGACGTTATTCTACGTCTCACAGTAATAACGTCGTAGATACGAGTCGACGATTTCTATCGGTTTTCTTAGAACAATGTTCTTTATTGAAAGTCTCGATCGCGTAATGCAATTTAAAACATTTTCTATATAAATATATAACGCACACATTTACTTTGAGATCTAAATTTGTAAGCGCGCGGCCTATTAGTCTTACAATCGATATACAAAGTTAATAATCAAATATTTGAATCTTTTGTATTTTATTTAATGGAAAAAAGACTGAATTTGAGATTTGTGTATCTGATTATATTTTCTTTAAATTCTCTGATTTTATTAGAAAATTGGTATCGCATTTCGATCTTCGAATAATACACAATTTTCATTATTATTACACGAATTACTGATACGCGAACGTAATTATTTATTTGAGTATAGAATATGATTACTTTTGGAAGTTTGCTCTCGCAACGATACCTTGCGAGAAAGCATTCGAGCTTTTATACAACGGTCGCGAAACGTGATGCCGTATTTACTGCGAATTCTTCGTCTGGAAACAATTAAATGGTAGTCTTTGGCAATAGCCGCTTAATTTCCATGCTGTTAGCTCTTTCATTAGCTGCACACATGTTAAGGGCACACACGTGATTCGATTTATCTGTACATTTGGAATCTCGGAGGTGTGCGTGACGTGTAGACATGCCATTACACGCGCACCGTCGGAAATTGCTGTTAGCAGCTGAGAATGCCTAAATGTCGATAATCACTTAAATGACAATAGCGCGCGGCAGAATCGTCCTGCTTTACTCGCACCGAAATCATCCCCTTTTCGCGTTAATAATTATGTATAGTCGTGACTGCTTTGTCTAGGGATATTATTAAATCGCAAGCATAGTTAAACGTTGCAAGATTTCGCCTGTAGCATTGTTATGCCTCATACTTGTTCCGTCTACCTCATTTTTATTTTAATGCGATACGCGAAACAATGCGGACAATGTGCCGCCACATTTCTCTCGCTTTGACATGTCGTAATTTATAATAACTTGAAAATTGTGCTTCTTTTTGTGCCTAGGTTTCATTTGTTACAGTCGTAACATTGTTGTATGTGCATGAAGCATCACTTAAATTTTATATAAAGCAAATCTTATTTTATTATTTATACGCATAACATAATTTTGAGATTGTATTTATTAGGATGTTACACAAAGCGAGACACATGGCCTGAAATATTTTCTATTTCTGCATTTCTTGCGGCTTAATAATTAATTTCGACCTTTTGGTTATGGCATAAAATATAGAAATTGAAAAGTGCTAATTGCGTGTTTCATGCGATTTACGTTTCTTTTCGTATCAGTAATCTGATAAAAAGTCGCATGTGGATATACATATGTCATTGCAAGTTAAAGGACACTGTACTACGTATGAAAATCTGGAAAAATTAATCCGCATCCCTCGCGTTCCATTTTAATCTGGTTTGTTCCCAGCAATGCTACTCGATTTTTTGCGGTGACAACGGGATTCGCGGAATTTTGTTAACGTCGTATCGTGCACTGTGGGGTGCACACGGATATGAACGACCACGGTTTAATATCTATACACGGCGCGGGAGGGGCAGGGAGGGGGCATACCTGGCCTTTATTACAGCCGCGTGCAATCTCGGGTGTGCCGCGCGTTGCTACGTGTTTGAAATCACACGGGAATGCGAAACGTGCGAACGGTTTTATTGTGGCTATCTGGCCGATATTTAGCCCCGGTTCACTCAGACAGAACGCATGTGAACGGAGGATTGGGTAGTTAATGTTTCAGGTCGTGGGGGCGACAATGCATTATTGCGGATGAAGGTAAATCATCGGTGTTGAGTCAAAATGAATAATACGGTTAAATGGTTAGATTTCAGTTTTACATGGAACGCCGAGTTAGTCCCGAAAATCGATAAGCGCGGATAACTGCGGAAGCCAAATTAACAATTGTATTGCATTAATTGGTCGGGCGATTCGAAATAAATAGTTGGACACGTGAATTTTGTCACTTTTAAATGTGCATACTGTAATATGTACATATTGCACGTAGATGTGCTGTATCTAGGGAAATACTTCTCTTTGAACGAATAATATCCTTAGTTCAGAAAAGATTACCGTAGTTCGCACAGCGAGAGAAAGTTCCTTCCCGATGTTATTAAATATTCGCAGCTGCTTAATAGATTTTTTTATGTCTTGCCGAAAGGCGGAGAATAGTTATTGCTGCTTCGAAACAGCAATTTATTTTCACTCCGTAGCTGGATACATTAAGCAACTGCAGTTTTCGAAGTTTCTTACGCGAACCTCTTTTTAACGGCTGTTGTAATGAGTTTGCGGTGATCATCGCTAATATAACTAGTCGCGGATTACCGACTTCAAATTGATTGAAACATTTTTGCTATGAATCTTAGTGTCTGTAAAGTTCCGATACGATTCTCGCATTGATAGAAGGAAATTCAGACTAAAGAAGTTTTTCATTCTCGTTCGTTTAGTTAAAATGATATAGCTGCAAGCTTTATTCGTTTCCTTAGTAGTCTGCAAACAATTTGGTTGGTTCTCGTACAACTTTTTTTACTTTTACCGATAAGGTAGAAGGACGATCGCAAATTAGCTAATGCTTTTTCCATGCTAACTCTTCTGTACTTTCATTCGTTCTCATCCTTTGTGTGCTCGATGAAAGTTTCAGGTAAACGCAACGGTAAACTAACCCGCGCCCCGGGTAACACGTAAAGATTATCGAGATTTATATTGCGAAGGAAACAAATTTTACGATGCTTGCCTCTTCCTTTTAATTTCCTTCACATTTTTTCCCCCCTACCTTATTCGTTTCTCTCCCGAAGACGTAAAAAGGCAAGAGAAACTGTAATACTTTCCTCCATTTCTCTACTACCATCTCATCGCAGTGCGTTTAAATGCTTACTGCGCGAGACGTAGGGACGTATCAAAAAAGGAAAAATCTGATCTAAAGTCCAAGCACGCTCGTGGATACCGCGACGCGTAACGGCGGGAAGGGTTGGGAAAAAAAAGTATGGGGGATAAGGGGCGCGGCGGAGAATGACGAAGTACGAAGGAAGGCATCGTACGTCAGGATTTATCGAAGCTACCGCGCGCGGATCACCGGCGGGAAATATATCGTTATAGCGAGAACGTTATCGATCTCGACACACACGATAAAGTAGTAACGAGACTCGTAAACTAAAAACACTGCCCCAGTCCAAACCCCGACATGCCGTAACACCGAATTCTTTGCTATCGAATGTAGCAGCGGTGTCATTCCAGGCATTTGTATGTCCCGCGCCTGATATCGAACTCGGATAATGTCGGCCCGAATGCGGCTTTATCTCTTTGATATCTTCCGGATTTAAATTATAGCCATCATACACGCCGATATACGATCACTGGGCAGACATATGGATTTAGCGTTACGTTTGCAACGGCATAGTTATGGTAATTTGCATTGTCAAGAATGACAATTCCACACTGAGAGACCCATTTTGTTGAATGAAATGAAACAACTTGATTGAATCATTTTGTTGACTGAACACGTAATTTGGTTGTATAAAACGCAAAATACGTTGCTGAAAAGAAGTCAAATGTAACAACTAAATAGTTTGTTTCCACGAGTTGTTTATTTGAACAAAATTTTATGGTTGAGATAACAAATTCGTCCATCTCATCACGTCCTAAATAATTGTGTTTGTAAATCGTTTAGTTGAATAATGTAAAAGGATTCCGCGCATGTTCACTCAACCAGATTTGTGTGTTGATATAACGAAATTTTTCAACTCAATTTTTTGTTGTATCAACTGAACGATTTGTTTGCTCATATCCAAACAGGAAATTCAGTTGAGTCAACAACTAAATTTTGTTTGATTCAACAAAATGGGTCTCTGAGTGCAAGTGCGAAAAATATATTACTAGATAAATTAGATAATTTTCTATGTGGATTGTCTCGGTGTACATTTGTACAATGACAAATGCATTTGTACTTTAACTGTTGCTTTCAATTTAGTATTGTACTAATTTTTTTCCGCGTATAATTTTGTAGATATCCGTCGTTATTATCGATGAAAATATCTGGTGAGTTGGGAGCAACACACTGCCAACATCTGAAAGACTTTTTTGAAGTTTTCCATACGAAACTTCTACGCGTCATTTGAAGATGTGTATCGGTATATCCTTTGGGATACAAAGTTACCTGAGTAGCGCGCCTATGCTTACATCTTCGTTTTCAATCTTATTCTGCTTTTGTTGTCAGCTACGAGCGAATGCGGATCGATGAATTGTAAGATTATCAGTTTAATTAAGGTTGAAAATAAGATAGACGAACGAGATATATCGTGAGATTTACGAAACTAGTAGAGATGTCACGATAAAAGAAGAAGTTAACTGTATCGCGATAACAACTTTCAATCTTGGCATAATGTAAAATCTTTTGACATTCTTTCAATATCATTAATGTTTGAATCGAAATCATTAATGTTCGAATTGTGTATTGTATACGTCAATTAGCATTGATTTATTATTTGCAAATAAATAGTTATAAATAGTTATAAATAAATAACTATTAATAAAAATGTTATAAGAATTAATTCGTTAATTTTTACAATTAAATCAGTATCGCTGTCAATTGATTTTTCATCTTATTTAAATATATTTTGTGTACACGAGAATTTTACAATTCACAAGTCGTTTTCCACTAATTAGATATTTAAATTAGATATTTATCTAGATAGATAATTCCAATAAAGATAATCCTAGCTGTTGGTTGCTAGAGTATTCATTATTCATGATGAATAACATCGTTCATAGCGGAAAAATTCATATTGATCGCGGAAGGAATTTTTAGAGCGTTCAGTCAGTAATAACACGCGGTATTCCAAACGAAGCACATGCGATAATAACAATGAAGCCACCGTATGCATCTTTGGATACGTAATGTATATCGTGGAAAGTCAGAGAGTAAAGGGTGGAGGGTGGAGAAAATTCTTTACCTAAGAAGAGTACACAGTGGTTCCGTTAATTATGTACGAGTACTGGGATAAGTTTTCTTCATACATTTGCTAAACACCGACACGCTATATCTCATCACTTTTAAGAACATATCGACTTAGGGTTTTCGAACGGTTTTGTGCTACGGCTTCAGTTATTACTTCGGCAGAAACACATCGCGTGAATCAAAAATATTGTTTAGGAATCATAGGAGGAGAATTAAATTATACCTAGAAGTTCGAAAGATATTTACACAATATTTTAATTATTAAGACAACATAAGCTGTCTTTGAGAAAATATAATATTAATTTCCATTTAATTACTTAGCTCATATTGACATTTTCAGCACACGTATATGCACATCATTTTTCTAATTCAATAAATAGCAAATTAAATCGAGATTTATCACGTTATTTATTCGAACTGTAGTGCGGTATATGATCTTTTTAGTATTTCATTTATGTAAGGTTTTATTAATATTGTTGATAAAGTAATTAATTATCCGTCGGGATTTTTAATTCTGATTGCCTTATTTAACTCCGAAGCCAGACCAAGATTCAGATCAAGTAAATAAACGCAAATAAACAACTTGTTTGTACAACTGTGAACAGTGTTGCAAGTACTGATTCATTTGTGTTTATTCGCAATTAGTTCTTTAATTTGAATCCAACTTGATACAACTCAAGCTTTACTATCGTTATTATTATCGCAGAAAATAGAAACTTGTTAATTGTAGAGCGGTATTAATGCTGACAAAATATTTTATATATTTGTTTTAAAACACACAAACGGTATAACTCTGTGTATACAGCTTCTTAATACTTGGTTTTTATTTTAATCGACATACAAGAATCGCAGTGCGTTGCAATAAAACATAGATGAGAGTCCCCTATTATGAAATAAGCTCCTAATATGAGATAGCGGAGTTTCTGCTAAATTAACAGGCATTATCTAGGTTCCATCCTGAACTTATTGCTCTTGGAGTGAAATCTATTTAGTGGAAAATTCACTGTTAGATTGTGTAATCGTTGTGAATAAAAGTTCGTGATTAAATTTTGATGTTGAAAATCTGGTATCTCATATTATTACAGAAGTCTATCTCATAATAGAGGACTTTTCTCTACGTGTTGAATTTGACGGTTCTTTTTCGTATTAACGACCACTCTAAATAAATAATCAAATGAATTTGACACGCGGATTTTTGTGTGTACGCCAGTCTTTAATCCGTCTTTGAAGGAGCTAATGGAAGTGCTGTTGTAGCAACGACAGCTTCGTTCGCGAATAAACGTCGGCGTCGTAAACTTCGTAATTCGCGTGCTTGTTGGGAGCCGGGGCTTTTACCGAAGGAATCCCGTTCGGGCAAGGGGCTTCGATGATCTCGTTCGTGTCTGAAGTTTACGACTACGTCGCGACGACGCCGACATCGACGGATGTGGCAAAGATGCGGTACGTTCGGGATAAGACGATTGCCGGGAAGTAAGATCAGCCGACCAAAGTAAGGACGCAGACGCGAGCGAAAGAGCAGGACTTGATACACGGCTAAATATTTCGCAGTAAATCGAAACGTATCTTTTAACTCAGCCGCGCGGAGAAACTTGAGCGCGCGGGAGGGAAATAAAAGTAATACTAAAATGATGAGCTGTTACTTGCTATTTATAATAATTACATTATTTTCAATAAAATAAGATTAATTAACGTGTTTCTTATCTTCTGCAAGTATGTCAGTATGTCAATTATATTTCTATTTTTCTTTTTGTTTGTTGGACAACCGGTATTGCTTCTACAATGTTCGACATTTGAACATACAATATATCAATACAGAATTATGACTAACACAGATGTGGAGTCGGAGTATTATTAATGCAAATGACATTTCGACGATCCCTTTGTCAATTGCGACATGCCAGCTTTGTGATGTGGTGTCGAGGAAATGTATGTGTTGTGTATTCTTGCCAATTGCCTACGACAAAGAAATCAATGGAATGCATTAGAATGAAGGTTTCTCTCTCTCTCTCTCTCTCTCTCTCTCTCTCTCTCTCTCTCTCTCTCTCTCTCTCTCTCTCTCTCTCTCCCCCCCTCTCCCCCCCTCTCCCCCCTCTCTCTCTTTCTCTCATGACAAACATGCGGTGCAGCACCCCTGTGAAATATATGCATAACTATCGTGCGTTGTATCAACGACACACGCATCCCTGAATTATGCATATGACATCAAGAGTGTCTCGTGCTAGTGCAACAAAGCACTCGTGTACGTAGTCATACGTAATTATTTAAGATGATCGCTTGCTTGAGAGATTGTTGGCGCAACGAGAGTGCCTGCCATCGAAGTTATAACACATCCAGCGCACGTGCTGAAACGTAACAAGGGTCACGGCCCGATAAAAAATTTATTTGCGAAGAGGAAAATATTGGGAACGTGTTTGTTATATATCACATATATGAGAAAATAGATTTGAACATAATCATCGTTTTCGCGCGAAAAACTTTGTCCGCTTGCTTTCTCGGCCGCATTTTATAGCGATATTTATACAGACAGTGATACTTATAGGCTTTGTATCTTTATTCCTTTAAAAGCGCCGGTGACGGGACACTGAATTTTTATAGGATGAAATAAAGAAAAAACTCTCTGTTGTGCCCCAGCGACATATTTAAGTAACGGGCGTCAAAGAGAATCTTTGATAAATATCTTATGAATATGTTAATTTGGTTCGTCGCGGCGAAAAATGGAGGAAAGTCCTTGGCAACGTAATCTTCTTTACAAGAGAATCTTCGCGGCTGCGGACCACTTCTTTAAGCACATGATTTATATTCTTTTTGAACAAAGAGGAAGAAAATATTTTTGAGCGGCAAATTATTTAAAGCAACTATACTTCACGATGAAGTTTCTTATGTACAGTGCTTTCTACAGTGTCAAGGATTGCTTGTGAACGATTACGGATGTCTCGCGAATATTCCAAATTATATTTGCAAATTAGACGCTTCAATTCAAATTGTAATTATATGATAATTATTCAGTTTTGACCCAGGTAGAAATCTGCCTCAATTTGCCGAGATTAAGTACAGGGCCTGGATAGAAAAATCCAATTAAAAATATCCGTTTAGGTCCAGAATACACCCTAGAAATTTACCTTGATTTTACCGAGAGAAAAATAGTCGGAAAAATCTACATGGGTCCTAGATTGCCACTGACAGATTTTTCCCTGATTCCCTCCTGAATAGATAGCACTAGTACCACATACTGCCGCGACGTGGCGACCGCGCGTTAGTCTTCCTCGTAAGTAAAAATCGTCCCGTATTAGTATAAAAGGCGAGCCGATATGATGCGAGAGCGAGTTGTCTGGATCATGGATAAATCTCGACGTTACATTTACGGTCAGGACCCTGTCATGGCTGCCTGATGAGTGCCTGACCAGGCATTAAGGCATCTTTATTAGGACACTATCAGAACCCTACTAAAATTTCTGCTCGGGTGGAATTCCAGGGAATATTTTAGGGACAAGTTTTAGATTGAAGCCTGGACTAGACTGGATCATAAAAATAATTATGGTACAAACTAAGTAAATATCTAGGAAAATTATAGGCCCCAGCTAGATTCCAGATAATTTTTCTAAACAAATTCCGGGCGTAATCTTGGACCAATCTGGATTCAGCGATAGAACCTGTTCGATTTAGGCGTCCCGAACTTTACATAGACCCTAGCTAGATTTTCCACCTGGATCCCAGAAATATTTTACAAAAAATATATGGGGCCCTGATTGTTTCCAGACAAAATTTCTACCTGGGGAGTTAACACGTACATATATATATATATATATATAACTCTCGAATATTGTAATGAAGTCTGGCCAATTTTGAGGATAGTAATGTTCAATCACGGCCCCGTAATTTGTCTCAAGGAAAGTACCCAGGTTGCCGGTGCCGTAAGCGAAGCGCCCAGCTGTCGATAAACTTTCGTTTACATGGCGTCTAATATTTAAGCGTGGTCCGCATTTTGCAATCTTCGTTCTAGTATTGCCGTCACGTTTCGCCACGAAAGTAATTTTTCTCTATCTCTGTCCACCTCGCCACCTTCTCTCTCTTTCTCTCCCCCGTTTTTTTCCTTCGTTCCCTTGCCCTCCCTCTCTCTCTTTCTCTCTCTTTTCGTCATCATCTTCGATCTTCTCTGCGGGTAGAGAATACAGCTGGAAGAATGAGGAAGGAGTGTCTTGAGCTGATAAACAGAAATCCTTGTTCGAGGAGGCTGTAATAAGAGCAATCCTATTATCCTAATATGATAAGCTTTAATGGAATTTGGATGTTGCTCTCCACTTTATCCGGCATTATTTCGTGTTGCTACTCGCGCAGTCTCTTTGTTATATGTAATAAATATTTTCTAGCGGATCGCATAATGACAGAAAATATGATTGATTACTTTACCGATATAAGTGCGTGACGTACTTTTTTCCGTTTATACAGAAACGCATATTTCTTGAGGAAGAAATTTATGTTACATTATTTAAATAAATTTTAGAATAACTTTAATAATTTGATGAATAGATGAAAGATGAAATCCTGATAATCTTGTTGCTACATTTGTTTACATCTATCGGTTTTCTTCTTTATTGAAAATTTAACTGTGTTTGGATATCAATGTCGATATGTACGACAAAATTAATACATGCATTATTCATGGAAAGTATCATTATCTTGTTATATTCGATAACATGCAAATGAGAACGAGTTTTATAGCTTGCTTAATTAGTATTTTCAGAGAAATCAATTATGCATTTTTGTCAAATAACAGTACAGTTGATCGCTCATTCAAACAGTAAGGGTCGTGATTTGTTTTCGACTGTGGATGCACGTTGATCGTAAAATTGACCTTAATTGTTCGACAAACACCGTTTGATGAATTCATCTTTAATCGACACCGACCCGAGAAAACTCGTGTTCGTGCTCGGTTCAGGGCCGAATTATAGACCCCCAATTACTTTTGTTTTTTTTCTCACCGATCATGGAATCGTTTCCGCAGAAAGGAAGATTAATTTCTCGCGGTAAGAGAGCAGCTCTAGATTGTCGGGAAGAGGGGTGTGGTACAATTGCCTTGGCAAAGACGAGAGATTCAATTACATCGAAAACGTGGGGCAGAAAAGGTCCCTCTACGCGAAGCCAGATTAATTCGTCCTTTGCCGTGATGGTTTCACAGAGAGAGAGAGAGAGAGAGAGAGAGAGAGAGAGAGAGAGAGAGAGAGAGAGAGGGGGGGGGGCGGCATCAGTACTTCCCTTTTTCTACCATCTCTGGAATACTTAACGACCTTTATTGAAGCCGGAAACAGGCCTCGTCCATATATTCGATTAAATTATTGTAGTTATTATATTAACTGTTATATCCCTCGCGTCCACGATTGTCGTGAATCCATTGCTGTGTTTAACAATACAACATAGCTTGATATCAAGTTCAGTGGTAGTCACGCGACTTCATTTAACTCAATTGAAAAGAATGCGATTGCGTTTTCACGAAAAATAGCTTGTCAGAAATTTCGACAACGTTACTTATTTATTTACAGCGATTCGGCTAAGCTCACATAATCGTTGCATCATCCAAATCTAACCGAAGCTATGAAAATTGTTATGTCAAAGTTATTTTTATTATATTGAAAGTCTCAGTTTAACGAAAATAATTTTAGTTTCTTTTACGGTACGCAGAAAAGGAGTCTGCATTTTATCTCTGTTCGTCTTTTAATTCCGATCTTGATGCGTCATTCGTGCAGAAGTTATCGACTTATTGTTATGTCGCATTTGTACCGCTGTCACGATAATCCGCGGTGTCCATTAATGTGTACATTTATTTCGATTTTGCCGACCAATTTCCACGTGGGATCCGTATAATAATTTTTTAGCCAGATGCCCGTACCTGTTTTAATTATTCAACGGGCGCGCAATATTCTCTTCGCAATACTAATAGGGATAAACGAATAAATCAGAATTTATGTATTTTGTAATAACGCAATAATGTAACAACGTGCTTGCATATATTCAAGTTTTGACTTATTCTTGTTGCGTTCACACAATTCAAGTTAGATCGTCGATACAGCTATACTGCACGATCTACATTTTTTCACTCGTTCGATTAAGTCCGATGATATTAATAATTTCTCGGTCTGTACACGCAGGAATATTTTTATCATTTATCTCGTATGCTCGCTCCAACAGCAGTTTCTCCAAGGGGTTTTCCTGAAGATTTCTGTGTTACTTTTAAACTCACTTTTAGTTCATATATTATTAAAAATTTTGTGTCATTGTAATTTTAAAATATACTTAATAGAAACAAAATTTTTAATAATATATTAACTAAAAGCAAGAATAGTTCGAGAAGTTCCTTGTACGATGTTAATAAAATTTTTCCGTGATTTGACTTCCGATAGGTTCAAAATTCGAATGTATATTACTACATGCATACATAGTTGTTACGTATACATGTAAATAGAAACGCTAAGATATATTTACATTCCGTTGAAACATAAATGTCGTTCCAACGGATATCGAGATGTTCCTGGCCTCTTGCTATTTTATCCTATCTTTTGCTGTCTTTCACGTTTAATTGCGTCCCGAGTCGCTACAAGCTAATTGGCAAGACGGCGTACAATTCAACAATGTTTGCAGCGGGATCTCTTTATTTCTCTTTCGTTTCTTTAAGCTTTTTTCTTCCGCTTTTCCCTAAGCCCGCCGTTTATTTTTACCGGTTAAAAGTACTGCCAAGTATTAACAGCCCCACGGCACTTGTGACTCTTGTGCAACCGGCGAATATTTATTTCTGCGTTTCTATTTCTTGGCTACGCGTAAAGATTACAGCGCTTTTTCTCCCACTCGTGGAATTTACTTGCCGATACCGTGAGTTTATTTGAGCTGCCGCGAATAAATTTCACATAAATTTCGCTGTACTTATTCATGTAGAGAGAAAATTAATTCGTACCTTATGTCGTAAGTCTTCTTTTTATTATTACAAAAAAGATATTGCTTAAATAATTTGACTATTTTCAACAAAGTAAAATAATGTGCTTGTTCTACCAATTAGTGATAAAACGTGCCTAGTTTTAAAGCAAAATTTTTTTATTATTAGCTGCCCAATTTTTTATTTTGAATTTTTTTCACACATTAGTGAGAAAAATTATATGTATTGATAGCCTGCATACAAAACGTTTTTTAAACTATTGTTATAATTTTACAAATTAATTTGCAATATCATAAACTAGTGAAAAATATCGGAGAAAGAATAACGTCGTCAAATGATCTTGGTCACATTTTGATGGCTGTCATGCGATTTGTCTTGGTGATAATAAATCTTAATTAAATGATTCTTAATTTACGTGGACGTGAATAATCTGGAGAGTAAAGAATAGTAGTCTAGACAGGGACGGCGCAAATCGCAAACCCACGCAAATCGTACATTGTCAGTAATGCCCGGTCGAAGACCCTTCAATAGGAAAGACACGGATTCGTTGCTGCCGTTCAGATCGGATCGTCGTTCAGCCGACCGGAAATGTAGACGGCACAAGTTGTGGGTTCCGGTTTCCGCGGTACAATGGGCGACCTGCCCTTTGGTGGAAGAGTGTCAGTGGATGGCGGCGTGCAATCCATCACTCTCATTCACGGCCCATCCTCGCTTCTTCCCCGTGTTGCTGCTATACGGCCGCCCTCTTCCGCTTTTCCCTTCGCATCTCCGTTGTACTGTCACATCACTTATCCCTGGCAGACAGGCGGACAGACGGACGCTTAAGCCGTGTTCGTAACGCGCCTTTCCTATTTTTCACCTCCGGAGCACCGGGAGGAGAGATCCAAGTATCCGTGTGCTTTCCTTCCTTCCCCGCGCGGCCTCGCCGGAATAAAACTGCTGCCACGGAGAGAATTGATGCTTCCCGCTGTAAATTCGTCCTATTTTTCACGGCGGGTCATCCCGCGGCGGCGTTTGCCTCGTCTCGCCTCGTAGTAGCAGCCTGCTAACAAGGGATTTCTACTTCAACGGCGACGGTCTGAGCTGGCTCGTCTTTCCTCTACTTTGTACTGTATAAATCGTGTACTTGCGAGCACCGCGAGATTTTACACCACTGCGAAAATGTTGGCGTGGCGCCGTTACTCTTTCGTTTCGTCGTTGACGTCATAAATACGTAAGAGACTGCTCCTATCACACTCGCGATTTGTCGCGGCTGCAAGAGTTTGGATCAGTTTTCGATAAGATAAAAAAAATTACTGTACATCTTTTCTCGAGACTGCGGATTAATTTCCTGATAAGCAGGCAATATTTCCCAAAATTGTGCACGCAGAATTACACATCTTTGCGGGGATAATGTTCGTGTTTATTACGAGTTATACCCGTGCCGTTCTAAATAGGTAAATAGGATTACGTATAAAACGGAGCACGAGAAAGACTGGGATTAAGATTATGAAGATTATACCGCAGAGGCCGGTGATTAGGGATAAGAATAACTCTGGCCAGGCAACTAAGAGATTTAGTGGAATAAGTTGAAATGAATGGAAGCGGAGTCAATGGGCGAGCCTTTAATCTAGAATCCGATTACTTCTCTAACCCCATTCTGAAAAAGTAATGAAAGAACTTCATAAATCTCGTTAAGCTATTCAGATCTGGCTTAACCACATTGACCAGAGCAAAATTGCACTTCCATTCTGGTGAAAGTTGAATAAACTTGCTACGAGATTTGTAGCGATCTACTCAATCGATATGTTGCTAACTTCATAATCGAGAAGAAATAGTTTTTCATCTTGTCGGATCGCGTATAAAGCTTTTTTCGATAAGACATCACTGTCACGCCCAAAGATTTATCGTCTGATTCTCGCGTCCCCGCGCGCACATCGTTTATTATCTCGTACACTTCATTAAACATTTCATTTTTAATGAGCTTCTGACGATATTGTTGCTCCTTTCGAATTTTCGCGCACACATGTTCCGTATATTCGTTCTTGTTAATTGCAACGCACGTTGCTTCTGAATGCAAAAATTAACGACTTTGTTATGTCTGATAATTTTGTTATGTCTGAATTGCATTAATTGCCATGGCCGATCGGCACAGATGCTTCCTTACTTTTGATATGCGTTGGGAATATTGGAAAATCGGTAACCATGTGATTCATACTCGTCGCGCGGCACCGAAAATGGTCCACCCCCGTTGCCGTTGTTACGGGAGTAATAACTCGCTCCTAGCAGCTGCTGCAGCGACAAATGTTATGAATGTCCTCTTCAAGGACCATTTTCCTTGACGCCGTGCGGCATCAGGAAGCATCATTTGCGTTACCCTCTCTAAATTAATAAGAGAATAAACGATCCGTCTTTTGAACTTTGAAAATATAGGATAGAGAAAAAATATTCTACTCTTTAAAGACAATCTATAAAATCGTACGTTTCTGGTGCTGGTATCTTCATTGTACAAACTATTTGATTCTGTATTTTGACAGCTTATAAAAATAAGACAATATCGTCATATTTCATTCTTACGTCAAAGCTTGAGTCGACGTATGATGTGCGCAAAAAAAAAAATATTTACGAACAAGTTAGGATTATAAAATGTATAAAAGCAATGTTATGTCCGAGCACAAATTCATTTATCATATTTTGCACGGGCCGCGAGATGGCTATCTGACATGTGAAAGTTTGAGAGAAGAGGAAAAAGTGCGCGCGTTTTGTGCAGAATCAGCATGTATCATCATTTGTATCTTTCGATAGCACCTGCGAGGAAGTTTGCATGAAGTTCGCGTAGATCAATTCTCTCGACTAGTCGGATTTCGCTCCTGCTTACCATAATCTGATAGGACAGAAGCAAGCGAGACCGGGTATGCGCCGTCATGCTTATTATGTATTTAGCGTGTATCGTAACTCATCCGACCGCCATGGAGACTATGTTACTCCGGCGTGTATAGGGCTTAGAAGTTGCGACGACTTATGACAGAACTTTACGAACGCTCTGTGGTTTATGCACCGAGGTCTGTGTGTCTTATCTATATTAAGTTCCTTCTCTTCTCTCGCGAAATTCAGGCTTACATATGCGCACTCATATATTCACCATATGGCGTGCGATTATTTAGTATGCTAATGCGACATGTACAGTAAATTTCCCACCTTTGATATATTATTCTCCCTCGCAACTGTATTTATTCGAGCGCTTGTTATTTAAATTGTTTCATTTTTTTTGCGCAGTGACAGTAACGCCTTGAAATTGTTCGAGAGCAATTGTCTAACAGAATAATAATTTTTAAAAAATTATATATAGCAATGTAAAAAATTTTTTTAAATCATGTAATACTAATATAAAATTTTGTTTTAATTACATATATATAAAATATACAAAAGAGTAAAGCTAAAGTTACTTTAAGCAATGCCAATACGTGTAAGATTTGACAGATTTTATTGTTCTACGTTCCATCTACTTTTATTCTACATTTTATCAACGATTTGAATATTTTACACTTACTTTACGTTTGAGCAACACGAATTTTATTAGTTCCATTTGTCGGACGCAAAATTACCTAGGGCAGTCTTTAAATTGGTGCTATCTCCTCCGTGGAAGTTCGGCTGCTTCTGTGGAGATTTGTACGGTTCTCAACTTTGCAAATTGTATGCACACAATTTGCGCGAGTGGACGAGATGGAACGTGTAGAAATTTTAGTTCTCCGAAGGCGGACGGTATCCTTGAGATTTCACGGCAAATGTTTCGCAGTACGTTTGCATAACTGCGACCCCTTTGAATTAGCCGGGGTCGTTTGCCCCCCTGATTTTCCGCGATCCCGGCGACAAAGTGCTCGACGCATGCATATACAGCTCGTTCTCCAAGTTCACCGAGCGCGTTGAGAAATATCGCTGGAGGCAGAGAAATATTTCTTCATTGGGCGGAAGTCTCGCGGTTTGTGAGTAATTACACGGGTAAACTGCCTCCTCTCGTACCGAACGCTGTCTGCTCGTCGCTCCATCGTTTGCTTCTCCCTGCTTTCCCTTCATCTCCCCCAGTGTTTCCCTACTTTTTTTCCTCTTTGCCTCGGTTTTAGATGGTGCAGCGAAATTCAGCAATAAAACGGGGACAGGACCAGTTGTTAAGATAATGCTCGTCGGTGCTAACCGGGGTGGAAAAGTGCGGGAGTAAAAATATAATAGCTTCTGTAAAACTGGACCGACGGTTTCGTGCATAAGTTATGATCTTTGCAGGCAATCCCCGAGTTACGATCCGTTTACGATTTATTGTGAAAATATTAATGTTCAAATGTTAATGCTAGGTGAAGTACAAATATTACTAGTAATTCCTCGTTTAGCTGACATTTTCGGTGATTATATGATTTACAATTCAATTTTTCTTTTGAATTATTGCATCCACAGAGAGAATAATATTTAATTTTTACCATGCGCTGATCGAATTAGCTTTATCTCTTTCGCATGACAATGTTCCCGCTTAATAACACCGAGTAAAATTATCAAAGTTTCCTCTTTAGTTTGCTAAATGATAAACACGTGTGCTGTATGAACGTGCTACAATAGGGGTATATTATATGACCAATTACTGATTAATTCAAGTGTATTTGATGTATTTTACAAGCACACTTTACCGAGCACAAGTATAATCACACGATCAACGTTCATTTATCTTAAAACATATCACGACAGTATAAAGTATATTTTCAATTTTAATATTGTAATTTCAGATAACCGCAGAAATTTTAATGAATTCAATTAATATTAATTATTGCAAATTGATGTAATAAACATCTTTAATTGTGATTACATTATTGTAGCGGGTGCAACAATTTGATACAAAGTATTATTTCAAATAATTGCAAACTATTTAATTTATTTATAGTTTTTTTTAATGTGAAACTAGTGGAATTTATAACATACATAGAAGAACAGAAACAGGGTTTCATTACTGATTGGCGCAACGCGTTTTTAAGTAGCGCTTAAACGCTGGTAGAGGAGGATTACAAATCGAGGGGTAGAAAAAGCGTTTACGAAAGTTTTCAATTACATTAGAGACGGGCATTAAGCTCGTCTTCGACGACGACCCTGCGTAGAGTTCACCTGGGATCCGCCATGATCTCGCTCCAACTCGATCCGGTAGGATGTGAAGCGGGTAAACTTATAAACTATGAAAGTTACTTCCCTATTCAATGAATTGACCGTGCATCCTTCGGTACGTGCCTCGAAACCATTTTGCTCCGGTTCTTTCTTTCTATCTTTCTTCCCCCTCCCCCGTCCCAGCGAATTATCCTTTCTCGTTTTATTGTGTCACCGCACGTGAGAAAGAACACAACGACAGTGGATCGACCGGAAAATTACTAGTTTTCACGAAAAACGTAAGGAACGTCGTATGCAAAGAGAAATCTCTTCTTTAGCGGCTACGTTATTGAATTATTGGTATACCGTTCTTTATTGTTACACTTTTTCTCACATGTAACAAAAGTTAGATGCATTTGTACACCGAGGAAAAAAATTGTCGATATTACTAAATATGTTTAGTTGGCAGTATTTCTTTAATTCGAACACTGAAAAAAATTTCTGGTTGAATATGGACGAAAGATAATTCCTTTAGGATTTACCAGAATTCCTTTAGGATTTACCAGAATTCCTGTAATCCTACAGAAATTCTGGTAAATCCTAAAGGAATTCTGGTAAATCCTAAAGGAATTATCTGATTCGTCCATATTCAACCAGAAATTTTTTTCAGTGAACATATGTATGTTTTCAATTGAACATACATAATTTATTAAAATATATATTTGTTTTAATTAATAAATGTTTATGTGAATTAACTAATATTTGTTTGACAGCCCGTGACCGCAGCATATAGTTGAATCGACAAATATTTTCTTGATTCAATACTTTATATATAAAAATGTAATATATATAGAGAAAAGTCTCTATTACGAGATAGGATCCTAATATGAGATAACGGGGTTTCTGCTAAATTAATAGGCATCGTCTATTGGTTCCACCACAAATTTATTGCCCCTGGAGCGAAATCTGTTTAGTGGAAAATTCATTGTTAGATAGTGTAATCGTTGCGAAAAAGATTTGTGATTGAATTTAAGTGTTGAAAACCTGCTATTATTTTACATTAGAATTCTATCTCATAACAGAGGACTTTCCTCTATACATGTATGGCGAGCCTCAGTATATTCACAAAACCGTTTATTCTTTCTCTCGTAAAATAGGGCATCGGTTAGAAATGATAAATAACGAAAATTTTGAGAATAATACCGGAACATTCGTTATCTGAGATGCATATGGTGTTTTCGACAAAGTGTTAGCTGTAAATGCAATTGGAAATGCAGCAAGTGAGAGATCTCTGATCTGTCGTGTAGCCGTGTGCAGCTTTTCAATCGTGCGTGACTCGTGACAATCGTTATCGCCGATAAGCTCGAATGATCGATAATTCGATGTATGTATGGGGCGGCGCGGAAGCGCCGCTAAAACGGACGTCTGAATATTCGCTTTGCTTCTCAATGCACCGAGAGCGCATCAATTTTCGTCACGTCGGCAGGCGGCCGCAGGAGATACGGCCTGCCGACTTTTACGACACGACGCCACGCTCTAATGGAGATATGGTTTTGTTTCCCTGTTACAGAAGTGGAAAGGAGTGTAGGCACCGCAGCACCGGGGGCGGCGGGTGCAGCTGCAGGGGGCTCTCGGGGGCTGTCACCCTCTCCCGCCCCCTCGTCACCGTCGACCCCCGTAGCGACTAGCAGCCCCTCCGCTTCCGTCTCCTCGGCTTCGTCTTCACCTTCACCCTCTACCTCAGCTTCCGCCCTCGTCGCGGGACTCGATAAATCAGTGCTTCAGGTAAGCTCGCTCACTTATACGCGTGCGTGAAACTGCCGGGACAATAGTAGCCGAAAAGTACACGCAAAGAAACGAAATATATTCGACATCCAGTATATACCGTATAGCCTGCTACTTTATTTGGATTCTCTAACAATAGAGATTTAAACATATAATTATCTTGTGACATATAGATTAATGTTATTCTGCACTTGCGCAATTTAATCTGAAAATATTTATTATAATGAAAGGCTACAGCCATTTTTATATGATCTTCAATTGTGTAAGATTAGTTTTTGTCTCTGAGATTCTGGTATCTTTACAGCAACTTGACGTTGCAAGTCGAAGAGCTGCAAATCATGGTAGTCTGCAAGCAAAGTTTTATGTTGAGGAAACAATTTGCTTTTTTATATTTGTCTTTTACACATGGAACGTGTATCGAAAAAGTTAACAATGCGATAAACTGATACTATTATGCCTCCGGGGAAGAAGCTCCAATAGCAGATAATAATTAACGGTCGGTTATCTTCGGAATCCGATTGGAAGATATCGATTTGATTACTCCGGTGTTGCTACGAGGGGATGGAAAAGTTGCCACTGAAGGGTCCTCGAACGTTTCGCGATTTATTCTTCGCTCGGGCTCGATTCATTTTGATTCTTTTCCCTTGCAATTTAAATGCGTGGCCCGTTCTATAAGATATCTTTCTCCGAGCAGAACGCGAGTGAAGGTCGCAATGTGAATTTCCGTCATTTTCTCGCGTCGCCGAAAATGGCGGAGCTACGATAACGGCAAGAGCTTGCCTGTCCTCGGGCATCTCGGCTAATTAAAGCGCATAAATTACGCGAACGCGGCGAGAGACTGACGAGAATATGGCAACGTAACGCCGCGTTCCTGGATTCTGATAGTAAGGTAGCACGTCTCCGAGCGAATGTCGACGAAAAATATGCTAAACGATTTTGTACGTGGTAGATCGTATATATTTTTCAAAAATTCGTCTGGCTGACGGTCAGAAGGGGAATTTTATGTATTTTTTTGGTACATATATTGAAACGCAGTCCGGTTTCGGCTTGCATATCGTTGAAACTGCTTTTATTAGACACGAAAATGGGACAGGATGCCATAACGCATTGCCAAATCGATATAAAATACACATATCCAGCTGCATCATATTCGTACATTTAATTATATCGCGTCACTGTTGAACTTTAACGAGCACGATATTAGATCCTTTTCCCTTTACCTACGCTTTTTCAGACTGTCCGTCTATTTAAATTCAGGAAAACAGATACACGCGCGTGCTTTGTAGAAGGAACGAAGGAGAAAGAATGCGGCCAAAAGGAACATACCTGTTATCTCTGATGGAAAAGCGTTTCCTTTGTAAACGTAAAATTAAAACGCTATTGTGGATTGCGTTAAGCTCACGAGCATATTGCGATATTCTATTCCGTGTGCATGTCAGTATTGTAGCGTGTCCCTCACGGGCGAGGAGTCTTAACTTAGTTATCAAGGTGTCGGCTAAATTGGATCCGCTTTCCACAATTAGTATTCAGAGTAGAGCGATGTATCTGGTCGATATCTCTCATAATATATCGTACACGTTCCGTCTTAACATTGATATGTCAGTGCTGTAATCGATAAATGTGTGCGATATTACGTAGAATTTGTTCGCTTGCGGACGAGGAAGCCATTTGAAATAGCAGAAAACATTATAGAAAAGAATGTCATTGAGTTTCCGTAAAAATTAATACTAAAAGTTGGCTTTATTCACGCTCCTATTTCGTTTTCGTTTATGCGCAGCGGCCTTTATAAAGCGGCAACAAACTTTGTTACCACACTTCGTTCCGTTCTCTCTGGAACACGGCTCCTCATAAATTACATATAAATCCGTGGCGAAGTAGTGAGAATACGAAAATAGGGGGGATATTTTTCTTTTTTTCTAGATAGATGTCAAACTGTCATACAGTAATTGGACGGTGCTTCGTGCGTGACATTTTAACTTTGCGAACAACCAACGTTTCTGTGGCTTTTAAGAATATTGTCCTTTCGGGCAATTTTACTTCTACTCTTCCGTTTTGTCAGAAATTTGCTGTAATAAAAGTCTTCTCTCATCACGCCTTCGCGCCTCGCCGATTTCGCCAAGTGCATACTAATTATATAAGTTACTGAATCTCGCCTGTATAACATCTTTGAACATCCGCCTTTGAAGTCCGCGCATATTGTTTTCAACTTTCTTACCGTGTGATTTAATTATCATTTCATCGTTTGTCGTTTCTTTCATTAATTCACATAGAAAAAATTGTTCGTATAGTCTTTTATCGTCGGCAATATTTCCGAGCATAAACTCTAATAAACTTTTTACGTGAGCGAAAGATGTGCGGGATGCACAGTAATAGCTTCATCGAGATCGAAGAGAGTCATCGCCGGAATTGCAGATGGAGTCTTGAGGGCTTACCTATTGTTGATGCTGCCTCAGCAATAACTTCTTATCGCGTCAGCATGCTTGATGGGATCTCGGCCTCGACTTCTGGTCCGCATTCTCCTTCGATCGCGATCTGGTTACGACGCGACGGCAAATTTCGAAAGAAATGTAATTCCGGCTGAATATTCTGCAATTGGTGGCACGAGTTCGGTTATCAGGGATAGGAATTAGATTTGTGTGACGACGGTGGACAGTAGACGGAGGGAGAGGGTCGATGTTCATGCAGGCGTATAACTCGGTCAATTTTATCGAATTACTCCGCCGGTTTCTCTCCCTTCACGCCGTGCTGATCCTCATTCACTCCCCGTACCTGGTGCTATTCTTTTGTCACGGGCATAGCTTGGGCGTACAATCTAGGAAATATAGTAAAATAAATTAAGTCAAATCCCACTTTTATGTCCACACCGGATGCCCCCTTCATGATTTGGCAGAGCGGAAATTTATCGTCCTCTATAGGATGGAAATTTAATTTAAGGGCGCACTTGGCCGACGCAGTAAGTTTAATTCGGTTTGAGTAAGCGCGGTAGCTACGTTGATCTACGTGATCAGCGTTTTATGCGTAAATGTTAATATCCTGGGATTCACCGAAGAATATCCTTTTGATTCGTACCGCCATTCGTCTTCCTTCTATTCTGCAGGCTTTTAAATTTGAATATACCTTGTTCGTTACGATATAATATTGTTTAACGAAGCATATCTATTCTTTCTACCCATTGCCTTAGTTTTACTTTTTATTATTTTAGTTAATCATCTGTGTTAAAACTGTTCTTTTTGTTAAAGCGTGGCAGGACATAAACGCGTATAATCGTGCAGGTTGTCGTAAAATTCTCAGGCCTTTTTACTTATGCTGAGCTTGTGGCGCGGTCTTTTCTAACTGTTTTTCAAGAATTTATTCTCTTTGAACTTTTGTGACCCCGAACTATCATGTTTAGTTTTTATTTTTCTGCGCGTGTCAACGTGGCATTACAATTTTTCTTTATATTTCACTTTGTAAAGGTGAAATATTTTTGAGTTCGCATAACCTGCTTCTTCTGTGTTAGAAGAAACCGAGGCTACATTTATATTATAATTATAAAATATTTTTATGCCGGAATTTATTATGTAATTAAATATTTAATTGTATTATATTTAGCTTAATTTCGACAGATTTATTCGTATCACGATAGAAAGAGAGGAAGTGAACAATTAGTCGGTTAATGGTTAATTACGACACTTGCAAATATTGTCCGGTAACACGTACTACCTCCGCCTATCGTCCAGATAATTTTTACCAACGTCTCAGCAAACATTGCATAGGTTCCAGTGCGCTTTTCCTATTTGCCGAGTCAACAGTCAGACTCCAGGCAGTCCAACGCCATAATAGCTATCTCCGGGCTTCTATTTCCGGCTACGCTGTCGCACTGACAAGTATTGTGCTGTTTGCATAAAGCGCCGAGAGGCCTCGAGGTAACGAGGCTTGAGCAGGAATCAAGTTGCCAATGAAATTCTATTTTGGCTCATGACGATAGACCACTTTTTATTTTACGCATACTTACTGCCTGTTATATACGAATCAAAAGGATATTCTTCGGTGAATCCCTAGGATATTAATATTTACGCATAAAACGCTGATCACGTAGATCAACGTAGCTACCGAGGCTTGGAGTTTGTTGCGTGCAAACAACAGTTATCTTAGTCAAGTCAGTGATGTTAGTCAATGATGAAACATTTGTACAATACTTATAGGTGATGTATCGCGTGTAATTTATCTGGGATATCCGACGTGAATTTAGGGATATCTATTTTGAGCTGGGGATCTATTTGATTGCATGGATCGTTTAGTACTACATATTATCCTAAGAAAATTGCGCAATTTGTTGGGAACATAAATGTTTGTAGAGGAGAAATAAGGCGAGGAAAAATTTGAAATGTTATACTGACAAGTGAAATTAGATGGATATGAATCTCACAATTAAATAGAGAAGATACCTCCGATCTGGCAGAATTGATTTTGACTGGATAACAATAATATTTCTGCATAAATTTTGTATATTGTTTTCTAATTTGACAAACTGCCGAGATGATATTTTTCGCAATAAATTCTGTACGGTGATTTAACGAATGGCTTATTTAACGTTAAATCGATTATCGAGGTGTTTGCCAAGTTGAGAAAAAATTTACAGAAATATTATTAGTAGGTTGTCAAGATTTAACCTGATCGAAGACGATATCTTCTCAACTGAAATGTTATAATCCAACATGTAATATTAAATGAAGGTTGCATTTCAAATGTACTATTTATCTATTTGAAACTGCACAAACTTTATATGCATAATAATACTCCGTTTTCTTGATTAAGTTTCTCTTCCGATTCTATAGCAGTGAAGTAATTGATATTAATTTATCTTACATTGTATTTTAGTTTCTCGTTCAACTGATGAATATTCCTTCCCTCTGAATAATGGGACTAAAAGTTAACATGGGTAAGAAAAGGTCAAGCACGATAATGCGAATTTTCGTCGTATGTAGAGCAAATTTCATATTTGAAACTTCCCCGAACGCGGTGTTAGTGTACGCTTCTCTATACATGAATTCCCATGTTCGCGTTTCCGTGGCACTCCAATAATTTGGAACCGAGTCTCTTTGCGGTATTCGGCTTATTGGATTCTTGCTCGTCATATTTCGCTCTGCGATAAAATATGTAAGTCTAATTTGAGCTTACGTACGTATTTTGCATAAAATAGTGATATAGCAGACGTTGTTTTCCACCGTCATCATATATTATGAGTAACTGATAATGTAAGAATACCTCCAAGTTCTCATAATTACATTAATATTGGATTAATTATTGGAAAGAGATTTGCATCTATGCATATATATTTTTTTCGCGAATCATCAAAATTTTGACATTAGTATGAAATTCCTAATATGTAAAACACAAGTATATAACAAGAATACATAAAGAAAAGTTGCTTGCTCAAAAATTAAAAAAAATATTGTTTTAAATATTTTTTTAAGTTCTTTTAGCATTTTAATTAAAATTCTACATTCTTATTAAAGATATATTATTTTCTATTTTCAAATACTGAGCAATAATAATAAAGGTCTTGATCGAAAGGGAGGTGATAAAAGGATAAAGTAGTTTGTCCAATGAACCGTTCAATGCGTCAAGAAGTTATAAGATGACAATTGAGAAACTTTGTGCAAAGTATACCTGCGCTAACTTTTTCGTATTTATTGTCATTTCGAAACAATATTATTTGGAATTGCTTCTTATAAAATATATTATGGAATATATACATATATAAATTTTGCAGATTAATAGTTGTAATACGTTTTTAACTGTTATGTTAAGAGCAGTTAGTTGCGTACTAAGAAAGTATTTTTTACGTGTTCTATGATTAAAGCCCGACATTTGTCATAATAAAAATATAATACTGTCGCGTGGTTCGGTCGTTACCAAGCATCGTTTTTAACACAGTTGATTTTCGAAGAGATGTTAGCTTTATCGTGTCTTTTTATCACTCGGGTGTTGAAATCGATCGTTAAACTCTTAGACCCTTCGTCTCATGATTTCCGATGAGTACAACGAGTAGGTACCTAATATATGTAAGTTTTGGATTGTGATGGATACAAATAGTGGAAGTCATGTAATAGACGTACACTTCTGTAATTTATTTGCGCGACTCTGTTTGTAAAATTTTGCAGTTTTATTTCAGCGAGAAAGCTAGATTTTTAAATTGTCCAAAAATAAAAAATCAGAAGGATTAAATAAGCTTCTTTGCACCAAGTGAGAAAATATTAAGACTTACATTAAGATCATTTTCTATCAACTTTTTTTAAAAATCTAATAAAGAACGCACATTTTACACACTTCTCGTTAATTGAACGAAAGAAACAATTGTTTTTAATTTTATGTATTAAACATTTTTAGCTTTTCTGTCTCTGAGTGACTCACATATTATCAAAATTATACAGCTATGATTTCAGACGGTAATGAATTTCGTTAAAATTCTGGTAAACATCAACGTAGTATATTGATCTTAGAAGGATTTTTAATACTATATTTACGCCATCCGCTCTTAAGGGAAACGGTTCAACCATAGGTTATATGAAAATGTACACAATATGGCTCTACGGTGTCCATTTTGAGGCGGAAAACACGAGGGATATGATCATTCTTCGACAACGGGCACTTAATCAAGGCCGCTTCGAGTCGGACAAGGGTGGGTGAAAGGCGGAACGAGCCCAGGAGCTTAGTCTAGGTGGCAGACTCCGGGGGTTGCCGGACCGAGCGAGACCTTAATTTCCTGTAGCACTACGGTTTATCTCTTCCGCGATTTATCGACTCCCTCGAAAGTTCCACGTTTGCGATCCGGGGCAATCCTCGTCGAATGCTAGTTTAGGCTTCTTGCACGCTTGCTGTTGCGTCGCCGACCGATCGATCAGTCGGCGTTGGGTCGAAGATTTCAGGGCGGTTTTTTTTTTCAATACGTTGTTTGCCATAAACATTTTTTTTCGGCCGTCACGATCTTGTAAAGTTTTCGACTAGAGCACGACGACCAAGTACGCTAAAATTCCAGCGGAGATATTTCCGGTGCCCTGCGAAGCGTTACGCGCGCGTGCGTTAGCTTTTAAATGTATTATTGGCTTTACAACTCGTAGTTCCAATGGAAATGCGATTACGCAACTTGCCTTGATATTTAATTAAACGCACCAATAGAGCCATTTACAAGGAAAAACCGTTCGCCGGTAATGACTGTTGGAAAATGTAAATTTGTGATGCAATTGAACGCTCACTCGTGCTGTACAATAGCGGCTCAATTCACTTAGAGTAATTATGTTGTGGACTTTTTCGGTGATCGAGAATTATTCTCTTTAAAAGTTGCTTCACGCGCGACTTACTTACTTGTTTACTTCGGCTATTATCAATACCTCAGTTCCGTGAACACAGAAAAAAATTTTTTTCGAGAATTTTAACTTGAGACTAATCAGGAAATTTGACGCAAGTTTTAGGACACGCCCCGTACATTTAGCATTTGCCTCTTCTTGACTCTTGGCGAATATCGAGGTAAATCGAAGTCGGCCACTTACGAACGGACACTCCCTACTAATTTCCGGCAGCAAATATCCCAATTCCGGTCCTGCGTCCTTCCCTTTTTCACTAGCTCTTTTCCATCCGATATTAACCACTTTTGGACGATGGAGATATCTCCCACCGACGCCGATACATTCTCGTTTGCTAAGGGATATAAGTTAATTGCTATGGCTGATTTGTAATTAATTCATCAAGATGGGATATCGATTTATGAATTGGTCAAAGATACGTTAATTTATTTAACGCTGCTCTTATTGTGAAATAAAATTATATTTACTTGAAATTTATTTCTCTTCTCTCTCTATCTATTTTATTTATTCTATTAAGGTAATATCATTTTAATATTATTCTTTATATTGTATTATACAGCTTTTTAATAAAAGCTTATACATATTAAAGGATAAATTTCTTTACATCAAACGAATATATTTGTGCAATAAGAAAGGTATTATTACGCAAGAAAACTGCAATTACTTCTAATATTGTAATTACGTTACTACTGCAGCTATGTATCGTTTATTTATTGCGACCTTTACAAGTGATATATTGTCATAATTACTGTTTGCTTGGTTACGTTGCAGATACGTGACTGGCTTACGGTCGAAGAAGAGATGTTGCGACAACAATCAGTGGTCGTCGGTGATGTCGACGAAATCATGCATCTTCTGGACAAACAAAAGGTTAGTGTCGTCTATCAAAAATAATTCGTCGTATTCAGCAAATTTTCTTGTGATTAAAAATTAATCGCATTAGCTTCTAGCATCTTTTATTTAGAGTAATTTCGGACCTATATATTTTCTGGAATAAAAGTATATCTTTGTAATTTGCAAGTATACAAACGAACAATTAATCAAAATTTGTATATTAATGTAAATTAATGATATACGTTTAATGCGAATTCCTTAAGCAAAAAGTAGCTGGAAAATATATTTAAAAGCTACAAAATATGCGCGATTAATTACTTGAAGTATATGCAGAAATACGCGAGTTGTTCATAGTCCTATAATTGCATGCGCATTTTATTGGAACCTGGGTATAAAGATTCTAATTTGTTAGATTGTTAAAACATTGTCATGTTTTTGAAGTTTATTGAAATTCGCCGAGGTAAGCTAGCAATGCTTTTAAGCTGCCTAACTCATGTTTGCATCATTGAAAACTTGCGCGTCGTCTTTCTTTTTTTCTTTTTTTGTCCTTTTATCTTTATGTTTTATCTTTATGATAACAAAGACCGTATTGCAGCAGTCACGAAATTAAAATATCAAAGACCTCTTGGATTCATACGCTGCTTTGTTGTTTTCAACTTCTTGGGTGGCTCGCACACTTTGTCTTAGACATTTTATTTGGCTATTATTAGTTGCTAGTCTCCTTAAACGGACTTTGTGAAATTTATACTTATTACAAGGGTAGTGGCATCTATCGCCTACACTGAAAAAAAAATTTTTCTACTGTGGCTAATCGTGGTTTGCTAAAAATATTTGGTTGCCACAACTACAGATTTCTAAAGCACAGCAAACGGTTTGCTGTCGCGCCTAATACAATGGGCACAGCAGCAAAATATTTAGCTATCACAACCAAATATTAGCCGTCCATATTTTGCAACTGAAATTTGGTTGCCGCATGTAGTTTTTAGCTACGGCAGCTACATTTTTCTATCCGCGTATGTACCCAATATCGCCCAACGCCGTTTCGGCGAAACCAATATTGATATCTGTTAACTGTGGGCAGAATTGTGTGTAAAGAAGGATAATTAGTTTATTTTATGAGCAACACGGTATTTTTAATATAGTTGCAACCATAATGACACTTTTGTAAAATGACGTCGGCTGATCTAGTGACAGGGGCTTATGGGAAATAGTGCAGTTGTATTACTGCTTGTTGTTTTTTCCAAATCCAAGAGTACCACGTTAGAGAGTATGAATCAGAGAATCGAATGATGCACTGAAAAAAATTTCTGGTTGAATATGGACGAATCAGATAATTCCTTTAGGATTTACTAGAATTTCTGTAGGATTACAGGAATTCTGGTAAATCCTAAAGGAATTATCTGATTCGTCCATATTCAACCAGAAATTTTTTTCAGTGTGGTATTACAATTAAACGTCAAAACGCAATGTCAGTCAAGTATTAACAATTAATTTAATATTAAGCTCACAAGTAGGCCATATTAGGAACGCGCTTCGAAAAATGGCACTTTCCATTTCGTTACAAAATTTGCGAAAGAAAGTAAGTTGGCAAACGCTTACAACATTTTCCAGTTGGTGACAAGTAAAGTGGTGTCTGTCCGTCATTTTAAGCTCTATCAGAACTTTTTTCGACCATTTTCGTGGCCACAGGGATAAAAAAAATAGGGTAGGCGATATTTGGTGCCACTACCGTATAGTTTCTCGTCGTCGTTTCGCACGATCGGGCGAACGGTAAAAGCGGCAGAGCGAGCTAAAAGCTCCAACGTCGGTAACCTCGCGTTCTGTCACAGCCGTGCAGTCGATATTTCAACCCCCGAGGTTCGACTCAAGTGCCTGCTGCAGGGGTAAAATGCTCCCCTGTCTTTTGCATTCGGTCAGTTAAGCGTAATACCGTGAGTGGAAAAGTTATCGCCAGACGATGATGGGAGAAACGAGGCTGCTTGACTGCGAGAATTAGCGAAGCCGCTAATGACGGGTGCGTAGAGCTTACGGGATGCGAAGGTAGGGAATGTTTAGGTGATTGACCGGGAAAACCCTGACATTGGCATTGGCATTAAGGGTTTCGGCGAACATTGCCACGCCTTCCTTTGTGCGTCGACGTCGCGCTGCGCGTTATTCCGCCATGGTTGTTAATTGCATTGGGCTTAATGGATCGATATCCAGAATCGTCGCGAGCGACACGAAATCCCCCGCCTTGCAGGCAACGCGGAATATAAGTCGCAGGAAAATTTATCCCGTTTATCCAATTGCGATGTACCTTCTCAAATTCCTGTACGCCTTTATTGTACGATCGATTTTATTGCACGATGATTTTTAATGCACTATGTTTCAATGACTCTGTGTGCAACTTTGCATAAATTCACGTTAAATGAATATTGAGTAAATCGATTTTTCGTAATAAAATAATTAGATGTAACGTAATCGGATTTTGATTTTATAGATTGACATTTTGTGTTTTACTTCAACGCGTACAAGAGGGTACGATGTATGAAATTCATAAAATGCGTTTTTACGCTAGTCATTACATTCAAATTGTTACGCTGAATCTGTATTTCCTATTTATATTTTAATTGAGCGCGATGTTAGAAAATATCTCGAGATTTTTGTATCGTATAAAATAATTGCGAAGTTGTAAGTGTCGCAATAATGAACGCCTTGCAATTACGCCATTTTATTCAGTTATTTTCTCCAACAATTATAGAAAAGTCGAAATCTACCGCCCCTTCCTCCCCCATAAGTTCAAGTAAAAACAGTACTGTATGACACGTATCTGTTGTGAATTTCTGCCGTAAAAACTTGCGCACTATCGAGACGTTTGTACGTTCTCGCCTCACGAATATCTGGTCTCCTTTCTCCATCGTCCTCTCGCGCGATAGTGCTCTTCCACGAAAAACTACCGCGGAAATAACACGAACGGTTACTGTAAATTTTCCCGGAGCGAGGCACGAGAGAGTACATTATTGCGTGCCCCTTCATTCCCCTTGTGCCTTTCTACATTACGTCCTGGAAACTTACAACGTCAGTTTTAAGGAACTGATATTTTCCGAGTCACATTCTTTCGCGCGCGGACGCAACAGTTCTGTTATACACTTTTTTTTTTAAATTCCCGTTCCAACTCTAATGCTCCGTCACTTTTCATTCGCGTTTATATATTTATGAGTATATAGTTATTTTATATATTAATAATATTTCCGCTCATTTATTTCAAGATGCAATCGTGTCCCTTGCCGACGATAATTATTTCTTCCTTGTAATCTAAAATTTATAGCTCTGCTATATAACATTTGCAGCTTTAAAGGTGCACGGTAGGAAAATGACACAAGTCATAAATCATTAACTTTAACGCGGCAGCATTTCTTATCGGAAAAAAGTAACCTTCCACGTTGCAACGTGGTAGGTTTGTTCGCTAATGTGAAAGCTTCGGAAAAAATCGGCGTGATAAGGTTTCCTTTCGGCACAGGAATTCTTCTCTATTCGAACGGAAACGAAGTCATTTTTTTTCCACGCGGCGTGCGCCAGGCAGTTGTGAATGGGACAAATGGCGCACTTGATTGATCAGCGATATTGTATTCTGACAAATGACAAATCACACGGTCTTCTTTCTGCTTATACCTCAGAACGAGGATACGGAATTTTCGGATGCGTTTTTGAGGGGTGTCTGAAAACAATAAGTTTGTTACGGTGGCGTTGCTATTGATTTCCGATTGTGAGGGAGCCGAGGAGGAGATATTTTGGCGCGCGGAAGGCACGGAGGGCGAAGACAGAGATTTTACCGAAAATATATTGGACTTTCTACATGCGTTTGCTAGCGTTTAGGGCGATATCGTTCCCTTTACGAAAATCGTTCTGCGCCAAGTAAATCCGGGGACTAATTATACATCCGGGAAGACTCTACTGTTTCACACGCGACTGGGATATTTAACGTCTCACACTCCAAATGTCATTACAATTATACTCGACGTAATTGTCGCATTGGATTCTCTCCCTCTCTCCTTCGCTTTCCCTCGCCTCATCCCTCTTTCCTTTACTCTCTATAAGCTTACTTAAGCTTGCTTCACTGTTACCATTACACAAGTCATTGTCGTCACCTGCTACGTAACAGAATTTATCTGACAAAGCCCAATTACGAAATCCAGGAGGCATATTAGCATGAAATCTGCTTTTAGTAACTCGAGAAGTAGTCTCGCTTTAAGCGAGTAAGTTTTTTTTGATAATTTACTAACTGGAGTAGCAAACAGAGTAATTAATAGTGGTTGATTATAAATATTACTTACGTCTGTTCAGCTCGGAATTTCTGGCAATCGTAACTTACCTTGCGAATTGCTTGACATTTTGGAGTTGAATTCCGATTTATGAAACAAATATTTCTATATAACAAAATATACGTCAGATATCTGCTTCGTCTTTTATTAACTGGGAGCAGCGACTAATATTTGATATTTTGCAAAATAAAAATTTTCCTTATTCTACGGATTTCCACTAGAACGTAACTTAATTTCATTTTTATATGCAATTATCTGTAACTTTACGTTTAGTATAAAGGGCAGAGAAGCAATTTAATAATATGCCACGATAACGACACTGCTTATGTTCGTGATATGACTTTGTTTTATGATCCCACTGATAAAATTTCCAGAGCCACGCTATTTAAAGAATGTGCCCCTCGCTTCACAGAAATTTCGGATGTAATATCTGCAAAGGAAAATTTATGAATAATTTGTTTAACATATATATTGCATCTAAATCAACGTGCTAATAGTCCTCGTAGCTCCATGATTTTTATCGAGCTTATTGAGTTTTGATGATTTAAATAACTGGATTAGCAGATTTATTATCTCATCGCGCTTCCTTTGGAAAGCATATGTGAGGAACAATTTACATAACGAAAGAATCAAACTACCGTGACAATAGTATCTATATTATATATTTGCGAATCATGATCTTGCCCATAGTCCTGCGGCATGTATGTTCCCGTCGTACGCGTTATCGTCCAAGCTGTACGAACTTGTTCGTCTTTCGAACGACGTCCTTCACACCGGGTGCAATAAACGTCCTCCCCATTATTTCCTCCGTTTCCTCCGTCCGGCTTTGTTGCCGGCGTCTGATAACTCCGACGCACCATCTCATCGCGGCTCCTCCGGTCCAGACCCAAAGGATTTCAGCGTTGCACTCCTTATACCGTGCCGTGGAGGACTTGCCGAGTAATAATGCCGGTGAGTCGCGCGCGCCTGTAGTTATGAAGAACCTTCCACGATCTCGCAATTTCCCGGTTATGCCGGTATCCAGTGAATAGCCGTCCTCATTCCATAACGCGTGTGCGAGCTTAGGGCTTGTATATACGGATATACGTGTCGGCCGCGTGGTGACGTGCGGAGTGTCGCAGATTTTCTACGCGAAAATTGAAATTTATCGTCTTCTCATCGCTCCTGTCGGTGTACTACCACCTTCGGGCGAAATCGCGATCCATCATCACGTAGCTTCGCGGTCAGGCATCGCCAGGGATATGATTGGATTCAATCGAGACGGTGAAATTAACAAATTACTACCGAAACTGTTTCCTTTTCTGGTAATTTTGCAAATGATTCAACCATTTGATGCGTCATGTGTAGCACAACTTTTACGAAAATGTGATAAGTTTGCAACCAATATTTATGAAACTGTATTAATGCTACTACTTACTGAAGTCGCAAATTGATTTCCTAGGTGGAATTCATGGTCCATTTATTACGAATAGAAATATAGAAAAAAAGAACATTTTTATTTTTCTTTATAAATTTCAGAGAGTACATTGATTCATGAGTTTTTAGATAACAATAATACAGCTTTTAATTGTCAATTTAATTTTATAAAATGTAGGTAATTAAAGAATGCTTTATTTATTGTAAATCTAAAAGATATTTTCGTTTTATGGTTCATTTATTCCTCATTTGTTATTTTGAGAAATTCTATACTTTAATTAGACTTCAAGATAGCAAGAAGTACAATATTTAATTATACCAAGTTTTTAACGAAGTTTACTTCCGCGCCACTAGATACTGTAATTATTTCCGTAATTCGTATCGCCATACTGCTAACTTTTACATCCAAGTTTATACTTAGCAAAATCGAACTATAGTGTAATGTTGCATCGAACAAATAGATGCGATCTTCGAAATTTCTTAGCTTCCTGGGAGAAATCATTTCAGTATTTTTAGAAGAATATTAGTAATTAATCAGTGTAAGCAAGAAATTGAATTTAACATTTATATTTGGGAAAGAATGACATGGTGGATGGTCTTTAAAAATCCAAAACATTTGTTGTAGAACATTTTTTAAAAGGAAAAGTTTTAATCGAGAAAATATTTAATATCAAGAATTGATATTATTTTTGAATTTTTTGGTGCAAAACGAATAGTACCTATTACTCTTGCATAAAATATTCTTGAAATTATAAAGTTTCTGGTTTATAAAGTATACTTGTGACATCATATACTTCAGGATATTTAATTACTGCATTTTCCTTTGCGGAAATTTTTTCAATTAGTGCCGCGGAATACCAGACTTTTTATAGCAGACGTTTTGAGCAGCATGGAAAGTTTATAGTGCACGATGTGAATGTATAGCAGTTACGTAAAACAGACCGAGCTTGTTAAAAGCGACATCGCAAAGAAAAATCAACGAAAATGTCCCGTTTATATAATCGTGTGGGTACAAATAATTTTAATATACTTTTTATTGTGTTGCCAGCTGCATTTAACGGAGTTTTACTATTTTCTCGTATATTGTTTTTATTTTTTATATGACTTAATGAACTCTCATGAATAGAGTTTCATTTTTTTTATTACATTTGTGTTGTATTTCAATTAAATTTCATATTCGTATTAAAATAAAAATAGTGTTAAACGTATGGCACATGTTACATCACAATACTTTTCAACTTTAAAATAAACAACCACTAATTTTATAATTAATTAAATAATATACATAGTTACTAATTATACTCATTACATAAACTGTTATTTTAATTAATTATCTTTGTGACAAAATTTTGTCAAAAATTAAACTATCTGCTCCGCTTTATATAAGTTTTTACTTGAAATTGCTTGCGTGGTTTTTATTATTACGTAATATCTTTATAAAGTACTTAAATATTTTATACATGGTATATTATATATCTTTTTATTTGGAGCATAGTGTTGACGAGATATTTTTCGGGTTCATTCTAAGCTAATGGCGATTTTTTAAATATGCCCCTTTTCAAACGATTTCCACTTTTTTCATAGTCTCGTCACGATGCGATTCAGTCCTTTATAGCTTAGAGAGGAAGAAAGGTTCGCAGTTGCTTTTATGCCATTCGTGCAGTCAGTCGTCGTGTACTTCAGTTAATGGCAAATGCGTTTGTGACGTACACTGTACATCTTCATACACGTCGGGGTTACTTCCGTGTACACACGCGCGTAATGCGGGCTACCATGTTATATATCTTCGCCAAAAAAGCAATATGCAAAACAATAATTTGCATGGTTTAATTTTGGTTATTTTGCTTTTGCTTGCCATAATATAAATGTTTGCAGTGTATGAAGAGAGAATTATTTATTTAAAATAATTTTAAGAGAAAATTTTATTTGAAATCTATGTATTACATATTTTATGCTATTGATATTAATGTTTGATTACGTAAAATAGAGTGCACATGTATGTATAAGGAAACAAGGCCAAATTACGAACTGGTTGCCAAATAAAAAATTAGTTGTCAGTTAGAAAAACGTGTTTTTCCTCCAAAATACTGATAATTGCCAACATTTCGGCTTTAATCTGTGATATGATTCAGTTTTGATATGTGCGATATTGGAACGTTCGCAATTATTAGTAATTTTGAAGAATAAACATGTTTTTTTCTAACTGACAGCTAGTTTTACTCGTGATTTGGCCTTGTTTCCTTATATATAGTTTAATTTTTAACGGGCGATTTCTAATTGTTTTAAAATGCATAGACGTGTGTGTAGAAATTATTCCGCGAGAATGTCATGAAAATAATTAATTAAAATAATTTAAAGATGACTAATTGATGAGTATATAACATTCAAAATAAATGTGCAAAATTAATAACTGGTCGTAAAATTACTAATTTACTTATTTTAAGATCGGAGAGTATTATATAATGTACATTTTTCTGTATATGTTGCTTGCTGTATGAAAATATTTCATTTGGAATGTGTCAGCACTCAGCATTATTTTATTGATAATAATGTTAACATATTTGAAGATTCATCAAGCATTGTGAAGTTTTTCATGTTCTACTTTCTTTTCGCATATACTTAACACTTTTTGCATTTTACTTTCTCTTACCACCTCTTGCATTTTTCACTGGTATACCCGCATGCGACGAAAAACGTAATCATGAAATGCGACTACACGATGCAGCTTGGGGAATTATGTATATAGTTGATAAACAGTTGATATTTGTACGAGATATCTATGTCGAGTTTCTCTCGAGAGATTTTCAATACTTTTAGGCAAACCCGCGACTTGCACGAGAGTGCTTGACCGCCGTTCGAGATTATACGGCGTTCTGCGAATGAATTGAAATATTTTTTCAATTTTATTAATCTTTTTTTACAAGTGCTGTAAGAGGATATATGTAAGAATTACGCAAAAGAGAAATTTTTAGAATCTTCAAGTGCGATACGATGCTAAAATTTAATTAGAGATTAGAGTAATTCAATTCAACAAAATCAATCTTAGAAATTTTTTGCATTATGTTTAAATTTGTACAATATATTAACACACAGAGAGAGAGAGAGAGGGGGGGGGAAGGTGAAGTAATACCTAAATTTGAAGAGCCCAAAATATAGGTATGCTAATAGGAACACTATAATGAGCATATATACGAGATATAACTAACTTTGCCATATATAATATTAGAGCTTCAATTAGTAATGTAGGTATTTTTAATTTCCAAAATGGTCAAGAGGTTTTTTTGCACCTCTGCTATTACAACGGTGGGGTATTTTGCGTGTGCGCAATACGCATCTTCTTTGTCGATCCCTGTTCCATCGGATTAGGTGTAATGGCAGCGACGGGTTGAAACACACGTTCGGCATTAAAGGTCTAATCCCAAAATTACGCGACGCCGATGTATTACAGTTTGATTTAAGAACATTGCGATTGTCGTAATTTGCGGCTTATATTGTGGTATAAAAACTGGATGGAAACCTGACAACTAATGTGCTAAGCCGGTGTATTCAGTTTGTATATATTTCAGTTTCATTTGTAGATATAAAAGATCGATATTTTTCAACGAAATTAATAGAATTATCGTACGCGAATTCAGAGTAGAATATTCGCTCAATTATTCAGCATTTTTATTATTGTAATCGGTAAAAGATATTTTAACTTGAATATTTTATTACACAAAACGACAAGTTATTACGCATCACACGAATCACGACGAGAGAATTGGTATATATGGATTTTTCCATAATCGAGACAGGCCAATCCGCGTTTGCTTTAAATTTCGTACGGCTCGCAGCATTCGCTCAGCGGCACCCTCCACCACGCGAATTTTGCACCCTATGGGCTCCGTATCCCATAGGATAAAGGATAGATATATACCGTTCCCTAGCTACCAAGGGTACCCATGAAGCAGCGTCAGATGCTGAATTCAGTTGGACTACGCGCTTTCATCGAAGTACACGCGTTCGAAAATCAGGCAGCGACGTCGTGATTGTTTATTAATCATTGCCGGCGACCCGATCATCGGCTGATTGCACGTAAACGCTAAGCTGGCGATTGCACTTTTTATATTCGGACGTGGAAAACGATTTTCAGTGTCAACGTGGCTCTCGATGCACGATGTGTTTGCGTACATGGTTATTTAGCTGGTGTACAGAGGATGATAAATATTTGCCTTGTTAACGAATGGGAAGCTGATTATTCGAAAATCTGAAATTCCGTATTTGTAGATCCTCGAGATCTATCGTTAATACTCTCCGCCGGAATTATGCATTACGGTCGCTTCTGCCGAATTTGGTACTGAACGATAATTTTCTATGACCGACCATTGATTCGCGACTGCCAATATAATTAAGCGGCGAGTGACATTTTGTGACATATTTTCGAATGTTTAAATGCCAAAAAGCGACTCGTAGTCTTTGAAATCTGTATTTAATTTTAGCGCTCTAAATTTACTTGTAGTATTGGATTTATTTATGAATGTTATCCCGTTTGCTCCCACACGCAACTTGCGGTTTGGGATGTAAATCTCATGAATAATCATTTATGCGACGTTTTAAAATCTAACCCTTTGCTGTTTCGCTCACAGGGCACCATTGTGTTTAATTGAATGCGCTTGTTGTCGATATTAAAGAGCTGTTATCGCACGTGGAATCGATAATGCAATTTTGACGGAAGGTTCCAATGAAAATTAGGGATGCAGCCGGTGAAATACTGAACGAAACGAAAATCGATACAGCATATCCAGCTTCCTCTCTGTCTCACGGCTCCTTTCTCTCTCCTTGTCGCGGCGAAAATCCGGCATCGCCGGACGAATATCGAATTGTAAAACGAGGAACTGTACTGGGGTTTGGAGTTGTCCGTTCGAACCGTGTGGTCGATCTGAACTAAAGTGTTTTACTGGAACAGTGTGCGAGAGATGTTTTAGAAAACTTTTGATGAGAGATGTTTGATTTTCGGTAAATAAATTTGAACAATATATATATATCCTTTGTTACTTCGTAAGCTATGTAGTAAATTATTAATTTACAAGTTATTTCTTCAAATGCTATACTTATTTCTGTATAGGAAATTTAAAAAGTTGAAAAAGTTTCGGCATTTATTATTTTCTTATTATTTAACACGTTAAAATATATATTTTACATATCAAACGCGCAATTTTTAAATGTTGTAAAAATAAGACTGTTGATTAGGTATCGTGAAAACATTATAATCCGAAAAATAACAGCCATAATCCAAAGTTTTTCCATTAAGACATTTATGTAACAGTACAATTTATTATAATATTATATTCTTGATATCTGACCTAATTTTGATAGCAATATTTTCTTGCGATTCTCAAAATTTTTTTATCAATCGGACGTCAGGAAAGATATATCGTGATGTCAAATATACGAAAAAAACTTTAGTTTCGAAAGAGCGACCGTCTCGAAAGAGCTAGCGATGAAAATTACATATTTACGACGCTCGCGGCAAAACGAATGAAACATTTATGCTCTGTGATATATGCTGCTATAAAAATAGCCTTCACTGTCCAATAATACCGGTCAGTTTTGTATCTTTTTTTTCCTCGGCAATACCTAATTCAGGGTATCTCACATTCGTTTACGAAAACATTTTCATTGTGATGAAATTGAATCTTTTATGCGCTTTAACGCTGTCTCGGACGTTTCGGAGTTTTGACATTGTGGGTAGCCACTGTATTCGCATTACGTGTCACATCAACGATTTGGGCCATGCAGGCCGATACGAGTCGACAGTCTGACAGGCGATGGTTTGGCATTTTGTCCCCCTTGATATCTTTCTGTTTAGTCAAAAGGAATATTTTCCCGTTTGGAAAAATATCGTTATTATTTTAAAACTCCCCGGTTTTGTTTATTACACGAGAAAATGCCGAAGGATACGTTATTGTCATTATAAAGCAACGGTATTGAGTGCGAGAGATATGAACTAAAATTGGATCCACATATTTTATGCACGCGACATCCTGTAAAGGAAAAGGCTTCTCTTAGAGGATTTAATTTGTAAGCATCGGTGCTTTTAACGTTATTAAAAACTGATGCTTCGTATCGATCGATAAACCTCATAGGAGTTGCACGCAAGACGACGAACGTGCAGTTTTTGTTGCGTTTTTTCTACGCTACGCGATACGTGGATGATTACGGCAACGGTATTGATGGATTACGCGGGAAATTTATTTTACGGCACGGAAATTAGAAAGTACCCGTAGTGCCCTAACCGCGAAAATATTTATATGGGTTTGTGTAATGAAACAAAGCGTCCGGTTACTGAAAAACATATGTACGCCAGATTATTTAGGTTGCCCTTAAAAACGCATTGTTTGTTGTGAAATCTGGTAGATAAAAGCGTTATTTTTAACATCGACGGGTTGCAATGGAAATTTTACAATTCGAAAAACATTTTGTATTTAATCGTTATTGTTGCCGTTTAGCTCGGCGTACCCGCCGTTCAGCAAAACTATACGGAAATAAACGTTCAATCGCTCGGTCGACAGAGCCCGGAGCAACCGAAAAATTTTATGTTGCGTAAATAATAGGCGTTTCATTAATCTGGACTACGCGCGAGCTTTTTGCGCGAGAGCTGCTTCGGTTTAACGGGCGACGACAGCTAAAATACGAGCGAGTTTCTCGCGAGAGGGATCGACAGAACTATCGCAGATGCGCTTTGTTCGATCCAGCTAGACACACGAGCATAAAGTGACCGTGTCCGGCAAAAGACGAAAAAAGAGGTGGCTATCAAAAGCTTCGTGCGCGACGCAAAGTGTGAGAGAACCTGTGCGATGGATCGAAAGGAGTCTCAGCCGGGTACGTCAGCCACGTCGTCTATGTACACCGGCACCCTGCAACTTCGCTTTAACGTAAGTGAATAAAAAGGAGCAAAGCGGGCTCTCTTTGAGACTAGCGAGAAGCTCCACGCGTGTAACATTCGTGAGGAACATGCTTTCAATGCTTGAAATTGACCACATTTCGACCGCACTCGATGCGGAGTTTTCGTTCGCTTTATACTACTTTTCGGATACTTGCATGTCTCGCCGGGGCTGACAAGAAAAAGTATAAATGTGTCGCATGGCGATGACTAATCTTTCATACTTTGAGATACGAGCCATACCGACATTTTAATTATAGAAACCGACGGCAGTTGTAGTCCCAATAAATTGCCTTTATCTTCTCGATTTATCATTTGTCGCTTAAACGTGACGTTCGTTTATCTCGAGTAATATTTTAGAGTTTACTTTAAGTCGTTATTATTTGTGATTCGCGTAGTTTTTTAGATTGCGTGTAAAATTGCACAGATTTTTTTTTATGTGTAAAATTGCATCCGCATAACTGCTAGTATATTGTATCAATTCCGATTGGAACTGTATCCCGATTGTAGCCCTTAGTGAAGAAACGATGCGCAAAAGATATCGTTATCGGTCGAGTAACAGCTGAGGGAAAAAGGTACGTCGCCTCTGCCATCGATACATTCTTTCGAGAAATATTCGAAGCGTTCAATAATTTTATATTCCTTCGCTTTGTTCACACCGTAATGGTGTCGTCCGTGGCGCGCCCGACTTTCCCTTATCGCCACACGGAGACAAGACGCTTTGAGCGAGAGGACAATTTACGATCTCCGCAGAAATATTTTATACTAAAACCGCCGACGACGAGGTAACATCACGGATAAACATGCGAAGGAAATGAAGGTGCAGTGAAATTTTTCGTCGGCCGCTCGTAAGTCAGCTCGGCGAGATACCCTCTGTTGTGCAATCATTTCTCTTTTCCCGGCTTTTCCATCTTCTTTTTCCGTTAGCGTACTTTTATTTTCTTCAGAAAAGTAACGGTTCCTGCCAGGGCGCCGTCCGATATCTTGCCCTTCCTTGTTCACATTATATAACGCTGCCCGACTTTTTCTGCGCTTACTCGTGTTTTTTTGCAGTCGCGATTTTTCAGTTTCCCGAAGCGTACAGGTCTTGCTTTGTCGTGTCTTTGATAATTACGCTGTCGTGCAAGACAACGATGGAAAAATATGACTCAAGATTATATCGCGATCGTATCGCGCTGAAAGAGATATTGCATTTAATTCGATGAAAGGAGGTTTTGTAGAAATTCGAGTAACATTGACCGTATTTTCCGTACCCCCGTCGACGTTGCGTCAAATGACGTATGAATTGATCGAGTAAATTCCGCGTCTTACTGTGGTCGCTATGTTGCACTCCGGGTAATGAACGATATTACCGAGTAAGATGCATCGCGTCGCTTATGAGGGAATATTTCATAGTTGGAGAAGTTATCCTACCAACTACCGCCGACGACTCTAACTAGCCATATATCCTCCGAGTCGAAAACTGAGATGCATTTCTCATAAATTATACGGTTATTTTTTCATTATTTTATGAAGTGTCACAGTTTCTTCGATATTTTTTATCGCTCAGCTTATTAATGAGCATTATACATGATTCGCGATTGTTCAACGAGGCTTGCGTGAAAACAAAGACAGTTTCCCCGTTTAAAATATTAGCTAGAACACGATCAGATCTCGTGCAATTTCAATGTAAATAAATAAGAGTCTTATTCATTTACATTGAATATGCATGAAATCTAACGCAATCTGATCGTATTCTATCTATTATTTTAAACAGAGCTTCCATTATTAAGGCGTAAAGTTTATTTGTGGCGTGGGTCCACATTTTATTCTGCGAGCTTGCTGCTGCCGATAGCCTCATAATTCTCTCGCAGTACGAATAATGAAATTACATACAAATAATAAAAGAAGGTTAGGCATTCTGAGGGATTCGGGGACATTTGGAGACATTGTTGGGACATTCGAGGACGCGAAGTCGTTGAATTTTCTGCTCACTTCCCGATAAATTGCTTCTCCGCGGGAACGTTTCAACGGATTGCGCTAAATGGGACGTCAAAAGTTTTGTTCGTGTCCAATTTTCTTCGACGAGTTGCGTTTACTTGCGGTCTGATCGTAAATGGGGCTCACTCCCTCAAGGAACGCGCCTCTTACTATGTAAGAAGTACATATTTATGCGAGGCATTTCACGGGTCATTATTCTTCCAGTTTCACGTTCCAAGCTTTAATAGCTACTAATTTTTTAGAATACTTAATTATCTGTATGCAAAGAGCACAGAAATGGCGTGCACCATCGTGATGTAATAAAGACAACGAGGAAAAGATTGTAAAGCCAAGATTTTATTACAGAGCAAATATAAAAAATAAATATATGTTGGTACGCTTTAGGAAATAAATTGATATCTCTAAAATAATTTATGGTAGTAATATTATTAAACAATTTGAACGTATAATTTGTTAACTTTGATATATAATGCATCGGTATATTAACTTACACGCCATTTCTTCTCTTTCCTTTTGTTATCGTTGCTCTTCTCGTCATTTCATCTTGTACTTCTTGTATTTTTAAAATGCTATCTTTATGACTACGTTAATTTTCCATCGTGCTTTACACATTGACAAATTCTAATGTATTACTCGAACTGTGTGCGTATTATTAAAGCTACATTACGTTTCGAGAAATATGTAGTTCTCGCGTTTAACGATTGTTTAAAATGCTTCTAGTACATTAAATTAAGCTTGTGCTTCGTGCTTTGTAGTATTACGCAAGGCACACTCGCGCGCTTTATTTCGCGAATTGTATTCGTCGAGTTGCTGAACTCGCATTTCATATTATTCACGGGCTTTCTGACAGGTTATATCGAAGTCATTCCGCGAAGATTAAAACTTAATTGCCGGTATATGAAGTTTAACATGCCCGATGGGAGATGAAGGAAAGTGTCGTTAAGGGGAAATTAGCCGAGTTATCTTGTAACGTCGCTTAATTCGATGCTAGTTAATATAGCAGTAAATTCATTGCGAATTTGGCGGAATGTCAAGGACAAATTATTTTAGTAGACTTTGGGCAGATATTACAAAAGCATCCAAGTAATGCGTTTTCTTGCGGTTCTTATATCTCAAGAACACTCTCTTGAAATATTATAGATTCAGGATTTTGTTTAGGTGAAATTAATCATTGAATTTAGATAAGATAATTAATAGTGACGTAGATGCTATAAAATAATATTTGTTCGATTTAAATAATTCATTCCTGCAGACTGTTATTAACTTTACTAGATGATCAAATCTCTCATGTAAGATGTGTATGTACCCGTCAGTCTTACGGTGATGTCTTGCTCTTATGGTAAAACAAATACAGCATAAATTTATCCGTGGCAGAAACAATAATGCTCGTCTACCACAGCTTTCATGTCGGTATTCTATCAGAAATTACCACGAAATTGTACGTTAATATATGCAGATGAAGATCAACAGCTTATGCTATTAAGAGGCAATAGCAGAGCTTGGTACGTTATTCAGTGCATCCTGAGCGCATCATACTGGGATGCACTGAATATTATGGTACGTTGTATAATTCAATATAATCAACTTGCTGATTTAACTAGTGTAATTTTTACCGCAGGATTTTAAGATTGGCGCGAACCCACGGATGATTTCTTGCGCTCGGGGGAAGCGCGAAAACTTTTAGGGCTACTTTTCGCTTTATTCTTTCTAACGTAAACGATAACGTTCACAATGGTCGGGATACTGGATATCCGATGAAATTCTCGCGGCTTCTGTTTCATCGAATTCAATCCTACGGGATTTCCATTGGTTACTACTGGGGAATGGAAATGTGTCAGGCCATTGGCTCTTGCTATTTGAATGGATTGGAGTGGAGTGCTCGGTTAACGTGTCCTATCTATGTCCTACGGTCACCCCCCGATCTGACTGACATTTTCTTTCATTCTCTGCCTATGATGAATATAAGTACAAAGGAAATGATATAAATGGTTAAGGGAAGAATATAGGACATGGACGAATACGGAAGTCAAACAGAGTTGCAAGTTATTTCGTCAAATATGAGCTTTCTCGTTCAAACATTTATTTGATCTCTTGTCATATTTGTGCATGACATTGTCGTAGAAGCTCTAAACAAACCTATAATTTCAAACTTTGAGATTTTTCAATATTTTACGACGGTACGTGGAAAACCTGCATGCCCCCTGTCTCCTATTAACATGACTGGAACTTTTTGGAAAGCGAGTGTATATTCAGCTTTCCAAGCGGTTGGTGACACGGAAGTAACGCGCGATCGATTATGTCAGAGGGATGTAAATAACTCCACTTTACATAGGAAGCGGAAGTAAAAGTACCGCTAAGTGGATTAACGATTCTCTTTACTATATCGTAGAATATTAATTCGGCATTTGAATGTGAATGACGTTATCGCACAATCGTGATGATTGTCATTATTACGTTTTACATTTCCTGTCGATTGCACTTGCCAAAAATAAAAGCGGATCTAGCGTCTCCTAAAATAAATAATAGACGCAAAATAACAATGTCCTTGTCGGTTGAAACGTGGCATTGCGTTTGCACATTGGGTGGGAAAAGATTTGTATTTAATATCGAAGTTAGGCGCGCGATTATAATGTTACCGGACGAAGTGAATTAGTCAGATTAACAAGTTAATCTCGCAGTTTTCCGGCAACCAACTAATTTGTGCATTTACATACACACACGCGCGCGCGCGCACGCACACAACGTACAACACACCGTGCGGTTATATTATATATTATATACGCTCGCGACAGATCCGAGAAGATCCCTCGGCTTTAGTGAAATTGAATGAATCTACCAGGAATGAGATAAAATCTTCAGGAACTCTTACAATTAGTCTCTACTTGATACAATAATTGTCGATTAAAAATACGTTTCCTATTGTTATGAATGAAGGAAACTGATTATTGAATTTATATAAGTGGAAGTATGTATTAATGTCCCTCGACGCTCCTTCGTCGCGATTTAGTTTCCAGCTTGGCGATATTGGAAAAGAAACGTAACGAGGATCGGATCTAATGAACGTTTCTTACTTGGCGAATATCGCGAAAATTTATTCTATCAGCAATCAAGCGCGCGAATCGGATTAAGACTTGAAGCACTTGCGCGGGAAGACAGTCATTCAGTATCCTTTTATCCAGAGTAACGCGGATTAGTAAGACTTAACATAGTTATTGTTATCGTAATCTTCTTGCGAAACCGACAGCGTCCGTAAACATCGTCTCATCTTGATACTATCGCGTTTTAACAGGATATGCAGAAATTCTAAAGCTTTTAAATTAAAAAAGTATTTTTACATTGACAACATGGGAGAAAGTTTAACAAAACTTTTAATAAGTAATTTGCTCATGGAACACATCGATCAATTTTGAACATTCCTTTATGTACATTGCAGGACTCGAGTTTCACATGTTTGTGCTCCATTTTGAAGTTATAATAATTCTACACAATTTTGCAATGTACTCTCATAAGTATCTCTTCAATTACTGGCGTCTAATTTTAAGATGAGATTACATGTTAATTAGCCCCGTTGGTTGATGATCTATGTATGTATTCTGAAAGGTCGTGTAGTGGTTGCTACAACGAACCGCTCAGAGAATAGAGTTCGGTACGTCGAAAGCCTACGATCGATAGATTCGTGCGGGAAAAGGTAGCTACAGCAGCACGGCAAAACAGGTGATCGACCTGAATGTTTCGTGGAATATATTACGTGAAGATATTACCGCTCTTTAAGATCTTACGCTTTCGATTTCCGTTATCACGCAAAAGAAAGAGCTGATAATACTTTAATTCTATTTTTTTGTATGATAGCAGTTTACAGGATTATAAAATCGTAAAAAAATTCAGATTTTCCGTGAAGAATTTATAAACTTTTTTTTTTAAATTAAAGCCTTGCCTTTTATTTAATATTTTTACGGACAATCGTTTTTAAAGTCCTTGTGTCACGTGTTAAAATTGCACTGTGCATACGTCGCGTAATATACATAAATTGTTTGCACTCCATGTCGTTAATCAACGTATCGTGAAGCAGGAAATTGGCTCGATTTGCAGCAAGTACGAAGTTTGAGCGAAAAGCATCCGAACGTCCGGTATTCTCTTAGAAGCTTGCGCGTACTTTCAACCGACACGCTGAACTTTCGGACGAAGAATGTGCGTGTGTCCGAGCGATCTGACTTCCAGCCATTAGGTTGCAATTTGCAGCAGTTTCGACGCTGCCATCGATTATGGGCTATGCGCTGCGTCACCGTTGCATGCGCCGAGCACTTGCCCGATGCAAGTGCCACGGTTTCGCATTAGTTGCTGTATCTTACCGCGGTTATTAACCGAGCTAGAATCTCGTAATAACGCCATGCCACTTTGATTTATATTACAGAACGTCTTGCGGGAGCTGGAGCAAAAGAAGCCGCAATTGGATGAGCTGGTTCACACTGCCGAGAACTTACGCGCCGACACGAATCGACAGCAGTTGCATGGCAAAGGTAAGTATTTTATGATTGTGTACCCACGTCTCTTAGGATTTCCTAACAACCTTAACGCCACGTTAGGAAACGCAAGGTCTGCGTTAGGGCCTGAGCAGAACGACGGTCTTGTACTCTTAAAGCCTACCGCACAGTAGGAAAGCACAGACAATAGGAATAGGGAATAACACAGGCGACAGAAATAACTAAATTCCAACTTACCAGAAACCGTGTATCGACGCACAATGGAATATGGAATAGGCAATAGGAACAGAATTTCCGACGTGTTCGATCTCTGTTTTCCTATTCCCTGTTCCTGACCAATCACAGTTGAGACTCTGGGACAGGCAAGTGGTTTCAAAAAGCAGATGATTGGACAGCTCTCCTATTGCCAACGAATCATTGTGTCTTGACACTACATAGGTTTCTATTCAGTATTTCTATTCCTTATTCCTATTGTCTGTGCTTTCCTATTGTGTGATAGGCTTAAGACACGAGACAGTTAAGCTAGCGGCGCAGGATACTATTTTGCCTGCTGGATTTGCAAGAGCCAATAAGGATGCAAAATTTTAGATCAGCTGACTCAAGGCTAAATCCTGATTGGCTCTCGTAAGCCACTCCAGAAAAATAGTATCGTGTGCCGTCGGCTTTATTGTGCAAGAATTTAAAACGTAAGACATCGTTTTAAAAGTACAAGACAGCTGTTCTGCTCAGGCGCTTTCGCATATAACGATGAACATAGCGGCAATCTCTACTTTTTCGAAGACGCATTAGTATATTTAAGCCCTAATAATTTCGTAATGCCGTATGGATTTGAGAGGTGACTTATCGGTCTCTTTATTTTTACCTTTAGACATGTTCAATATTTTCATCTTCTTCGATTATAACTCACTACAGAATCGCGTGTCATACTTCAATTATTAAAATATGAATTGGCAACAAAACCCGAGGTAAATAAGCTGCTTTCTTGGAAACCAAATTACAGCGAAATGGGCTTTCTTTATTATTAATAAAACGCTTGTTATATACGGGAGTTTACAACGAGGATTGTAAACACTTATGTGGCATCCACGTATGCGTGTGTATTAGTTTATTAAAGTGGGATCGTAACTTTTGTTCGAGGAGAGTTTGAAGAGTGTATTTTAATAGGTAAACGAGTATTAGTTAAAAAATGTATATTTGAGGTTTTTGTAAAATATTCCATATACTGAGCATTACTTTTAATTTTTTAAAGGGTAATTTGGTTTGTCACAAATTCGATCGTAGATTTTTAAAATAAATGATGGAAAATATTTTCACGGGAAGTGCTCGATAAGTGCATTGCGATCTAATGGATTTAATGAGTTTTTGTCACCATAATTGATACTGGAGAAGCAATCGTGCCTGCGTGGCACTTTCCGCAATCGGGCGAAGTTTAGAAGTTTAATTATCGGCTTTGATTGCTCATCCGAAGACTGCAATAAATTGCAGTATCTGCCGATCGATATATGAATTTGGTCCGCAAATCGTTTTGAAATTAATTGTCGTACACCGATTTATCATCAAGCGCCGAACGCCAACGCAATTCACGACGGCATTAACACGATTTTAACAGCAAACTTTTCATAATTCGCGATGTTATTTAATTGTATATTAATCTTTTGATATGCATAATTCCACTATTGACGTATAGCTTCATATATTGCAAAAGTATTTTAACATGAAAACGACGATATTTAATTTTATGACAAAATCATTAAAAGTACATTAGTAATTTACAACACCCGTTTGCGTTTTTGATCGAAAAATTGTGCCATTTAAAATTTCTGTCGAAAGTCACTATTACAAATTTGTAAATTTTGTGTGAATAGAGTGCAATTCGAAGTCAGGGAAGAATATTACTTGAGAAACCGCTAATTATTTCAAGCCTTCCGAAATGTTCTCTTTCTCCGCTGGGCATTGTTCGTTCTATATTAGCATTGCAATGTTCGTCAGAATGCGTTTTGTTCTACTACGGTGCATTATAACTAGACGATTTGCTTTTCGCATTCGTCTTTTATGAAAATGAATTTGGGAATATCTTTTTGCATTATATTTTTTTATACTACGCATGTGAATTTATTTTACATAACTATCTACATATATTCAATTTGAAAATGATTTATAGTAAACTGTACAATATTATTTCTTCAATTTACAAGAAATTATTATTGTTAGTTTTGAAATATTATTTTAAGTGAGTTATTTTAATTATTTTAAAATAATATACTAAAAATTAAAAAAGCGAGCTTATTGTCAACACAACTGACAAATTTTATTGAATTCGTTACAACGTTTCGACCTTACTTCAGGTCCTTTTCAAGTAACAATACAAATAAGAAAACAAGAAAAATTCGTAGACAAGCGAGCCATCGTCATCCGTGAGATAGAATCAAAAGATAAAAATAAGTGCACATCCAAACATTACTGAGATTCGATTTGAACCTGAAGTAAGGTCGAAACGTTGTAACGAATTCAATAAAATTTGCCAGTTGTGTTGTCAATAAGCTCCCTTTTTAATTTTCAATCATCACTGACGACTAGAAGTGACATTTTTCTTTCGATAATACATTAATTCTGAAAAGAAACAGAGTGGAGAAGAACAACTGAGTAAAAAAATTGAAGTATTATTAGTCGAGAAGAAAATAATGCCCTAAACTTGCGCGTATTAATAAATCACATCGATCTTAGTTGAGCTTTTTAGTGGACAAGGCTTATCACGCTGCTAATCATTCGTTAGTGGCCGGTTCTGCTTGCGACTTGGAGTAAATTTTTTTTCCTTTGACCATAGATTACCGTGATAGCGTGTCTACCTTCTAGACTTGAAATGGCTTAACACGCGAGATTAATCCTTTCTGTAGCGTAACGTGTGCATTTTAATCGATTTCTTACTTAAATACGCGGTTCATCTAATTTAGTTAGTATCCACATCTCTCTTTTCATATTATCTTTTCATATTGTCACATCTGTACTTTAAATAAGATGAACGAGTACTTAAAAATGTAGGAAGTATAATTGAATCGTTAGGAGTCATTTATAATAGAAGCAAACTTGGCTTTTGCATATTTTGTATATGTATAGAACCATATTCCGCCGTATTATGTACAGAACTCTTTGGGGGGGGGGGGGGAAACGGGTTGTCGCGAGCAGGCGGTGTGTCGAAGGGTTTAATCGTGGATATTGACGGATATTTTTTTATAATAAGCAGGTTATCAAGAACGTCTATACCGTAGAGCGTTGCCATTGCCTGCCGGACTTTAATTACGAGCACGAAACATACGGAACACGCTACCATCCGCACATTTCACCTGCATAGATTAGATTGCCATGCTCATCCCCGGCTGTATGCTGGTAGAGCTGCTTTAAGTGGTGTTAACTCACACCGTCTTGCCTGGCGAAGTTGTCGGTATTCTCTCAGCTCCTACGGCGTTTTAGTCCCTTCTAATCAGTGTAGATTTATGCACCTCAGAATGCATACGCGATGCACCACGGTTGTATCGGGGGTCTTGTTTGCCGAGTTCTCAAAAATTGTATTTCATGGAGCGTATTTACATACGCTCGGCAAATTATCCCATCGAGCTCTTAATATTCATTCGCCTCCCGAGGTATGGCACTTTTATACGCACGGTATGCACCACGTAAATATGTACTTTGCAATAAATTTAACTTCGTTATCTTACATAAGTTTGAGATAACTATTTCTAAATTGCCGATCTCGTGGACTCGCAACAGCTCGACGGTGTAATCTCCGACGCATACGTTTGCATATTTCATTCAGTGCTTAGCTCGTAAATCTGGAATATCGTGCAGACATAATACATCTCGCCCACATAATGAGTTAAGTGCCGCTAGGTCCAGAATATCGCTACCGGTTACCTATAGGGTCGGCGTGGCGCGTGGCTCTTACAATTTGCCCAAATAAGCTCAGCGATTTATGCTTGCGCCGGGAGCCCCAGGAATCGATTTGTCTCAGTATATATTCGTACTCGTTTGTCCCCTCGGTGTAACTGACACCGATATTGGCTCGCAACGATTAGCATTGTGTCACACGTTCTATAAAGGTCTCCGATTTTTGTCACGAGACCGGGCGAATTTATTTAAAGACGCCCGCCTCGGGAGCGGGCCCGTAACTTTCGCTCGAGGAGATTTTAGAGGGTGGATTTCGATAGCTATACGATAGCTGTACGAGCATTCGAGCGGATATTTTCTACGAAAGACCGACTTATCGATTTTCTTTCAATCGGTTCCATACCAGCTGTCTACCTCCCACACACGTTGCTCCATTCTCCGAAGGCTATACCCAGGTAGATCCTACTAGCACGCATAGTTGTCACATCGATTCCTTCCCGTTGAATTCCGTATTCACTACCGGCGTCCCTATGACTTCTCTGACGAACGAGTAGAGAGAACGAAATGGAGGAAAATGTCCCGAGATAAGCCTGCTGCCTGTTTCTATCCTCAGCAGCTAAAACCTGCCGAGGAGGTACCTTCTCGCGTTGCCTCCACGCGCGCTCTCGCTTTATCAGTGTTGTGCGAAATTAAAATCGATCAATTAGTCCGACACTACGGCCGTTATTGCATTCTATCCGCGACGTTGAGAAATTCCTTGTCCTTTTGAAATTGGAATACTTCCCAACTCAAATTCACGCTATCGTACGTATTATGATCACTTGGTTGGCTCGGCCATATTTAAACATGATTTATCGTCGCGTTAGAATCTTGTTTTCATTCTTCTCATTCCGACTTCGTTTTAGTTATTTATTCATTATTATGTTCTCCGTATCTCCTTTACACCACTTTAGACGTTAGTCCTACTGTGGTCGTTACGTCGGATGGACGTGCCTTCGAACACAGTTCTCCGAGCGACGCCCAGAGATGAATGTCAAACCTCCGTTTTTACTTTAACATCGATGACGTAATATTTGTTAGTAAAAAAAATTTTACCTGGCTCATAATCTGACTGGTTTCATGTTGTAATCGGTACATTTTTTAATTGCAATGTCCTCTAAAAAACTTGTACAATAGATGATCAAATTCTTTGAAAAGGACCACAACCCGTATGGTCGAAACGTCGGAATCAAACAAATAAACCAGCCTAATGTCGTCTAACGATTCTTTTTACTGTTAACTAGCATTTAAAATTTATTTTTAAAAATTTATTTTCTATATTCTAAAAAAGAGATATTACCAGCGCGAATGTTAATATCGAACAGTTTAGGCCTCTTTTCCGCGATGCCGATTGGCTTTCTCGAAGCACGGTGTGATTCACTTCTCTTTTAGATTCGTGTCATGTTTCAGCTCGCAGGTGAATTTTGACAGTTGTGCAAAAATATACTTAAAGAAAGTTAGAGACTAAACAAAAAGTTAAAGAACATTAAGTTAAAGTTAAACATCTAATTGAGTGAAGAAGAATGAAAGAAAGTCTCATTCTTCTGATGAAATACAACGATAATCTTCTTTTTAAAAAGGTATGTAAGACGAACTATTAACGCTGTTCCGCGATGCTGATTTTCTCGCTTGGCTTTGTAGTGCGAGTAGCTGTCAGTGCGAAAATCATGTAATATGTATTTTGACAGAGTGTCAACGTCAGATTACGTCTTCTTCACATGAAGAAAATCTTAATGTGTGAAGAAGATCACGAATAAATTAAAACCAAATAGCGCGCGCAATGCTATTTCCAATAAAGTATTTAATATCGATTTATATTATTATTAAAGTAAATAATTCGATAACTTTTGCCCATAATAAATGAAGATGCAATTTAGTAATATACACCAACTATTGAGGTAAAATCTCTAATCTTAGTAATTAGAATTTAAGTAACAACGATTTTTGTTTCGAAACATTTTCTCGATTGAACAGAATTAATCGTTAATTTAATCAATACCAATAAGTCTGCGGAATAATACGCAAAACGTAGCAACAGTCACGGAACAAAGTAATGTACAGTAAAATATTAAGTACGGAATTTTCCATTGCGTAGGCAGGCCAACGAATTTTCAACGTTTTTTTGTTGTTTTTCACTCGGCGCGGTATCGTACGACGATTAAGCGGGCCAACGAATTCTCAACGTTTTTTTGTTTTCACTCGGCGCGGTGACGTACGATGTTTTTGCGTGCCATCGTGTACCTGAAGGGGCTGAAGGTCGCCGCGCTATTAGTCGCTCGCCGAACGTCGAGCCGGCAGGCAGTGGCGAGAGTCGCTCCGTGCGTGCTATTACTTTTGCGTTATCGATTTCCAAGACTCGATCGCGACGAATGTAGGGATAAAACGCTATCGATTTGTACACCTTGATCAGTAACGAGTAACGTTCCTCGATTATTAAGTTCCTACAACTTTTCACGTTTACGCACCGCGCTTTTAATTATCTATCGATTTCGTGTAATCCGTTCTATTTTCGGGAAAAGAGAGAAACTTGTGCGTGAAATTTGTGTGTGATTTCGGCGTTCGCGCTGTAATTCGCTCTGTCGTTTTTCAATTTTTCGTGCGTTTCGCGGTATCTCACATCGCGTACTGGAGTGCCGAAATTTCGCGCGATCGATGATTTTCGCGAGTTAGTGTTGTGTGAGTGCAACAAGGAAATCTGAGAGGAGGAGGAGGCCGAGGAGGCATCGGACAACAGCGGAGAAATCGGTGAGGTGAGTACCTTATATTTTTATGTTATTTGCTACTTGTGCAAAATAAAGCATCTTCTCTGTGTTTTTATTTTATTTATTCAAATGATTCGAACTAGGATTCGAATAAGTGTTAGAGACAAAATCATACGTATAAAATTTTGTGAGTTTATATTTAAAAGAAAGACTTTTTCAGTATTCTATATAATTATTTTAATAAATACCTATTTTTTAATATAAAATATAAAATATAAATAAAGTATATGTAAAGTACAATCATTTCGATTTTATATAATTAGTCTGTAATAATCATATACATATTTGTATTTTTACAGTTTAACATACACAGTTGACGATGTACAACTCTGCTGTTGCGTATCAGTGAGTGACAAATTATTTTTTATTTTAAAATGACGTTGCGCATACAATTACTTCTTTACATGTATACAAATTCTTAAAAATATACAATGCCCGACCACAAACTGCGCGCGCGAAGCGCACGTTTTGTCATTTCTAGTACTTTTTAAATAATAAGCGATTATATTTCACAATTGATGTCTGAGATTTCGCGTGCTCAGGCACGGCGAAATGGCAAGTGATAAAATTGTTCCTATGAATATCGCTCTTTTTATGAATTTTGCCTATCGCATAAATTTTAATAACATCGTCGCTATACGTTTCCCAAGTAAAAATTCGCAACATATTGTAACTTCAAAGTGTTGCAGCTGTCAAAGTGGTCGATCAATATCAGCTGCCATGAAGGTTGTTACTAAACTTAAAAAAAGGCTACATTTATAGAAAAACGCGATTTCGAAACAGCCAATCGGCGTCGCGGAAAAGCGGCAACAATACCGCGCGACCAAGCGCGCACTTCGCGGTCAAAATGCCTTTTTTAATTAGGGAGGGATCAATTAACTACTGGCGACTCACATTCTTCCGTTGTTATTATCTTGCTTTGTCAGTCCGCTGTACTAAAGTGCGATATGTTTGCACAATGCGAGTGTGAAGTTAAAAAAAGCAGCCTTATGCCGTTTCTATCAAATATTTGACACCGCTCAGAAAGCTTACGAAATCTTTTCTCAAAGATTCAGCGCAACAGGTTCGTGTATACATTTAAATATTTACACGGGTATCTTATTTTCATGTAAAAAAAAATATTGATCTGCACGTGATTATTTTTCTAAAGAGATGCGCACTCCCTCGCACTTCTCTAATTCGCGTGTAAGCTAACGCATTTACCGCCGATGTCAACAGTTTAATATCTCGATTGTGTTTCGCGATGTCCCTTACAGGGACTAAATCGAGCGCATTATATTTTAGAGACGCGGTTTGGATGTCGCGAGCATTGCCGTGTTGCATAGATCGATATTACGGGATTCGGGTTGTAGATATGCGTATGCATCGACCATAGTAATATGGTGGTGCGTGAGATAGTCCTAGTTGATCCGTATGTCAGGAACGTATGCAAGAGGCACTTCAAAGCGGACAATGTTCGCGTGTATGCGACGCAGTACCTATTATGGTTTAATGCCTGCAAGTTGAAGGGATAAACTGTGTCTGTAATAGGTCTTATTGCGTGACACAATTGCGATACGGTGCGTCTCTACGGATCCGATCCCGTGCCCGATAGTGCGATGGATATGAAAGTAATAATACGAAAACGCTGCTATACTTTCCCGAGTCGAAAGTTTGATGCTATTTTGACACTTTTAAGGATAATTTACACCTACTTAGCTGATCTATACACCTACGTAGACCAGCAATAACCTCCTTTGATGACATATTTTTGTACTCCTCCCTTGAATCTTTAATTCTAAAAATTTATTTTAGCTCCCACTTAAGGGGATGCTGGAGTGATTCTGCACTTTCGCACCTTTTGCACTTAAAACTGTCTGTTTCGTGAAAAGATTTGTGTAATACACAAATTAAATGGCACGTGTACAGATGATCGATAGCAGCTTGCTATTCCGGCTAAATTAAAGAACAATATGACATCACTGAAAGTAAGTTTGTAAGTCTAATAAAAAATAATAGTGAGCAACACATACATACAGTACATGTAGTATATGTGTTGCTCACTATTATTTTTTATTAGACTTACAAACTTAGTTTCAGTGATGCCATATTGTTCTTTCATTTGGCCGGAATAGTAAGCTGCTTTCGATCTGTACACGTAAGCCATTTCATTTGTATATTACACAAATGTTTCCGCGAACTGACAGTTTTTAGGTTAGAAAGGTGCAAAAGTGCAAAATCACTCCAGCATCCCCTTAAAAGGACCTACTTTAAGGCTAAATTGGGAAAAGTAGAAATTTCCGATATTATCGGTTTTAAAGTAAATTTTGTACTTGCAGTTCGATCTCCTTTACTATCTTAGGTTCTACTATATAGTAGAATTAAAGATTCAACATAGGGCCAAAATTTCGAATCGGGTTCCTGGCATTTTTTTCAACCACATTTTATTCTTTGGAATTTGCTTTTTTCTAGAGTCCCTTTCCCGGGAACTTTCAGCGGTAACTTGACGCGAAATCGCTATCTCTTGTAGCGCATTTACTATTTCGTATTTGCTTTTACGTTCTGTCGTCGCGCTTCATCCAGCTCGCGGAATGAAACTGTTATTTCGCGAATGGATTTTCGTTTGCTACTTTTACCGCGGAAATACACTTCCAAAAATACAACGCGCGCGATTGCGTGATGAACGATTGTTAAACTAATAAATCCAGGTTTCCGGATTACACTATAAATATTCGATGTAACTGGCACGTTTGCCGTATAAATATTTCCGATGTGATTTTCGGCTCTGTTCTGACAACTCGTATCTTACCGTACGGTATCGACGAAATCGGCTTTAATATACACGTGGTCGATGAATCTGGTCGGTTCTTAAAAATCATTTGCTGAACATAACAAAAAATCATTACAAAAATTTCTTAAGAGACATTTTCGGGATGGAATAATGGAATAATCTGTCGCGAGTCAGTGCAGAACCTGATACAACTAGCGAATATCATTTCATAAAAGAATCGATGGGGTAACATATTCCTTCAAAGCAACCCACTTATTTCGGGTCAGCGGTTATTCAATTTTAACGCGTTTGTGAAACAAGACGGGCTTAGCAAAAGATAAATACGCCTTCCCTTGCGTTTGCCTTTCCTTTAAAAGGAGCTTCACTAACGTGACGGAGTAAACGTAGAGTAACAAAATTTAATTAGCCTCTGAACGCATGTAATTTAATTCATATTTTGCGCCCGTAGATTTAATGAATTAAGTATCTCACACGTTTGACAAATTTAATACATCTGTCCTTTGATTTATACAGAATATTTGTGCGGATGTGGACGTGTCATAAATTACAGAAAATAGTCAAGTTAAAAACTCTGTTAGGTAAATCCGTGTTCGCAATATTTATCGAGGATTTTTATGCACGTGCGCGTGATTTTCGCATAAAATACCGCGTATAAATTGCGGAATAATTATATTCTGTACAATACGCCAGAGAAAACTACTTTGAAACGCGTGCTAAGGACAGATAAATATTTCGTAAGATGGTCTTAACGATCATTTTCACGTGGAGCGGCAACATCTTTGGTTTCATGAGGAGCGGCAACGTAATTTCTGTCTTGGCGCGTGTTACGTTCTCCTACACTCCACGTTCTTATCGCCACTTCAAAGAGTGGGCACGTTTGCCGTATTTCGACTAGCAGAGTGTGTAGAGAGAAAACGGTAGTGCCAGAAAGCGCTACTAGCGTAGTATACAAAGTGTCCCACGTTCTTGACGTTTCCTTTTATCCACATATTATTTAACTAATTTGGAGAGTCGACTTAAAAAAATATCGGCACGCTAATTCCTCTAAGTTATTTTAATTGGGAGACGCAGAAACGTTGAGGAATTCAATTTTAGAATTGCAAGCACTTATTTATTTCAAGTTGAGAGATATTCTTTTTTACTTCGGAATTTAATTAACTGGCAATCTATATGTTTTATTGAATAAAAAATTGCTCTAAGTTGTTTTGACGCTTTTCAACTTTTTCCGTTATCAATAGGTGTATTTGAAGAATATTCGTGTAATAAAATAATTACTCTACAATGAAATAAAGACAATTGTATAAAAACGTTGTAAAATTCAAGGAAAATAAAATTTTACAACAATTACTTTTTAACGAGGTTATATCGATTGCCATGTGAATTACTATCGCGAATGAATTCCGCGAGAAAGAGGAGCGCGTTTACACCGGTCTTTTTCCGCATTCAAATAAAAATGTACGCGGGGGGAGATAAATCAAAATAACTGGAATACCTTCCGCGAATACTTTCGGGGTAAAATTTACGGCGAATACCCCGGGACGCTGTGTAAATGCGTGTAAAAAAAAACACCCAGCGAACGCCGGACATTTTCGTAAAGTGAGATATACATTGTAACGTCGAGTGCGGCCGCCCTGGCTTTCTCTCTTCACGTCGAGGCGAGTTCTAATAAGTCCCAGAATCCCGGACTTCGCTCTTGCGGTCCGCACGACTGCGAGGCACTCCTGGCTTGTCTTTTCCCGTCGCGCTTCGCGTCCTCCCGGCAATAGCGCCTTCCAGAAAATCCTGCGACCGACTTTCCCGCGGTGGAAGACCACAGGGACAAAAGTTTACCGCTCGTACCCGTCGCACGCTGTGTTGCGTCGCGTAGCCCGTTGTCGTTGTCGGGGCGGCGTCGCAGCACTTCGCAATTACTCCGAATCTATGGCGACTTAGGGGAGTTGCATATCGCCCAAATTATACGTACTTAGTGTAACGTAGTTGCGAGCCGAACGTCAGGTTACCTGAGTCTCGGTCGTTTAATTGCGTAATTGCTTGATTATGTCAATTTGTGCGAGGATTGCGCGGCAGAGGACCATCCGCACTTACCTTCAGGATCGGCATTTCTTGATCTCTTTAAGTCAGTTGTGACCCTTGTTCCTTTTAAATAATATATTGCAATGTGTAGAATAAAATCGCAGATAGTTTTAATTCTTTTTGTCAAAGTAAATGAATGTAGAATCGAATTATAATCACTTCTCGTTGTAGAAGAGTGGTTTTGCGCAAACGATCTTTCAACATTTCTTGTCTCATATTATCTGATGCAATGTGTAATTGCGACGTTTGCATTGAAATTTGCACGTCGCGAAGTAATGTTGATGATGACATTTAACTAATTAAGGACTGCTTAACAGCAAGTCCAGAAACTTGACAATCCAGCAGCGCGCTCTTTGACGTTCGCTGCGTTCCGGAAATTAAGTTTCTTTGCAATAATTAGTTATTCGCAGAGATATCTCGATGTGAAGGGAGATTTTGCGAATAGAACCCCGGTGGACATATAATGTTCATAATCCGTCCGGGAGTGAATAAAATAAATAGGTTTTCTTCCTTCAAGAAGAAAATATGATTTTCGAAGCAAAAGTATTTACTTCTCTTTAAAAATGGGATTGTCACTTTACATTACAATTTATTACGTATACCGTAACCACTGAAATGGAATAGTGTCTTCCCCGACAGTGGGGGAAGAGAAGGCGCCTCCGGAAAGCGCAATGGAAAACCGTTGATAGAGACATTACGCTACCTCCATTACATGCGTTAAAGGACGAGGAAACAAGGCTGGCAAAATTGTCTCCTTCTTTATGGATTTTAAATGCATTTGATACCGTAAACGGCGACGTTGTTACCCTCGTTTTCTATTTAATTTTTCTTCTCACCGGTCAGAATAGGTTCTGCACTTTTAACACTGAGACAGTTGACTAATGGGAATTTAGTTAATTACGCGATAATAAATAATAGCAGTAGAAACTCGAGAGATATGAAAATTTATGATCTTTATGCTTAAAATTAAGTATTTTAATTAATTATGATGACTTGCAAGATCACTCAGGTCGCTAATTGATACAACATTTTATTAAATAGAACGGAAAGTTTCGTTTCTGCATTTCGCGCGTTCTTTTTCGCGCTTTTTCATCATAGAAGCGATTTCCAACCAGCTGCATTCTCAACACGTCGTAGACGCATCCGCGGCAATTTTACGGCCGCGTCGTGCGACCATTTTCATTTTCGGCTCCGAGATTTCCGCGTATTCGTTTTGTCGATGCATAAACCATAAATCGGCGCTGCATCTGACGTTTGCATATCCTCGCGCATATTTGCCGTGGAAATAACCCGCAATCATGCGCACTCGCTTTCCGTTATTTTTAGCCGATTCGATAGGCTTTCAATGTCACGTTGTGTTCCGACATTTATTTCGTTGCAAGACTCTCTCGATTTATACGGCCGAGGAAACATCGCGCGGAATTTTACATTTGCGCGTCGCAATAAGTCTGGCGTCTTCCTGAAACGAATAAAGGGGAAACGAAAATGCAAAAAGAAGAACCAGTAAGCTCATTGTGAAATCGCTGAAAAATGCATTTCAAGAAAGCAAGGATTTTCAGCGTCGGTAGAAGTGCCAGGAATTGTCGTTCGCTCTTAAAACTTTCAGGTCGTGTTTGCGTTGCGTGAGTCTGCGCCAAATTCTTCTCTCCTCTTTTGTACGAGATCCAAATGCAGTTAAAATTCTTAAAGCTCACATTGCAGCGACTTACTTTTGTGGCAGGCATTAACTCTCTCAATGGTGCTTCTACAAGCGCGTATTGATTCGCGTATGATTTGTTCTGCATCGCGAATTCTGTCGAGTTACGGAAACGAGGATGCTTCGTAGTTTTAGAGCATATCAATATTCCACTCGCCACTTTCTCTTCCCCGCTCTTGATTCTTCTCTCTCGACGTTTACGAGATTTTTTCTAGCATTCCCAGAATTGGCACTCATTCTTATCGTTCAAGCCAGTGTACTGGCGGCGTAGCGGTTGCTCGTTTTCAGCGGGATTTTGCGAAGGAACGTTGCGGCTATAAATCGCATCTCTTCTGGCGAAATTTTTAATATTTCACCGTAGAGAGTGGAAAAGAGATACAGGCCCTGGAAAACGCGGATTGCCACGATTGTTTCAATTCTGATCCGTTTTATCTTCAATCAGTTCTTACTTTATCCTTGCCGATAGCCATTTATTTCCGCGATACAAATCGATTCGGTCAGTATCGTTGCATCTTTCTTTGTAGTCGGATAAAAGATTTTCTTGTCTGCCGTAACTTGCAACGTCTAACAAGGCGCTCCCTAAGCTCTTTTTATAAAAGTGATGTATAAGAGCAGCAAAAAAATTGATGATGAAGCCTTCGTTAACCGTGAATTCATAAATCATTCCGCGCTTAGGTGGCCACCATATTTTGCGACAAGTCGTTGCCCGCGTAAAAGTTTTTCTTATACAATGCTTTTTTCTAAAACTCCGCGTAATTACGTTAATCATGTGTTTTTTTTACAATTTTATTATATTACACGTATGTAGTTTCGCTTCAGTCCTTTTAAGCTTTCTATCACACTATTTGCATATACACTATACAAGATTTTAATGCGGAATTTCTCTCATAAACGGTATAATGATTAATTCTGTTACAATTATTATATTTACACTAATTCCCTCATGTAATTCTATCATACATATATGCAATCTATAGCTTAATTTCACCTCCATCATTGAATATCTTATTATACTATGTTATTAGCATAACATAATAGTTATTTTACCTCTGATAAAAGAACATTGATTTTCAATCTGCATCTTAATGCGAATTCTTTATTCATTATCTAAATAAAAGATTTTCGTTTGACTCTATTCACGTGATGAACTAATTATTTGATCCGGAAAACATTTTACATTCTGCCGGTTATTTTCGGTGACATTTAATTTTTCTATTGATTCGCGAGTCAGAAAGAAATATTGGATTGATCCATAAATAAATAATTACCGAATCACTTTTTCTGAGAGGCCAGTATTACCTACGGTGTTTAATTATTTCATCTGTTGCAAGTAGGTTGAGAGCGTGTTATTTAAATTGCTGTAACGATTTTCGAGAAATTCACTTTGTTCAGTAAAACGAAACTTACTTACGAATCAACCCAATACCGTGTGGCTTGCGAGCCGCTTGATATGGGTATGGATTAAGTCTATCTCTTGTTTGGAGACAGGGCAAGCTGCAGAGCTGTCAGAATAGAAGACGGTACTTTTTTGTGGTCACCACCCGACGTATGTAAGACTGCCTGTTTTAGTATTCGAGTCACAAATGCACACACGTATCGCATCATGCGCCATGTATTATTCACAAAGCATTTATGTCGCCAGCCAAATATGAGATTGAATCTACGAAGGCACCGGTGAAGAAATACAACGAGCGAAAGATTCAATTGAGAAATTTTTCCCTTTAACTTCGATAGTCCCCTCTTGTCGTGTTTTCATCTCCTAATCCGTGAAAGCGACATACGAAACTTTACACATTTCTTGCCATTTAAAAAGATTATTTTTAAACGGGAAGGAGAAATGTGCAAATGACGTTTATCAAGTCACGTGTCGGGATTTTAAACAGAAGAAAGTGTGCAAAAAGTGTTACCAAATTACACATATATGTGTTTAAAAGCAGCACCCTTAGAGTATAAAGGCTGGTCTACAATACTTGGAGTAAGCTGGAGTAAGGAGTAGGAGTAAGGAAATAAATCCATTTTATTTCTTACTCCTACTTCAGCTCTTAGGCTTACTCTCGGTGAATCAAAATGCCATCAATCAGTGTTACAATTATTTTAAAAATCATGCCCGTATTTCAGCTTCCTTACACCAAAAGCTAGAAGTTAGGGCTCTCCCTTACTCCTTACTCCACGCTTACTCCACGTATTGTAGACCACGCAT
>NW_011967225.1:509032-519804 GCF_000949405.1 Vollenhovia emeryi | reverse complement strand
AATGATTAAGAGGGTGCGTAATAATTTTGTCTATGGCTGTATATTTGCGCGATCTTTCACATATAGATGCGTAACGTTTGCAAGCACCGATGTGTCGAGTTTATTGCGCTCATTTCGAAATACCATTTTATTTTGTGTTTTGTCAACGTATATGTTACATTTTGGTTGCGCGATTATCGGATGATCATTTACCGCGTATACGTGCCGCGCGTACTTTTATTATTATACATATACGAATATTTCATTATTCCTATATATAGGAATGAATTTTTGGAAGTCCAATTTGATTGTAATATTTGCACTCTTGATTCTTTTATCGCAAAGTACAACGTGCAATGTAATTCTTCGTCGGTTGTGCGACATAAATTATGCGACATATTTCGGGGGGACAATTTTGTAGATGTGAACAAATCCGGTCGTAAAAAAAAAACAGCACAATTCGCGCGCGCGTAACCGTATCTCTGATTAGTTTATTAGCCGAGGCAAACAATAGCGTCAGCGTCGGAATAAATCGTGATATACGCACATCCGTCAAGTGGAACTGCAGATGAAAATCACGGAAAATTCGATTACTCGCATCACCGTGACATGAGTCGCGGGCAGAGACCTCGACGAGAGCATTTGCACAAATGTGAAGCGGAATGCGAAGCGCTCGTTCGCATTCGCTAAAATTACAATAACACAGGCGCATTAACAGCGTTGCACTCGCGCGTATAAGTCTATCGCAATTAATATCGCCCCGATTTTTCAATATACTCAACGTATAGAAATCATCGTCGGTGGAAAATTCGAAATTAATTCACGCATTAATATCTCTAATAGCCCATTTTTATTCCACGATTCGCATACGAGCATCAATAATTGTCCGCGTAGGATTAATTAACTTTAATTCTCTTTGTATTACATTGTTTAATAACATAATTGCTTAATTTTAATATGCACCTTCTCTTATATTGCTTTTATTTTTTCCATATATTTTTATCTATTATTTAAATATTTGTTCTGTCAGTTGAACGCAACATTCGTAATCTATCGCATGTCGTCTTTCCTATCTTTTTTTTTATTCGGCACTTGTGAAAATGTTTCAGCAGCCTCACGTTCGATTAGAGAATATATCCATTCCTAAAGTGCATTGGAAATTCCAATAACATTAACGATTTTCTTCTGGACAAATAGGCGTCTGGTATGCGCGACGGCGTTTCCATTGGATGCGCCATCGAAAACTCGCTCTTATCAAATTCCTCTCTCGTTCACAAAAGTACTCTACACGTAAGGAAACGGTCGAATAATGCTTTAATGTGAAATTGAATAGTCAATTGAATCTCTGTGCACCGATTCCGCATTTAACGGGTACTTTCCTCCGCCTAATTCGGCGTGTGAAAATCAATAAAATAGTATGAGTATAATCTATCGTGTTCACGAAAGTGACACGAAAACCTGTTGCAGACTACGTGATTGTACGTCAAAACACTACAGCGTGTCACAGATTTATTCTGTACAGTGTTTCGCGTGCAGATTTTTAAGTTGTTTAAAGATGTTTTGCAAAAAGTTAATTATTTATCGAAATATTTCATTTTTTTCAATGCAAAACCCGTGGCGATTAATTTTAATTCTGTTTTCATTAATCTTTACGTACACTGAATATTTATTAAGATAATTTATTTAAGTTGAAAACTTAATTGAAAATAAGCATCTATTTTTATTCCAGCATTATATTTAGGTATGCTCTTAAAAAAATATTGCTTTTACGAAATTCTTCAATTTTTTATCTCTTTAAAAAAAGCTGTTGATATATTAGTTCGCGAAACATACAAGAAAATTGCGATATTAAAGGAAGTTGTATCTTTTTGTTGGATAAAATTTCAGAAGTGATAAAGGAAATTGAGATCTATTAATTGTATATTAATTAACAGATAACACAATTTTATTACTATGAGATTTCTACGATATTAATCTTCGTATTATCTTGCTTGCTGTGTAAACTCCATCCAATCTCTGGGGAGCAAAACGGTTCTCGTCGATTTACAAAACTATCAAAACCGTGGCCGAATCTGTCGGCAAAGATAACGGTAGATTAGATGCAAGTACAGTGCTTAACTTTTGGCCGTATAACGTTCTTCATCACCAAGGAACGATCCTCGTTCGTTGAATTTTTATGGTTGTTCGCCATAGCAGCTGTAACGCCCTACGAGGCACGATAGTATTATTACGCCAGGAGCCCTTAAAATATTGCCTGGTCGTATATTTCACGAAAGTGGGCGATTTTGCTCCTCCGAGGCGTGGCGCGACGCCATTCTAGACGCGATCGAATTTTACATTCATTTTCTTCTTCTTATGTTCCGATGATGCGGTTAAAAAGGAACAAGAACATGTCACACACAATGTATAGAATAGTGTGACAAAGTGTTATCCTGCAGGGTATAATATAATTTTCTATAACTTCGTTTGAAATAGTGAATATTATAGATAGAAATTTTATTTGTGCTCGGCTCAACTTTTTATTGTATTAAATTAAACTTAACCGATATGTAATATAAATACCATAAGCAATTAGAGATGCGCTTTAGAAGTGCCTTTTTCGGTCAGGTTGAATCTTATTGTTAGTATTAATAATTTTTTGTGTGTGTATTATATACATTGTTTTACTCAGCAAACTGCGCGCCGATTATTTGCCAGCTTGAAATACAGTCTCGTTGGAATAGTAAATTTACATGTGAATTATTGAATATTAATTTATTGTAAATTTATTATTGCAACGAGATTGTGTCCAAGATCGATAAATAGTCGGCGCGCAGGCTGCTGAATGGTAAAACGTACATACATTTACCAAAAAAAAAAAATTAAACCAAAACACTTAATACTTTAACGTCTTGAAAAGGATATCATTGTCTCAGTTTGCTCGTATTAGATGTTTAAAGGCGCAAAGGAATTATGAAAACAAAAAAGACTACCATTTTTTTTCTTTTAAAGAAGATTAATATCTATGACGCTAATTAAAAAAAATTATTACACGTACATATACTTTTTATTTACAATAGTCTTTCAAGTTGAATAGGAAGTTAATAACAAGAAAAATAAGTTTCTACATTGTAGGATAAAATATACCTTTGTATAAACTGTTAATTATTTTCTAGTTCTTCCAACTATTTATATATATAGTATTAATGATGGTAACCGTATTTATGATCTGCTTGTGGAAGGTCGTTGCAATAATAGTGCTTGCGAGACACCTCCGAATTGGATTACGATATTGACGAGCACTCTAATAATTTATTTAATCAACGTATACGTTCGAGAGGCGTTAACTTAGTTTGACGTCGTATCGTACACGGATTTTGAGCTCTAATTCCGCTTTGAAATCAAATATCGAACTGAAATCACGTTACCGGACGAACGGATCCACAACCCGCAGAACCCATATCTAGGTACTTCGTCTTTCTCTTTCGCCGCGCCTCCCTTCTTTGTCTATTTATCTACCTGTCCATTTATCCGTATCTCTCCCCTACCCTCCGCGACCACCGCCGTCCACCCGAGCGAGCGTGGATACGCTTGCACACGTACATCGGTTGCGACGCCACCCTTGCGACGCCTCCTTTACCCACACGAGGACTGGGCCTCACTCACACCGTTCAACTTCGGGCTTCTCTCTCGGCTAATAAACGACCTTGGGGATTTGGTCTGTCTTGGTACCTTCTCGTTCGCGTTGAAGTGAAGTACGCTCCTTTTGTTCCACCGGGCCGGGGTATTACCGAAAGGAATTCCAACGTCGTCCCCTTTTCCCGGTCCTTCACCGAATGTCCGTGGAAGTGACGGAATCTGCGCGTCGCAGTGCCTCGCTGACGGGCACGTCGAGTTGCCGATTGTGTCAGAAAGTGCGCCCTGGCCACGGGGCCGCGGGGCAGCTTCCGACGCCCGTAAAAATGGCGCCGTTCCATCTACGTCCATTTGAACGACATTCGCGCGAGATCGCTCCCTCGCCCGCGTGAGCTTTCGTTGCATCAACCATCTCCAGCGTTCCCCATTTTTTCCGATAATTTGCTCGGTGATATTCAGGCGAGATTGATCGGCCGCATAATTGGAAGTCGCTTTTTATAAGAAACCTCCTCGCTAGCGGCTCGCACGATCCATCAATTTGTACTAAAACCTACTCTTCACGGTCTTCTGTTTTTGTCCATTTCCCAAAAATATCGAGGTACATCTGTCACAGAACGTAATTAATAAAACAGAGGATAGAGACGCCAGGGTTTCTATTTTAACAGTCAAAACGTGGGAAATGTGCTAAAGTATGCGTTACAAAATATGTTACGGCAATCCAGCTGTGTTATACATTTCATATATGATTATGTTATTAAAAGACCGATGCCACGCAGCTCTGCATCAAGATACTTTCGTTGATTGAAATCATGTATATATGTATATCACGACGGTATTATTTCTACTTCACAGTATTTCATATTTTGCAGCAAATTTTTATCCGTATCGTTGAATATATTTATGATCTCGCGAAAAAATTCTGTTGGCGACTACGTCTCTATGTATCCCGGCCAGAGCATCTTCCATTATTGAAACACTACTCAATAATCGGATTTAGCATCGACGACTTGAGTTAACATATAAACGCGTTTAAGCGCAAGGAAGCGTGCTGAATGGAGTTCGCTGCTCTTTTTATATACCTATATATAATTAGCGAATGAATAAGTATTTCAAAAATTGTTGTCGCAATGACGCGGACGTGTACTTAGATTTCTGCGATTCCAATTAATGATCGCGGCCATAGCCGCTCGGTAAAGCAACGCAAATTGCGTATACCATTCGTTTCGCTTAATTTGACGAATCGCTCATTATACCCGCCGTTATTACGCAAGCATTTTGACAACGCCCAGATTTAAATTATCGCCTGGGTACATTGCAATTACAGCGAGGCGAGGCCAGGCGCGCATCTTTTCGATTAATTTGACGAATTGTCCCTGACGACCGAAGTCGTTATCGCGATGAGATTGTACTTCAATTGCGACGCGACTCGGTGAAAGCAAAAAGGAGGGGAAAAAAGGAATTTGATCGCCGCGTTGTCCAGCGGGTGTTTGTTGTGTCTCGTTTGTGTCTCGTCGAAATTTCAAGGATGCTCGTCTATGTACGTCTATGCGATCGGTTAAATAAACGAAGTTATCTACTCGTAAATTCGTCGCGATTGCAATTCTAGCGTTTCGCCCCCTAGTAAAAACGTTTCCCCTGTCACCGTCTAATTCTATCGCCGGTTAAAATCTATTAGACCGAATTGTGCGCCATTCGACAAAGAGGCGCGCGAAACGTCGCTATCCATTTCGTCTAGCTCGATGTCCCCGAATTTTAGCGAATTTTGTCGGTCACCTCTCACGCGTGCGTGTGTATTGATATTTTCCGTGCTCCGCCTAGCTGGACGAAGCGTTACAAATTTGGATCGTATAAATATCTCTCGACTCACGTTCGCTGATACGCAAATTTAGATTCATCAATTGCAACGTATACATAATTAACGTAATAATTTGGTGAGCAGACATGCGAAAAATTAATGTCTCATTTGCTGTCGCGCGAAGCTGTCGCTTCGCGACAAATGGCATGCTTATATTACAATACAGGAGAAAGAGAGGAAGAGAAAATTATAAGCGTTTTAATTTTTATAAGTAATGAATTTGCTCAGAATATAATGTCTCATACTCGATATAAGATGCAAATCATCAAGTACTGGTTTTAGTTCAACGAATTGCAAGATTTCGTATATGATATATAATAGAAATATAACATAATAATTTAATAAAAGCATCGTATATTAGTGGAGATACGATTCTATCATGGGATGTGTAAAAACGCGTTCGCTACTGAAATCAGTCATTCGGTTTTATTAGAAATACAATTTTGTTATTTTCATTGTTTCGATTGGTACACAATTTCTACTCGTATCTCGAAAGAGGTCAGTATATCGACCAGTATTTTTCCAACAATTACCAAAGCGACGAGATAATAATGTTTCGAATATTCGCAGTCTCTGTAAAGCGCAATGATTCGTTACATCGAATGACGTGAATGAACGGAAAGACAGAAGCGCCTGTGCAGGGGCAGCTCCGTTCCGCCGTTGTTGTTTCGTTGAAATCCTTCGGTCCAAGGCGAGAAATTAGTGCCTGCCGATCTTTCATTAACATAGAAATGTCGGTGTCGTCACGAGTGCAATGGTGCCGACGAGTAATTACGCACGCTTAACGCGCCTGGGTATTGTGGCGTGTGGCAGTCGGAATAAGCCACGCAACTAACCCCCCGTGTGCATCTACTTATCTACGAGCGTGTGCACTTGTGCACGAACGAAGGATGCAAAAGCGAAGGGAGCGTACTCTCACTCGAATGGGGGATGGCGAAGTTCGAAGGTAGATACAGAAGAAGGAAGAAGCGAGGGGGTTGGATAGCAGAGGCGTCGTCGGTATCTACCTGCCGTGTCGGTAGTCGCGGGGGAAAGCGTCGGCGAGGAGAAGAGAAAGGGGAGGCTTTCATCTACACGAGAACTGCTGATGGTGGTGGTGGTGGCGGTGGTGGCGGCGGCGGCGATGGATAGCGGTTGAAGGGTAGAGAATCGGAGGGTTCGCGGAACAGCGGTGGTGGTGGTGGTGGCGGCGGCGGCGGCGGCGGCGGTGGTGGCGGCGGCGGCGACGGCGACGGCGGCGGCGGCGGTGGTAGTAGTAGTAGTGGTGACGGTGATATGGTGGTGGAAACGACGGGCGTCGGAGGAGAGGGTGCGGCATCGCTGATGGTGGTAGTGTCGGCGGCAGCGGCGGTGGTGGGTGGGTAGGTGGGTTGATGGCGATGGTGGTGGTAGTGGTGGTGGTGGTGGTGATGGTGATGGTGGCGTGGGTTGGTTTCAGTGTTCGCGCGGCCGCTCCCTGTCGCACACGGACGACTCACCCCCGACGTTGCCGGCGTCGCGACGGCTCCCGCAATCGCCGGCGAAAACGTGCTCGCGGAAAATACGGTCGCGCGGTCGCTGCACGTCGCTCTGCTCGCCGCTCTGCTCGCCGCTACGGAAAACTCGATTCGCCGGCTACGAATGTAATTCGCTCCGTCGCGCTGCCGCCGGCTCGCCGCGCCGGAATTTCGGGCTTTTTAATCGGGAGCCGACGAGCGGCGAACCGTCGCGGCCTCTGGTTCTCCCCCGTAGTTTTTTTTCCTTTTTTTCCCCTCCCCCGCGTCGGTGAATTGAGCATCGCTGTGTAACGCGAGGCGCCGTTGGAGCTGCGACGTGCGTAGGTGAAAAATAGTCCGTCTGGCGAACCGGTCACTTTATCTACGCCCTTCCTTTTTTTGGGGGGGGAACTTCGATCGTTAGCACGTGGTCTGTGATAATCCTCGTGAAAGTGGGGTTGCTTTAACGAAGTCACCGACCGCTGTGTCCACCTGTGGATAACCGTACGAATTCGTTCGGTGACTTCGAAGTACAGTGTGTATTTAACGATTTGTGCTGTTACGTGTTGTAACTGTATGACAGTGTGCAACTCCTTTTTATCAATCATCTGACTAAAATACTGATTCACCTTGCAAGATTTTGGGACGAGCAGTGCATTCTATTAATTAAATGCGAAACGTCATTAGTTAGAGTGCACAGATTACTACGCTTACACTTCTATTTGAACTTTTCCTACTAATTGTAATCATACTGAAGCTATTTATCAGCAAGTTACTACTGTAATCTGAAATCGAGGAATTTATTTTGTAAAAAAAACGTATATCTAACGATGGTAAATTAATTGTAAAAAGGATCAAACGATCGTGTTAACTAACCAGTACTTTTGGTTCGGCTATTAACACGTGGCTCGTGACAATCCTGGTAAAAGTATACTCGTTTTAACGCAATCGAGAGCCGGCGGTTATATCCGTGGATAATTGTACGAATTATTGGCATATTTCAACCAATCGCATTTCTACGGACCGTTTCGTGGGTCGAGAGTAAGACGAGCGCGTAACGACCTCGTCTCAAACTGCGTTCAGAAAGTATTCGAAACGCTTTACAATACCTACGTTCCATTTAATTTTTATTGGACCTTGTAAATTCTTTATCAAGATTTCTGTGACGATACCTCCGTAATATTGCTGAGGGCTGTTTTCGTTTAATTTCCTTTGTCAGAGAGGATCATTTTATTACGAAGATTCGAAGTCGTTGAAATAGAATCGTCCTGAGCGGAGAGTGAAACTGCAATTGCACAGATCTAACAGCAGGGAGAGCAGCTGTAAGGTTTTACGGCGATTTTACGAATAAGATTTTTCACGTTACAACCGACGAAACTGGAGAAAAAACAGACGTATCGTTGCGATGACTATGATATGTTAACGATTCAAAACCAACAAGTGTCTTAAATCAACAAGTCCGAAGTATCAAGGTCAGGGCGAGGACTACAGAGGCAGAAGCTTGCCGACGGAAAGTTCTCATTGTGGTGCTAATTGGCGGCTGTCCTGCGTTTTGGAGTACTGCGAGTGATAGCCGCGTGTCTCGTGAAAGCCAGACCGTTACGGATCCGCTGTTTGGATTAGCCGTAGATAATTATTTTTCGCGTAGAAAGTCGCACGTGTCGAATTGCGCGTGCTTTAATCGTAGAGCTGACGCTTAAAGCTCGCCGTATCGAAATTCAAATCGATTCGTCGTATCAGAACAGAAACCGGTGGACTTATATCCGTTACGTGCAAGTTCTCATTCCCTTGCATCTCGCTCGCCGCGTGAGAACTGCGGATTTGCATCATTGAAAATTTAGCCTGTGGACTGACGATTACGAGAACATCCTTCACTTCGGCAAGACGAGTCTCAACATTTCGTGAAGTTAAAAGCAAGCGTACATAATTATTTTGAAGGTGACTGAGAGATTCCGTGGTTAACGGAACGTATTATTATTATTCAGTACAGCTTGTTGGAGAGAGGATAGAAAAATCATTAAAAATAGGTGCCTGGCCAGTGAACAGAGTACGATTGTATCTTAAGAGAAGCATTGCCGCGCTTAATTTTGTAAAATCGCCGCTGAGCGCGACTTGACTTTTAATCCTTCGTGGAAACAAAGCTACGCCATGGGTGCGTAGTTCTTTTCGTCCAATAAACATATCACGATAAATCTCTGTCCACCGAGTCCGCGGAATCCCGTCACCCGAGGGACCACTATCTGGCAGATGGAACGACGTTAATTATTCCTGCCAAAGGACATATATGATAAATATGCCGCGAATTGCGCTTTTGACGCAGTACGGCACCTACGAGACATGATAATCGTGTCAAATGTAACCATACTCACTTTCTTAAAGGTAAAGTGAGTATCGATCAAGTTGACGTTATTAAGAGGAGAAGAAAATTATCAGCGCAAATCATATTTTCTATAAAACATTAGCGATTGCAAGCGTACGCGAGCCGCTCGCGTCGCGAAGAGCTCGCAGGGAAATCATAGGAAATTCGTAGGGGAGAAAAAGAGTTAAGTTACAGTGGATTGTCTGCTTGAGTGGATACATAACCCGAAATATAATACGCGAGCTATCAAGTTCGCTGCGTAGTAGCGGGAAATCTGCAACAGAGTTCGGCGCGGATCAAATTTCACCGAGTCCACTGAGATTTTACAACAGTGGAATGCTGGAAACATATGGACTTCTGGCAAAATAAAAGGAAGATATATATATCACGCTGCGTTAATACAACCGCTCGTAATCGTACTTTGTACTTGGGAGCGGAGTAGTTGGAGAAACCATCGCGGCACCGGCCGTACCGCGGATGTTATCCTTTCAAATTCTCCATACTTCTCGATGGTACGTCCTCGACGTGACGTATTAGGGGATAACTGGACGAGAATCGAAAGTATCAGCGGCGGGCATCTGCCGAAGTGAATTCGAGTGCTCCGATGTCGTCGATCTCCGGGGAGCATTAAGCCTCTCCTTACTGCTACCTTTATCCGTTCACGGCGTCATCGAATTCCAATTATGTCGCAGCATCGAAGAGGTTCCATACATGGCGGCAGCCCCGTTCCGGGTCATCCAAGCACGGCCGTCCCTACGTCCTCCGTCTCCTCCTCCGCCGCTCACGAGATACAAACGAGAGGGATACCTTTGCCCGGAATGGTACCATCGCGCTCGATCCACGCTAGTCCCATGCATGGGAATCCGATCCACGGGTTCGTCAACCCTCTTGGACCAGGCGGTCTCGTTCACCCTCCGCCTCCCACGCATGCGGCGGCCGTATCCGGAATTTCTCATCATCCGTCGAACGTTCACCAAGGTACCGGAACTTCCGCTGTGAACGACGGTTACATAATATTCGCAAGACCGTGGAGGCTGTCTTTGAACAATAGACGCGCCATTGAGATGGACTGCTGTCGATGGAACCGTGTATATTACCGTATACACTGGAATTATTTCTCACTTGCACATACACTTTAACGAATCCGAAATTAAAATGCTTTAATAAACATGCGCAATTCTAACGCTCTTGATATAAAATATCTTGCTGATTACGTGAAAAATTTAACTTTACGTAATAATAAAATTATTAAATGGTGAAATATGTCACTTAAGGGGATGCTGGAGTGGTTTGATTTACCGACAGAGTCGGATACCGTTTTTGCGTTTGTAAATCTTATTATTTGCATTTATGTACAAACTAATACCAGACCCAAGTGTAGAATGCATAGTAGAACATTTTCATATAAAAAACATTGAGGTCGTATCGCATTATGTATTGCAATATTTGTAATACATAATGCGATACGAATTGGACTTCAAACCTCAAT
>NW_011967225.1:481801-507629 GCF_000949405.1 Vollenhovia emeryi | reverse complement strand
GTTTTTTATATGAAAATGTTCTACTATGCATTCTACACTTGGGTCTGGTATTAGTTTGTACATAAATGCTACATAATTATTTTGGTTTGTATCTATAATATGACACATTGAGGTTACGTTCCTTGAGGTAAGATTTACATTTACCAAACCTCCAAAAACTGTATGCGACTCTGTCGGTAAATCAAACCACTCCAGCATCCCCTTAACCAATTAATATTTCGATCTCGAAACAATCACTGTGAGACTATTGAAAAGTAATTAATATTAGTCATATTGCAATTAAAAGAGAGATCTTTAAAGTTGTATATAGAAATAGAATCATATGAAGAATGTATATATATTACATCATAATTGCAAAAAAAAAAACGTGAGAAGCCGGACGGTTATCAAACGACGGTGTTCGATCAATTATATACGTCATAGGAGCGCAGTGAGGAGTTGGACGTTCATTGATCTCGCGAGGATCGGTAGAGCGTGTAATTGGGCCGCGTTGATAGATGAGCTATGATGTATTCGACGTGTTCGCGATTAAAAGATGGAACGCGCGATGTCCGCTGGATGACCGAAATTGGAAACTTGTTTCGGAAAACGTTATTCTGAACGCGCCGCTTCCTTGTTTTATCCTCGTGATTTACCCTCGGCCTGAAACGTCACGTGCACCCAGCAGAGGGACGCGATGTGTACGTTGCGCTTGTTTGCGCAAGCTTTATTTTATTTAGTCTGTAATAGAACTACTGGTCTATACTTGCCTTACCAATATATTCTCCATAGATTTGCGTCAGTTATAAACGACTTTGTTCCGCAATGATCGAGCGTATTAAATCGTAGTATTTTCAGTGATAAAAAACTGCTTTTTAGCGTAAATACAAGTTTTTAAATATTCGTACAAAGCACGAAAGTACGAAAGTGATTGTTCCGAGTCGCATTAGAAAAATAGCAGAGTTTGTGTACGTGTGATAAAACATTTCACGTGTATTAAAATATCATTAGATACATTAAGAAAATTTGTCAGAAAGATCTCAATATGACAGTTTCTGCGCGTTAAGTGAAGTATTTTTTCCTCTTACCACGCGTTAAAAACTATCGCCACATCAATATAGATTTGAGACGCTGAAGAACTCTTCCGATATATCGATCATTTTACGAAGCACGGGGTGCTGAATCAAAGAAATGACGTTTCTTTCCGCGCTTTTTGACGGCTTATTTGCGCAGCCTCCACCGGTCTTTCGTGTTATTCGTGTCGAACATCTCGTGCGATTCGTTACGCGGATATTCACTCGAAGGCGCCGAGAAAATACTACCACCTGGCTCTCCATATTCGTCGCACGGTTCTCCGCTGAGGACACCGATGAGCTCTGGTCACGGTAGCCCTCAGGACTCGCCGCACGTGGTTAGACATCGCAGGGACTCCGAGCATTCATCTGGCGCTATATCAAGACGTGGTTCGTCGGATGTGGTTTCTCCCCTGCCGGAAGGTCACCCTTTAGGCTCGCCAGACGGCCGCGGCCGTCGACGTTCTGACTACAGTCCTCATCAGGGTAGGTCCATACACGACGTAACGGCAAAAGAATGTGAGATTAAGAAGACAAAGCTGTACTGTTTGGACAGTGGCACGTTGGACAATTGAAGTAAATTGCGAGAAGAATTATTTTACATTTTCAAGAGCTTGCTGCGTTCTCAATACAATGTTTATAATCAACGTACTATCGCTTTGAACACAGGTTCGTTGTCATTGCAATTAGCCACATTTAATCTCGGTATCACAGACGCAATCTACCTACTAGGGAAAAAAACTATGCAAGATTTTTTATTTGATAGGAATAGTAAAATATCATACTATTCTTACAAATAATATAAGGAATCTTTTAATTTATACATATTACGTTTTATTATTTTAAATTATATGCACATATTAATTATGAATCGTATACTTTTTATTATATGTATTCGAGGATTAATTGTCGTGTTAAAATTAATAAGAATTGTCGATCCAAGATTTATCATGACAGTTAAACTCGAATAACGCAAATACGTGCAACGGACGATAGCAGGACAATTAATGTTCTCTCATATGTGCTCTGTTCTGATTAGACTGCGAGCGATTGATCTTACCGCAAGCGTGTCTGCACTAGGCAACCTTCATTTACGAATTTCCTGGGCTCTTGAAAACCCTGTAGAACCCTACGCTGCCCTTTGATCCGACGACCGTGGTTTACAACACAACTCTGCTACGTATTACTCGAATATAACTGAGAGTTGTTACCGTCAAAGGAAATTGTAGACACATACGTTGCGCCATGCTTTAAATACAGTTTGCAGCTTTGTATTCGTATCTATAGTTTATCTTTTTCGCACTTTGTGCTTTTAATGTCGTGCCGCGAAATCACTTTACATGCATATTGATAGTATTTAAAGATTGGCCAGGTACCACAGATTCCTTTTACGTTATGATAGTGTTTCGCGACGCGCTTGATATTAATTACAGAAATTACACGGTTCGAACAACAAGATGAAATTGCCGAAATACCGAGGATACCGTGAGATAATATTCCGTGCTTGTTATAATGAGAAAGTTCGCGTTATCTAAGGGGAATTCGTATCATGCAATATAAACTAACTCGGACAATAAATTAAAAGTTGTGTAACAAAATATATTGACTAATTGGCGTATTCGACATGCACGTAATTGGCTTTCAGAAGTAAATTGCTATCGCAATATTATCGACTTAACGTCATTACGTTATCAGTATTAATTTTTTTTAGCTTTTAACGGTCTCTTTTATAAGGAATATTGAGTATTCGTGTTTGATTGTCAGAACCAAAGGCTTTGTTAATAATTTTTCTATCGAAAGACTAAAGGTTGTTTTTATGAAAAAAAATTAGGTAAAATATTAATTCAAACTAAATTAATATTTAATCAATACACACACACACATATACAATGACTATAATAAAATTATCTATATTAATCAATTGAATTAATTTTTATGATACATGGAACTTACAATATTACGAGTATAATAGAGAATTAAAGATAAAAAGTTAATTTCGATAATATTTTTTTAATGAACAATTGATATGAATAGGATTTTTATCCTTGATTAATCTTTCTTTTCGATATTCTCGATATTACTGCTTTCTGCGAATCTTATTTCCTGCTGATCTTAGGGTGAAGTTGAACGCGATGAATATTTGCATTCAGATAGCCTGAAAGAATGGCTTTCAGGATGAATGACGTTTTTGCATGCGTCCATTTCGCTCTTGGGATATATACTACAACAGTTTACACCTGTAACCAAAGGGTTGAATGAGGTACACTAGAGTGGAGGGTAGTGCGTGTCTGTGCGTTGCACTGAGGGGGCGCGAACGTCATAACTCGCAGTTACGGTTGCGTGTAAAACCGGTCCGGCGTGTGCTTTTGCTTTCTCAGTAGATTGAGTTTATCACTGTCAGACGTAGTAACGGGAGGGCAAACAGCAAGGCGGAAAACATTTGTGCCTCCGCGTTATACTTAGCTCTTTTTAATGGCTTTCAAGCGTCCGCTATTGTTATTACGTTTCGTCATTTCATCATTACCAAGGTAACCTAGATATCAAGTGGACACGTTGCCAGTTTATATCCTTGCTCCCTCGTGGAATGTGCGATTAATGAAAGTCGTCAGATAATTATCGTCCATTCTCTTTTATGGTTGTCTCGTACAGACGCTAGGTATTGCCATTAATAAAAAGCGCCAGACAGCATGTCAGGGGTACGATGGTTTCGTGATACTTGCGCTCTAGCTATGCGGGAGGTCAATAAAGATGTCGTACTACTATCCATCGAAAAATGTCGGCGCCAGACCTCTTTCGTCGGATTTCTTTTGGATTTTTCTGCCCATATTCTTGATATCTCGTACTTCGCTGTGATCACGAATCTCTGGGAAGGAACGCGGCTCATCGAAAATTCAGATATTCGGCCATGGGAATAAACCGTAATCCCACTGGTACGCCTTTGGAAATTGGGACCTCGTTAGCGACGGATGGGGAGAAAAGTTGCATGACTTTCTTTGGAAGGGACAAAAGGTTATTCACCGGTCGCAACGGTCACCTCTTCGACAGATACGCGTGACCGCCTGTACGTAAGCTACTTGCTGCTTTCTTGTCACGTCCAGGCCGTCTGTCTGGAGGAAGAAAGGGGAAGAAAGTGGAAAGTTCAGATAAATTACGATAAAACTGATGGGATCTTCGACGCGGACGGCCGAGTCATCCGTGATATCGAATATGAAGCAAAAGATGTTTAAACAGCAGATTACCGTAACAATAAAGATTTGTTAGAGTCAAGTACTGTATTACACCTTAAAGAAATTTTTAACTCGTAACAGTAACTCATATAAATTTTATTGGTGGGAGAAGAACGGAAAAATTTATAACGGGATTATAAATATTTTTTATAAATATTCTTCTTGTGACAAATAATTCAATTGCCTGTTCTAATGCCACGAGATTTTCGGATAAAAAATGCATGTAACATCACTTTTCCAAACATTGTGTCATGTAATACTTTACAGTGAAATTGAAATTTCGCTTACACGAAATAAATACATATATTTCTCCTCTCTATAATATGGTTTTATTTAATTTATACGTTCGTGGTTTTGAAGCAAAAAGCGTCCGCGAATTAATTTAATGAAATTGCAATAAATTTGTGATCTGTTATATCTGCCATGCTTTTGGTTTCAATATAGTTTTATATAATTATATTATCGTATCCTTTTCGGTTAATTTCAGGATTAAACGTTGATTTCGTTTTGGTAGTTTCCAATGTTAAGTCGCCTAACTTAAACGATGGGGACAAGCGCGGAATAGCGAGTGGCAAAGGAGCTACTTAACATCGCATCGATTTGCATAGAAAGTATCTGCTTTCCGTGGAAATGCAGTTTTAGAAGAACCATAAGGTTGGCAGGGTGAAGAGAGTCAATTAAAATGGTGATCTGATCTGCCGTTTTACTTGTTTTTTCACTCATTTGCCTCTTGTTTCCTATCCAGAACTGGCCACTTTCATGGCAAACATTACTTTTGCTTTAAACAGGCAATAGAATTACTTGCTAACTCTGTCGTTTTTATGCTTATGTTATAATCTTTATTAAAATATATCTTCATATACTATATAGATACAGTATTCACCCATTTGAAATCAAAAAGATTTCGAGCTTCTTTCCTTAGCCCGCGAGCTTCTCTCTTTAAACTGACTAAGCGTCATTTCTTTGGATGCTTTTCATGAAAATATGTCGTTTTTTAAAAATATATTTTACATTAGATTTACCTTTTTACTACTGCACTACTTTTTAATTTTGCAATATTCTTTACATGAATAATATGCGCAAGTTGTATTCGCAACATGTACGCGAGTTAACTTTAATTATAAGACATCTTTATTAATTTTATATTATGGAAATGAAGACTACGAGACGCCCTTTGATTTAGTTTTCTCGTCAACGCGAGCAAGTGTAGTCTGGAAATGAAGGACGGGAATATTTCATTCGTTAAGGGAAGGCAATGAGAGAGAAAAGAATACCGCGTCGTGCCAACGTAACGTACCAGGAATAACGTTTTCATTTGCGAAACTTCATATTGCGGCTTGTATTGTATCTAGGATAGTGGTACAACGCACATTTGTAGGATCGAGTTACGATTTCCCTTTCCTCTGTGTAAAGCGAGATCGGTTATCGATATTTCCCGTGTAAAATGCCCTCTGTTTTAGAAATAACGCCCTGGAAATTGGCGCAACATGTGAGAAATCGCATCATGAATCTTCTGTAAATCGTATCAGTACTACGCCAATCGTGTGTTTGGTACTGCAAAAATAGAAAGCACGGAGGGTTTCGCGATTGCAGGAGAAAAAAAATATATGCAACGTCTCGCCTTTTGCATGGCGATTTTTTCAGACAAGTGACACGTGGCGAAATAATTGCTTTCGAACGATACACACGTGCACTTTGATTTCCAGCAACATTTTTGTGCGTTTCGAGTAAGGGGATGGGTCTCATTAAGGTGGCTCCTGCACGAAGGAGCGGTTAGTACGGGTGCTTTGTAATCTGTAGCTTGACCATTTTTTTACCCAACTATCTTAAGACGTTCGGAATTGCGTGCGACATGACGCGTGCATCGGTGTCGCGGCCAATAAAGAAGACGAACTGCGCAACGTGCAATCTCCGCATGCATTGCAACAGATATCGAAGCGGCGGGAGCCGCGGAACCGCCGCTCGACATGCGAAAATTATCTCCGCGTATGAGCACGCGATTGTGAAACATCGTTTTCTCCCTCGTTTACCCGTTAACTCGCCATTTTTTCGCTCGTCCGTCTCTTTCCTTCGCCCGTTTCTCTCGGTCTCCCCTTTTTCCCTTGCTTTTTGGCCGGCGGTTAACCATTCTCAATTCCGATGCTCGATACCGGTATCGCCCATTCGCTTCGTCCTGTTTCGCCCCGCGCTCGGGCAACTTACGGAAATACGCAGGAGACACCGTCGGCGAATATCGTTCACGGTCAACGTGCCTTACCTCGCGGTTGAAAATCACGTGGATCTACGTGTCGATATCGATGCGGCGCGGGCGGATATATGAGCGGGCTTAGCGGAGGATCGAGGCTGGAAAGAGCACCGCTTTTCGGCAATAACCGGCTTTGAACTGCGTCTTTGCCCGTTCAAATATCCCAGAGACGAATATTTCCTGGTCGCGGGCACTTGGTAGTATCACTTGATCAATACCTGCGATATTTAAAAGACTTTTTCAACGATGATCCGAAATTGAAACCGATCTTTTCGTTATTCTTCGAGAGGGAAGCTAACACATGTATATAAAAATTGAAAATTTATTATTATTTTTCAAGTCAAGTGTCTTTTTTTTAATATAAAAGTGACAAACATTTTGATGAAGCAAGTATTCCAAAATGTCATAAAGTACTTTTTACTCAGTTTATATAAAATATCACCCTCGTTACTTGTGGACTGCATCGTATGTATATGTGTGTAAGTGATAGATTCGATCGAATTCTAATTTGATTTTATTTGAAATATTATTCGACTTTCCGCCTTAATTGAAAATTCCGCTAGTCTAAATGCGGACAGGGAAAAAATCATATTTGTCAGCTGTCTAAGCGTTTAATTAAAAATTCTTTCGATTCGCGGGGTTGCTCCATGGCTGAACGGACCGTTATGTAATCGATAACTTCCATTCTGCCTTAAATTGAATTTATGCACCTCCATTTTCAACGTAGATTAAATATGGGTAGATACGTCGCTAATATCGCTTAAAATTAAGAAGTTTTTCGCACAGTCACGCGGCGAAACAAGATTCTTCATAAAGTCGGATGACGCGGCTTTAATTAGTTTTAAACTCTTTGCAACATCAACTGTTCGAACTTTCGCAGTTACAGAGTCGCGAAACAGTGCTCGCATTGCTGTTGGACAGCGGAGGAAAGGCAAGTTCAGGCTGGAAGGGGTTATACAAGCACGTAATTAACCTTCGCTGTTAATGTTCGCTCTTGCTTCTGACAATGTCGTTGCTAGTCTGTTTTTTTTTATAACTTCGAAAAGAGAGAGAGTTGTGAGCGATGGCTGACTATTAGTCCTGGAACTCGCAACTCGTACGTTTAAACTTCCGTAGAAAAAAAAAATGGGAAAAAGTCGCATTGGTCTCCTTTGATCTCAATTCGGGGGCTGCGCACGGCGCTGGCCTCTACGAAGTCGCAATTATATATTCCGGTCCTTCTTCGGACTCTGTATATTCGTACAGAGGACTGCGAGAGTTGATTTGTTCCTCTCCCGGTGGCTCCTTCCCTCGGCTTAATCGCATTAAAACCAACTGAAAGTTCCTGGGGGTTACGCACCAACTGGCGCAGCGGTGCAGGTCGCCTCTGATTTTCGCGAAAATCCGTTGACGTCCTGTTCCAGCGTATCCCGTTGGATGCAATTGAACTCGACAGCGAGATCGATTTAATACCATCCCGGCACCGTTATGCCGTTCTATAAACTCTTTACATAAGGCATTAGGTGTACTGGGGAAAATCGGACGGCGATACTAAGTGTACGATGATGCATGATGTGCGATACACAGGTGGCACTTTGTCGATCAGGTCCATACGCCTCGCGTGTGAACGAAAGTTTGAATGGAAATTCTTCGGAGCGCTGACGTGACTTCTTGGAAAATAATGAATTCTTAAGTTGTGAGACTGTAACGAGGGAAGTTAGTGACTTCGGTATGTAGCATATAAATGATGTATTTCCATCTTGTACAATATCAGAGAAATAACGAGATCTGAGCAAAACCGTAGGTATAACAGAAGTAATAAAGTAATGGAACGGTTCGAGCATGAAAATTGCACAGCTGTATTGGAAAGCTTTTACAGTTATAACAGGCAAAGTAATGTGATATTTGCTTTCTTCCATGTTGTGCGTGTATGCACTTACGCTATCTCGACATATATAATGGTTGTTTCAAGATAGTAAAGAGACATTTCGACACGTTGTATCAAAAAGGATTTGTGAGAAATGTAGCAGTAATGCAATATTACTTCGTTACATTTTTTACTTGAGTTGACTCCAGCAGAACGTTTGGTAATCTTTTAAATAATTAAATTTTTAACTCGGTCCTTTAAGATCACAAATCAATTGATTTTTAAATAATATACATGCAATTTAAACTTGAATTTTAACGTAATTCCAAATTTCATTCGACCACAGCTGGCCACATTGATTAACCGGTTAATGCAGAAAATTTAAGTCGAGAAGTAGACGCGAGGTTGCCATCTTTATATTGTTATTGCGACAAATATTACCACATGCCTCAGTGGTCGAATTGGTGAGCCTAGAGAGTAAGGGAGGTCCAGGTTCAAACCCTGGCTGAGGTAATGTTTTTCGCAATCGGCTGTGGTTGAATGAAATTTGGAACATTAGTATTACACTGGCAATTTGAAGAAACTAACCTTTGACTTTTAATGTCCTTTTGATTCGGAAAATTACATCTGAGCAGCACTTCATAAATGGATAATGAATAATTTCATTCAAGGGTTTCTCAAACATGTATTTCATAGTGTTATTTGTAGTATATGTTATTTATTATATAAAAACTGGTGAACCGGTTAGTCAATTTGACTGCAAAATAGTTCACAGTAATTTAGTAAAAAATAGACAATTTTTCTCTCTCTCTCTGTTAATTACGCTCTTCTTTCAAGAGCAAAATGCGCGCTATAGCTTGCCATCGTTATCCCGTTCTAATTCATGGACGGTAATAGCGCACAATTTGCAAACAATTTGCAGGAATTACACGGCAATTCCGACGCGTGGCGCGGCACCAGTGCTGTATCGATCAATCATCTCCGAAAAAAATAAGCGCGCCACGTCGTGGTGCGGATTTTCACCTTAAAGCCGTGGAAAAAGAGTGATTTACTATTATTAAAGAATAACCGAGCATCTTATTAAAGATGTAGTAAAAAGGGTTAGTAACGCACGGATATATATCGCGTGTAGCGCTTAAATTTATGCCCGAGTTAATTGAATGCGCCGTGTAAAAAGATTGAAATATAGCTGCAATGGTTTAGGCAGACTCAATGAGTTATGCTCGGCAGTAAGGAGAAAGCTTTTTTTTTGCGAAAGACAGCCCGTCATGAAAAAGCCGGACCTGGGGAAATAATTTAATCGCAGAAAAACTGTTGCCGCATTAACAACGGAGGCTCTCGTCTCTCAAATGAAGAAACTGCATTAGAATTGCGCCACCACTCCAAAGTTTCCAGCGCTATAGTCTGCATGTGTACGATAAGGCGAATCTTGTTCCTGCTTCATGTTCGCCACTTCTTGCGTACTTAATAGCCGCCGTAGCTCATCGCCCAGCCACCCTCGTACATTAGTAGTAATGAGCTGCGTACGAATTGCCTCGGTATGTGTGTGTACATAATGAAATTTTGCGCGGAATATTGCAAAAGTTTTGGGTGTCTAGGGTTGGACAGCCACGTGGACGGCGGCACGGTTAGGCGCGCGTACGGCTAACTTCTATTCCGTCGAGATGTCGCATTATTATACGCCATTTATTCTCCAAAGTCGCGGCTCGCTCCCATTATTGCGTTTCGCGCGAGAAGGCGAAAAAAAAACAACAAAAGTCATACAGGTCCGGACTGGGAGTACAGAGTTTTAATAGTGCTTGAAAAGTTTGAGAAGTAGGGTGAACTTTCTGGTAATAACGTGATAAGTGAGATGAAGTAGGAATTTAAAGTGACGCTGAAGTATAAACGCACATAGAGACAGTCTGAACGTAATATCTTTGAATAAAGAGATCAATATTTGAAATATTATTAAGAGAGATGTGCGACAGAACTCTTTGCACCATAATCGGTTTACCCACGCTTTCCGTTGAGAGAGGGAGAGCGAGAGCGAGAGAGAGAGAGAGAAAGGGGACATATCCGTAGTGTGCCGCGCATCTGAATTTTCCATTTACGCGGCGGAGTTATTATCTGTCTCCCGAGATGCGCCGTAAAGAAATAAGAATATGCACTTCGCGAGCGACGCCGCAACGTTTCTACGAGAGAAATCTTACGGAAATGCAACGCTTTGTAGTTCCCTTCACACGTGACACGTCTCCCCTGCCAGTCCCGTTTTGTTTCTCACGAACGAGAGCTAAAATACACCCCTCGCGAACGTCGCTGAAGTCATTCGTGACACACGAGGACGTTCCTCCGCGCAAAGACAGCTCTCTTTATTGACGCGAATTTCTTACGAAGAGATAAGACCCCGGGTGTACAACGTATACCCTGCCTCGGCTGATTTTCCTCGCGTACAATAAGGATATTGTTCTCGCGCGCCGCGTTCCCTCGGGGTGTAAAGTAAGTGCGTGTAGTTTTGGCGAATGTACGCGGAGTCACAAAGCGGTGGCCTGCGAGCGAAATCTCGCAGTGGGGAAACTCGAAAACGCAACCTCTTGGCACTCGTCTCACGTATCCGCGTCGTCGCGCCGTGCGTCTCGCAATTTCTCATTCCGGGGCCGCGATTTTCCGCGCCTTCCATACTCCCGGCTCTTTCTCTTTCTCCCCCCGTGTTTCCTTTTTCCGTCTCTGCCTGCGAGACGGAAAGAAACTGTGTCTACAGAGCCGGTAATGGAAGAGGGGTTCACACGCGGTCGAAAGCGACGACGACGACTTCGGAGCCGATGAGTCTGAAGTTTATCGGAAATTCCATTTCGGTCGTGTAAAGTTTCCTACCTCCGGCGTTTTATGCGTCGTCTGGTCTCCCGCTTCTCCTTGTCTTCCTCCACCCAGCTTCGCTCTTTCCGGTTGTATTATTCTTCGCTCTCCCCTTTTGTGCTTTCATTAGTCTTATTGTTTTTTTCCTTTGCAAAGCTATCTGCGCGCTGCGAGACCGATTAACGTATCTGTGCGTAAAATCTGTTCTATGGAAAGGCAGAGAGAAGAAGGCAAGGTCTAGGAAATGGCTACTGAGAAGCTTGTGTTTTTTGTTTCTTACTTGCGCGAACTGTGATAATTTGCATGCGAGGAAAGGGTTGGAGCGAAATCACTACTAATGCGTATTGAACAACATATATTGATTGGAAGTATTGTATATGCAATAGATAATTATATGCGGTTTATAATCCCTTTGTAATGCTTTGTGATTAAGGTTAATATTACCATGATTGAAATTTAATAATGAATTATTTAGTGTATTGTATTGGGTTATGTTGTATTGTTATGTTTTAGTTATGTTCCAATTGTCATATTTGTGTGCGCGATATCTTTTACAAATGTTTATTACATTGACAATTTTTACATAGAACTTTTCCCGAAATTACACGAAAAGTCCCTTTTATGTTGGAATTGTTTCCACATTTTCAATACATTCTTATTAAAACACAATATTCTGTAGAAACTTGTCGAATATTTTTGGTAGTACATAATGTATGCGCCTTTGCTCGATCATTACCGCAAAATCTCCCTGAAAACTTTAGTCGGAACTTTCCCCACGGCAAGAAGTAAACCGAAAAAATTCACCAGAGCGCGTTTGAATTTTAACGGTAAAAGTTTTCGACTTTTTTTTGATCCCTCATTGTAAAAATAAGATTGCGGAGCTTTCAGTGGCTTATAATTTTTATTTAACTTTCATAAGAGCAAGCGGAAAGTATTTTCGCATGGTTGATGGATATTGTTTTGCTGAAGATTTTGCCGCGAGTAGCATTTTAATATTCCGTAATTAAGTCTGGACATGGTATCGGTTTTATATAATTAATAAGCCCTAACAAATTTAACGCCGACATAAAAGAAAGTCAGGAGATCGATGCCCCTGGAATTGTATACGCGTGACACAAGTTACACAGATGACTTTCGTTCTCGGGATCTGAAGGAGGATTGAACTGCGCGCGCCAGCTTATTAAATTCAGATACGGATTAAATTAACTCGCTGACGGAGCTCGCTACCTTTCGTCAGTTGAACAACTCTATCTTTATTTGTTTCGAGACCGAGATACCGCGCCGCTTCGAACTACCGTGCGGAACAACAATGAACAAAGCGTGTAACTTTCAGATAACTTTGTCGGCCTGCGTTCGAACGTAATCCACTTGCGAGGCTCCGTAGAAATCTTAGGAGAAGTCAAGTTAACGAAGTTTACGGGAAGTTGAACGTTATTCGGCACGGCATCTTCTGTCGCAGTTATCCGCGTTTCGATTTGTCCGTAATGTTTGCACCTTCGACAGCGTTGACGTCGTCGGTGGATCAAGATGTGGCGTTTCATAGCAAACGCGAATTAATTACATGGTGATCTTACGTTGACGCATAATAGCTTTCATCTTATTATATTGCTTACAACGTGATGATTATTATGAATATTTTAATATTTCATCGAAGAGGTGATAAATGGGGAGAAACGATGATTGCATAAGTCAACTTATAGAATCTATGCTTATACTAAGAAAATACACCCGACACAGTACGTTTTACTTTTTTTCGCTTACTACAATAGATATTTTACTAGAAATTTGCATAATATATAGTTAAAAATTAGAAACTGAATGTACAGTCTTTATTTTTAAGACGCCCTTGCCGGATAGTAGGGAAGGCCAGGTTCTCATCCTGGCTGAGGTAATATTTTTCGCAATATATTATATTATTTACAGATTATTTCTAAAAGATGCTTATTAGGCACGAAGATCCGGCATGGCGTTAGGCCTTTCTGAATTTATTTTTGTTAATTTGTTAGTAATCTCTTATGTTTTTTAGCAAAAGAAATTGGTGTCTTCTTAGGATTACGTTAACTTGTTTTACCTCACATATATGTCTTTAGTTATTTTAGTTATTTTATTGTATTATCAGAATACAAATTCGAATGGATTTAACTAGCCGTCAGAATGTGACGCGTTCAATATCGTGGAAATGAGAGACAAAGAGAATAATTTATCTACATCTTTTTTAATCTTTGTTTTTACTACTTTTACTGAGAAACGTTTTGCAAATATCGATCCAATTCCCAATTAGCATCAAACAAGCGAAATATATTTTCGTCGGACGAGATAACGAATGAATAGGTGACATTCAAATATATTTTCTATTACATTTTATTAGATAACAGCCGAGTAATTTTTTTCCCCGTTTTTTTTTACGTCAGAATTAAGCTTTAAAAAGTGCCTGCTTGTTATTTATGAACTTGAAATGAAATGCAATTTGGAACTTTACAATTTACTAATTAGTCAATTGGAGGAGAGGAAGGGAGAAAGAAAGAACTTTGCGAGTTCGCGAGAATTTCGCGATGCAGTCTTACATTGATACCGTGAATCTCGATAGTTTCGTAGACAATGCGTTCTTGGCAACTTTGCGACTCCCCAGTGAATATGCGCTCGTCAGTTTTGCATGTATATGACTATCTGCATAATCTATACTAACTCGCGCAACATGTACGTGTATGTTTGCTATAGCGGAGGTCGTTGGCAGACTCAGGTGTGTCGATAACTCATTCCAAGTGCCTTGAGATACTGTATATATTTTTCCTCCAATAACTACCACGGTTCCATGTATGCGAAAGTCGTCGTTCGCGTTTCACGATTGCGGTTATTCTGAGCGATTTATCGATTTACGAAGAAATTAAGTCGCAGTTATTGAATCCCGGGCTTTAATTAAGGTAAAAAAAAAAGAGATGTATTTATTATGTTATCACGATAATCGAAGTCGTCGTGTAAAGCATTTAATAATATGGTGTATTTATCAAGTTTTTTTAGTGAACCAATAAAGGTGAAATATCAAAGTTAATAGAAAATTGAAGAGCGTGTGTGTGCATTTATCGCACTTATATTAAAATGCTCGATGAAAGCTTTTCTTCGCGAGAACAACGTTCAATAAATGTAACTTCCAAGTAAATATCTTTTTATCTTAATGTGATTTTCCTTACGTTTGGAAAGTCTGTCCAACCGGGAACATTAATCTTCTTCAGATTTTAATAGACATGACAACGAGTGTTCGGTCACTCCCTTATGACTGATTTATATAACGGGAAGGAAGAACGATGCACGTTATGTCCTGTTTATTTTCCCTCTTTTTATACATATAATATATGAGAAGTCTACTTGAATACATTTTATCACCAGCATGAATTCTCTTGATTATACAGAAATAATTTACGCGAACGTTTAATTACACAGCTGTTAAATGTCGATGTTGAATTTAAGGATGAATAACATTAAAAGTGTTTCTGGAATAAATCATCGGCTAAAATTAATGTGTAAATATTAGACTGTTAAAGATCACATTTTAAAAAAATTGAGAGCGTTAACGTGAAATGAATATTAATGAATAATTCTTAACTATTATCCACCATTATGGAAAGCAATTTTTCATATTTTGTTACCGTCAGTTTTGATACTCCTGATTTTTTTGTCAAGGGGTAATTATCTGACGTAATCGGGATCGAGAACTAATTAAAACTATGTCGACGCATTCATCGGATCGTCGTTAGGATGGAATTAGACAGGATTATCGGAGCAAGCGTCGCTTCTAAATCTTTCTCAACTGATCTCGGCACTTGTAATTTGCATGCAGGCAGAAAAATATACGTTGGCGGATATAATAAGGGTGGGTCCGAAGTGCAGGTCGAAGTGCATACGGGTCGATGAGGGCGAATTGCTCTCATAATAAGTCGTTGAAAGTCATTGAAGTAACGCCCCCCCCCATCTTTCGCACGACGTTCTTTAGCGGACGGGGCGATAGAGCCGAGCCTTTTGAAAAGTGCACATTTGAGATCCGTCTTTTAACCCCTTATCCGTCGCCTCCAAATTACGCGTGACACTTATTCATGACCGGATTATTGAAGTCTTGCTTGGTTTATAAGTGTGTCGCGTGTCGTTTAATATATTTGAATAATGGAGGAAACGCGGCGTGTTAAGCGGAACAGTTAGAACTTTGAAAATAGTGGAAACTATTAATACAGCAAACACATGAATATGTAAGATCTGTGAGTCCTTTACGATGCAAATTGTCCTCACGGTTTCACCGTGAGCGAATTCACCGTAATTTGTTACAATTTATCGCTTGTGATTCCCTCGCAAGAAAAATATATCTTTTTATTTTGAGCGTTGCTCAAAATAACAGTGTATAAAATATGAAGAATATAAATAGTTCTAAACAATATTCTTCATAAAATATAAACATAAGTTTATATTTTCAACCATTTTTATATCCGCTTTTTTCCTGATTTTTCAGGGAGGGATTTACGTTTCAAATAAATTATGTTCGATTATGCAGTTATAAGTTTTGTGCTCGTTAAATTTAGCATTAAATTTTGAATATAATAAATAAGTTATAATGTTTGTTATTTTATTATGTTGGATTAATTATTATCATGAATTTTGAAAAACAAAATTAAAACCTTCTCGGAGATGAATAGCAAAATCTAGGGTTTCAGGAGCATGTAAAAAAAAAGGATATATTTTATTTCGAAATTCGTAGTGTTTCCAAGGTTTGTATATAACATGATATTTTTCACCTATCATGTGAAAAATTCATCAATGATTTTCCTATATTAAAGAAATACTTTTATTAAAAATCTTTCGAATACCCTGCGGCGCACCGTTAATATTTTGAATATTTGGAACAAATATTTTGATTGAAAAGATATACTATGCAAATGCAATGCTTTTATCGAAATTAAAAAGTTTTGTATCTCAGCCGTTTATTTGTTCTTCATATGTTTTCATTAAAATAATGTTAATCGCGCGCTTTCGAAATGTGCGTTGACAGAATCGTTATGAGTTTCCTTTATGAAGGAGTATTTATCTACCAGAATTGTTGTTATTTTAGTTTCCGTGCTGTTTGGCGATATGCGCTCTCGAAACATCGCGCATATAAGGTGCATTCTTAAAGGTATACGGACATGCTCACGCGTGCGAATTTTGTTGCTGCGGACATTGAATCGTTGCCAGTGTTTTGCGCCTGCTTTATCCAGCTGTGCTCTCTAACTTGCCATTACAATTTGGATTGTTTCCAACTGATGCCTCGCGTACGGCGTGAATTTCGACGTAGGCTTTTTGTTTCAAGGGATGTACGAAAAGGTGTAATGGGATAGGATTTAAAGAAACTTGAAAAAGAAAATAGCAATCCGAGTGCTACCACTTGTGATATTTCTCACTTAACATTTGATACTATGTTTGAGTGAGGTGTTGACTTATTGTTAATTCGTACATATGACATGTTAAGAAAGAAATATCACGTACAAATTGTAGCACTATGTCAATGCCTTCCACTGCTTGGCCATTCGATGCACTTTGTTAATTCGGTGCTTTTAAGGCGTAAAAATATCTTTGAGAATCAAAGCAATTTGTAAAAAGTGACTTTGTCCGTCAGGAAACTCAAACATTTTGTGTGCTCTTAATTATATTAATTTCACTTCGCTGATATTGATTATGTATCCTTTTTATAAAGAGAAGATCTTGATAGCGTGCGTGAAAGCGTTTTTGTTTAAAAATCAGATTCAACGCTGTGAAATCTTTCACGCATATTTTCAGCACACGATTTATCCAAAAATTTTGTAGCACAGTGTGATTAGTTTGCAAGCTAAGAATTAAAGTTGTTCCAGTGATTTCAGTGTCAGAGATATTCGCTATGTTTTTCGTTTTAATGGGACTTAAAAAGAAGTGATAGTTATATACACGCTGCAGTGGCGTGTTCTCACCCCCATCGTTTACCTGCTTAATGTTGCAGTCACCAAGCTGAGGGAGCACTGGGATGAGACGAATTCGAAAGTCATGCAAAGGAAGACGCAGTTGGACATGATGCTGGGAGACAGTCAACGATATGAGGCGAAGAGAAACGAGGTGGAGGTCTGGCTAGCACGAATGGAAACTAGACTCGAGAGAATGCGAGCTGTGGGACACACCGCCGACGTACTCGAGGCGCAGCTCAGGGAACAAAAGGTACATCGAACTCCCTTTCTGTCTTTCTGCAAGTAACCGCGTTAGCTCTTCGAGTCGATGAGTTTTCAGTGCTCTGCGTGAGAAGTGTCTTTAGCGAATGGTGAGAATAAAAAAGGAAGAGCGCGACAATGCATCTGCCTATTCGGTAAGACTGAAAATGTTGAGTAATTGATGCAAATTTAATGAAGATTGATATAATCTGTAAGTTGACACGAGAAGAAAATTTATTAAAGCGCCGGTTATTTGGTGGAATTGCGTTGAAATACTGTTACGTTGGAATGTTACAAAGGCATTCATTATAATCTAGTATCTTCATGCTTTGAACGGTATCAATTGTAAACAGTGTTATCTTGCGCCTCGTCGTAATATTTAGAAACTTCTAATTTTGGCCTTACGAAGATATTCTATTTTTTTAATGTAACGTAGCTCATTTTCAATAGGTTTCAACAGTGCATTTTTAACCTTTTCCGTGATATTGAACGAGATATCTGCTGACTAATATTATTTCGTTGTACAATAGAAAAGCTTGCGCATTATAACTTTCTCCGGACACAGATTACGTAACATTAAATGTTAGAAAATTTGTTTCATCATAAAGTTTATCATTATAAAAATTTATGCCGCAAATAGCGTAGGAGTATTATAAAATTTCTTTCGTATTATTATGTAATATGCCTACGCAAGCACTGAACGTACATGAGAAGTTTGCAAATGTTTTCTAAAAAGCCACAAACTTTTCTCATTCGTAAGCAAAATTAAAGAGAGCGAGCCTTTTTGGAATCCATCTACCCAGTAATAAGCCCTTTCTAGTAATTTTCTCCTACTTTGCATACGAGAGTATAACGCAGTCTGAGAAAAAAGGTTGCGGGGAGGGAATGGAGCTTCCAACGTCTCAATCAACGAGATCTCAGCTGGCGAAGCACATTACGTGCGAGAAGCTCTGTTTAGATTCAAAAGAGCCGAGTGAGATATTCATGGAATAATTTATTTTCGCAGTAGTGTTCCTTCACATTTCCTTTGAGTGGAACGCACTTGCTGTGTTTCTTACGAGCCTTATGTATGTCTCCTAAAGAGATTCCTGAATGGAATGGCTCATGAAACCGTCCTACATAATTATTTTGTTGTTTGCGAGCAATATCTCGATTTTAATATCCTTTTATAACATAATTTTATTTTCACGAGCATCTCTTTCAATCGCGATCTTGCAGTTTTCATCTGCTAAAAAAAAGTTCATTATTTATACAGAGGTTTTATCTCAATGCACTTTGCAAGTCTGATCGGAACCAATCAGTGCCGACGGATATCCAAAGAAAAGTTGCATCGTACAGTATATCGGCGTAAAACTTTTAGTCGAAGCTCTCTTCGAAGGTTTAACTTCGCTGACTTATCGAGGCTCGAGTGCAAAAGAGGCACGGCTTCTTCTAACTCGATACGAGGCAAGAGTTAGATAAGTTTCCTTTTTTCGCCCGCTGGCCCACCTTCTTCGATTTCACGATCTCGTTCCCTTTCTTTTCTTCACAGTCGTTTCACGCCGAGCTGCACCAGTACAAACATCACATTGAACTTTTTAATCAGCTCACTCAGAAGCTGATAGCGGTTTATCAGCAGGACGACACGACACGAGTGAAGAAAATGACGGAAACGATCAATCAGAGATACAACAATCTTAATACGAGGTAAAGTAACGATGATTTTTTATTTGCCAACATTTTTTGCAATTTTTGGAAACATTCTTTTTACAGTTTAGCCTTTATCGATATTAAGCTCATGAGATAAGTAGAATCAAATAAACTGAATTCATTAGATTGTTAATTGATTAAAAAATACTAATGAATTTAGTGAATATAAACTTTGATATTCGTTTATGTACAATATGTTTTAAAGCAGATTAAGTTTTCTGAACTACAGCTATCAGAATCTAACTGAAGAAATATGTATAAAAATGTAGAAAAAAATTTCTTGTTTCCTGATTAATTCGCTGCAATTTTTATTTGAATACATTTTTAATCTGTACTTTATTTACCGAGATATTTTATATATTGAAAGTTATAAAGTTGTATAAGTGACAATGGCGAATAATGAGTAAAATAATAAAATTTTTGTTAATAGAAGATTGAATTCTCCGAGTGTGCCAATAAAGAAATCGTAATCGCGAGAAAATGTTCATCTTCTAGGGTAGTTTGTAGACCAAACATGGCGCATTTACTCTAGTATTTCCGTCGCGTCTATAGCGTCTCGAGTTAAGGAACTTTGCTTCGAATTAAACTGTAGATCACGAATGTAATGCTGTATCGACCGATCCGTTTCCAGCATCATCAATCGAGGGAAACTACTGCACTCCGCGATGAACTCGCTCCACAACTTCGACCGGTCTCTAGACAAGTTCTTGGCCTGGTTGAGTGAAGCAGAGTCCTCGATGGAGGGATTGGAAGCGGAAGCCGATCGACTGGGTGGACGACGAGACCAGGGCGCGCTCAGACGACCGCAACATCAGCTTAAGGTAAGATTGTCACGTTCGCGCAAATCTCGCGACAAGTTCCGACACGGTACCCTGGTAGCGTAAGTGTTATGATCCGATGTAACACAGCCGCAAATTGCGTCGTTTATCGTTGCGACACGAGAAATCGCTTATTTTTTTCTAATTACTCGAGCTGAGCATCTTTCGCGATACGAGATGTTACTTTCTTTATGATTTATGCCAGTAGCCGTGCATGTAATGGAAAATATTGGCCGTCTAATTTTAGATATTCATCCATAAATGTATCAGTAGATCGGCGCAACTAATGATAACACTGAGCGTCTTTATTAGCGTTGCAAAAGACAGAGAAAGTCGCGTGTACGCTCACGCGTTGCACGCTTTAAAAAAGACTGCCATGGGGTATCGTTAAAATAAGTAAATGTATCGAATTTTTTAATCGCATTAAAACTAACAAAATAACATTTTCAAATATAAATCCTTTCTGTTCTGACACAAGACAGAATTATGTCGTATCAACAAGATTTTCATTTTAATAGGAAAGAAAAGGGGAAAGATTTTATTAGAACGGTTTAGTAGCAAGATAATCAGGTATTTTACGAATATAATTTTATGGATATTTGACAAAACGTTTGAATTATTTTTTAATTATCGCATATTACGATTTTTACTTATTGTGCAAGTTGAATTTGTTTTTTTGATACGTTTTAAATTTTATTACAAATTGCTACGTACGCGACATTCCCGTGCGAATTATACGGAAAAATATATCACGGCGCATGTTGGGTCAAGCAGAGGACCAAATTTTTTATCATGCGTGCATCACAATATGGATTGATTAGGAGTTCAATGCGTTTCGATCGGATCGCACAATAGCGTTCGTCAAGATTTTCGATCTCTTCGCGTTGCGCATTTTTCTGCGATACGTAGCCGGTTTTGCGACCGATTGCTATAAAAGCGTATCAAAACGTCAAGCAGTCGGCGTATCGACGTATCCATTAAAAAGAAGAAGCTCGATATCGAGTACCGATATAATGCGGCGACGGACCATCAGTCTTTGCGCTCGCGAAATGTGCTTTCCGCTTTATATACGATTCCCAGAGCGTGAAGATTTAAATTCTCGTACGCCACGCGTGCGCTCGCGGTTGTTTTTCGTCGCGTTGACGCATCCGGTAAATTTCTCACCGCAACTGGCAGCCATTGCATTCACGTGCTGTGATTTAGTTACCCTGTAATTTTGCATTTGAATCGGATGCTTTTCACGCGACCTCCGATGTTTTTTGCCGGCACGTTACCGATTTTTTCACGGCCGTTGAGCATTTCATTAATTTGCAAGCGATCATTCCCTTCGTTCGTCACGCGGTAAACGTAGAGCAGCGAGATTCTCGTGGAGAGAAAAGAAAACAAATTTCTCACGAGTTTGTGCAATATTTATTGAATTGCGGAAAGAATTTCACGCAATTTCACAATTTTAGATAAAACAACGATTTAAAAAAAGTCGAATGTTGAGTTAATACTGTTTATAAATAAATCGTGCGGCGATAGAAATCGAATCAGATACACAAGTAGAAAATGAGTAATAATGAACGTTGAATGCGTTTTAGTAAGACCGCGTAATTATATGCTGCGTGTGCGCGATTATTAATCATTTCAAGAGATAGCTTGCGAAATTTCGTACTGATGAACCGCGCTTTCGTACTGACGTTGTACCACACAATATAGTATCTCTATGTGTTTCTTGTTCTGAAACTAATTGACTTTTAGTATTGAATTATGAGTGAACGCGAACATGACCCACGCGTCTGTGGGGATCGTTATATTGTAATACTTCTATTCCATAATTATTGACAGCAACTCTGTCAGTACGTGTTTGCAGTCGCCTTACCCGTTACGTTCTATTTGCTCGCCGAGACAGCACTAATTATTGACAGAAACAAGCGCGATTACCGTCGGTGAGCTAGACTTTGATCGATTGCGTGTAATATTTAAGAGCAAACGATCCGTCATTGAAGCTTTAGTTTCTTGCATTTTAGAAGCAGACACCGCGTTGGTCAAAGATCAGTATTTTTAAAGTGAACAAAATTCGGAAGGTAAATTTTTATTACTGCCTGTTATTTACACTGCAAGCTATTTATTGCTTAAATTCTGGTTTCATTTGATTATTTGGTTTTTAATTTTAGTCATATGCGTTCGAAAAAATTGAGCTTTGATACATTATCGGAAAAATTATTAGTATCGTTTTAGTGTGACGCATATTGTACTTTATTGCAATATCTATGTATTTCGTTTAATTGAGAAATATTGTATTTTTAAGAGAATCTTTTCGCGTGTACTATTATTAAACAAATTTTTCGTTAAATTGCGTTAAAATTCAATTGAGATAATCTCTCTATTAAATTTTAAAACAATTTTTACAAAAGTGCGCATATTATTTAATTTGTTATGAGATCAAATTTACTAATAACATCCCGTTATACCATAATCACTTATATTATGGCGAATCTCTCCTCTCCGATTCATTATCGAAATGATCGATCGCTGACAATAAAATTTACTCCATTGCTAGTAACGAAAGCAAACGATTAACATAATAATCTTTCTTCATTAATTTTCAACGATAGTTGACAATATAATATTTACAATGTTTGCTATTGTGTGTTGGAAAATTTAACATAATGTTGATAAATATTATAAGATTATAATGAATATTGAAATTAGACGCGAAAGAAGTTTTCTATGCGCCGTTAATTAATCCTTTTTCTATCACGTACCTTGTATTTGGAAACGGCGAATGCTATACCATTGGATATGCATACGTCCAATAAATGACGGGAGCATAATTTATAAGCTGAAATTACTAGCAATGTGGAAATAGCGATTATTTGCTCAATCATATAATAACTGATTGGAATTTATTATTCGATCGGTCGTATCCATCACGAGTAGTTAGCTAAAATGTGTAATATCCTATTGCGATAGTTTCTGAAATAGCGCGCGAATGTCCAGAAATAATCGATCGTGTTATTTGCTTCGCACATCCGCTGGATTTTGTATGCCTCTCATTTTGTGTCTTTTTTTGTTTAAGACTCACATGCCTTTTATAGCTTTAAACTCTTTTAAATATGATAAACGCCAAAGTTCCGTGTTCGGTGCGAAACAATTATGAGCTGGCAATTATTATTCCAAGCTTATATTTTCGCTCGTTGTACACGCGACGCGACATCATGCTAATGTTACCGTGTATGGAGTGGAGTATCGCGAAAAACTTGTTATCGCCTCTTGTTACAATGAGTCGCGCAAACGAAACCTTTTTTTCCTGGCGCATCGCGTTTTCATGTGGGAACCATGCTGGCCGTACCATCTGGCACTCGAGACTAATTAACTTCGGGGAGCGTGCCCATTTTACCCTTGCTAAACTCTTTGTACCTCGTTGACACAATTTTCAAGTTATTCGTGCCTATAGCGATATAATTTATTTCGAGCCCGCGGTACTATTTTTATTTCGCCGTTCATGGGGACCCAAGACTTAAAGGATATATATATATTAAATCGAGCCTGAAAGAGTCCTGCTACAGAGCTCTTACTTAGTCGCTTATTTACATACGACGATAAATATGGAAATCGAGAGGCGGATAAGTAGGACGCCTTTTCCCCTTTGATTGTAAAGCTCCTTTCATTGTTTTATGGGTTCGTTGCACTCGCGGCGAAGAAATTAGAGGCGAACATCAAATACCGTTTGCAGTTCCTACGAAAGCTAACGAGCTATCGGGCAGCAATTATATATCTTTTAAATTCACGAATGAATAAATTATTAAGTTTCGCCTTGGCAAACTAAGACGCAATGAACTCAAATAGAACGGTAATATTTTAATATTTTTACTAGCTGTAACGATTGCAGTATTACTTCCGAAACGTACCACTGGACGTTATATTACACTTTTGGTCGACGTCACTTGTATTTCTTGTGATATTTGATATACGACAAACATCACCTGCCTCAGTTCCGCGTATCCGCGCTAAACATACTGCGATACAATATTCAGAGGAATAATGCATAGCGTCTGTCAGTGTACGCGCACATATTTGTGGCCGAACTATTGAACTAGCGATATTTCTTGAATATGGTAGTCGCCGACTAGTTTCGCAACGACGCGGCTCTGTATCATAGTTTACAAACGTCAGTGCGATTCAACTAATGAATTATCGACCTGTGCCGCCGCGTCGGACGTAACTTATGTGTGCACCACTTGCCCGCGTATCTACCTCCCGTCTTTCGAGAGCGCATCTAATAGAATTTCCAGTATCATTGTCGAAAACACGCTTATTCTCTCTGTTTGAGCCGCAATCTGTTGGCTCCAGCTTGCATACTTACGTCGATATTACGTCGTCCAACGAAATTATTTCTGAGCCGTGCAGCTGAGTCTTGAGATATTATCCCGACGTCAATTTCGTCAAGTGTAGTCTTTTAAAAAAGATTGGTTCGCTCCGTGTATCGTGCACGTAAGATCTAAGATGTTTAAACATGTCCGGCGATTATTTACGTGTTTCTAGTGATTATTTGGATTGTAACGAAGCTTTACGTAAAAAGCTGCCATTTGTCTTGATAAAATATGAGATGTTCACTTCATTTTGCCAGAAAGTAATAACGTGTCGCAAGTTTCTTTCAAATTGCGCGTCCTTTGGCAGTCCGCGACATCAAAGAGATACATCTCGAAGCGAGACATTGCACATTCACGATTTATGAATTGCGAAATGTAGAACTCGTTGCACTACGTGATGTCTCGTGCCTCCAAGATTCGCGCAGCGCTCGAATCCGGGCACGCTTTGCCTGGCACGAGGCGGCAGGGGCTTCGCGCGTGCTTCAGAACTTTAACTTTTTCATTCGAGACCTCTCATTGTGCGTCATATCGGAATTCCACTGCTTTTAGGAATCGTTTATACGGAAAATAGGGAGCATCGATCGGGGAGTCGCTTACGTGACCCGGACTTACGTTTCGCCTTTAGATGAACAAAGAGAGCGCGAGCCCTTTCTCATATTCATGGTAAACACGGTACGCTCCGCTTCGTTAAATCAACCCTGCCGTGGCTAATCCGGTTTAATGCAATTTCACTTGGTGGCTCTCTCTCTTTTTTTTCTTTATTGTAGAGCCATATACACTTTACGAGTCGAGTCCTCCGCTGTCCCTGCGGTAAACCCGCCTTCGTACTTAGGCGTCATTAAATGTGCAGAACCGTGATTTATTGGTGCATCGGTCGATTTACGAAAGTAGAGGGCAAACGAGGCGCTCCGTGCGATAATCAGCACAGTTTAGTCAATTGTTACCAACTATTGGATTATATTTTTTGCAAATAATGTGTTTTAATAAATTAGTATGGCTCATATGTGTTAAACACAAATTTCATAGAATTTAAAGGACTCAGAGCCGTGACAGGGTGGCAGTGTCTAAATATTCTATTCTAAGTTTATTGCGAAAAAATATCACCTCGGCCAGGGTTTGAACCTGGACCTTCCTCTCGCTAGGCGGGCGTCTCAACCAATTCGACCACCGTATCAGTGGAACACTGTGTTTCGTACATTACACAAATGTTTTCACGAATTGACAGTTCTAGGAGGAAAAGATGCCAAAAGTGCAGATCACTCCAGCATCCCCTTAAGGGGATGCTGGAGTGATTCTGCACTTTTGCACCTTTCTAACCTAAAAACTGTCAGTTAGCGGAAACATTTGTGTAATATACAAATTAAATGGCTTACGTGTACAGATCGAAAGCAGCTTGCTATTCCGGCCAAATGAAAGAACAATATGGCATCACTGAAACTAAGTTTGTAAGTCTAATAAAAAATAATAGTGAGCAACACACATACTACATGTACTGTATGTATGTGTTGCTCACTATTATTTTTTATTAGACTTACAAACTTAGTTTCAGTGATGTCATATTGTT